>NC_056731.1:420769119-420851619 GCF_019279795.1 Protopterus annectens
CAAAACAGCATGCCACTGCAATCACCAGGAACAAGGTGGAACAGGTGGTGGGCCACCAACCCAGCCCCCACTCACACACACCGAGGAGATACTGGCCAGTCTGGGGACACCCAGGGAACAGTATCCACAAACACTAGCTGCCATCGTGGAGGTGGGTGTCTCCCAACCAATGAGCCTGGAGTTGCCTGGTAAGTCAGTACTGCACATATGGCTATTATATCCCATTTAGTTGCATGTGTCACTGTACATTATGTAAAGTAACAACATATGCAAGGTATGTGGACACACATGCTGCATACTACAGTATGCTACCCTGTGTATGCACACATGTGCATACTATATGCTATTATACAAGTGAATGTGTTAACATGCACAGTGCACCCTGTGGTTGTCATACAGTCATGGATGATGTTCATACTGCTGTGTCACCCCTATACAGGTACCTCTGGCGTGCCCAACAGACATGAGTCCGTTGCAGGTAAGACTGTCATCAGTATCAGGCATGTTAAAGCATAGATCTATTTGCCATGTGGCCAGTTAACACTTGCATACTTGATGTTCATTCCAGTCATGATATACAGGTCGCAGCATGCATCATTTACACAGGCCACCCATATGCAATATATACAAATGAAATGATACACCAACTTGAAACCACAGTATTTGTCATTGCTACATGTGTGGTCAGTTGTGCATACAACAGTGGAGGTGTTCTACAATGGAGGCATATGTGGTATGCATTGGAACAACATGTGTGGTACGCAAACAGTACCACACAGTGAGCTGTGATATGGGCAGCCCACCGTTGTCACCATTGTGTTGTATGCCCCTGCATTGGGTGCACACATTGTGATGTGCCATCTGACATGTCCCAGACATGTAGTGTTCTGGCTGCAATATTGTCACACTATCCCATGACCCATACCCCACATACCAAACATACAATCCGTTGTCTGCATAGCCCTGTGGATGGTGACATATCTGACATCTATGGGTGTATGTCATATGGGACAACACAGACATGTGAGATAGATGGCCATCACACACATTTGGCCAACACATGTGCACACATGGCCATGGGGGATGGCCAGAGACACGTAGCCACACAGTAGATGTGATGTGTATACACCCTGTTGCACGTTGTCCACACATGGTCCACTTATACCCTTAGTTGACTGATCATACAGTTGATGTGGTACACTGGACATCCTAACAGCCTGTGCACAGCTAGTGGAGGTGTCACTGAAGTCTACCATATAAGATCGGTTGAACATCACGACTGTGTCATAGCATGACAGTAGACACCTGTACAGCTTCCACAAACATTGACACCACATCAGGCCACAGATACTGTACATTTCCCTTGCTGCTGTAGGACATCACCGTTAGCTGTGCACCTTGTGTGTGTGGTACATCAATGTCAGGTGGAAAATGGTGAATTGACATGTCCGCTAAGTGTGGACATGGTTGACAGGCAGCTAAGACCCTGTAGTTGTTGTGCAGGGGTGTCAGCTGTAGGTCCTCCAGTGAGCTGTCACTTGACACAGCATGGTTTGGTGTGTATACACCTCAGCATCGTGGGTCACAATCCACAGTTATGTCATGGGTATGCATGCAGTTATGGCTATGCAATGTGTACATATTATGCATTGTACAGCAATACAGATGCCTCAAGATGCCATGCAATGGCACAGTGTCTGTACTTCACACTGTATAGCAATGTGGACAGCTCACACTACCCTTCCATGCTCATGCACATTTGCTAAACATGCATTCTATCTGTAGGGCATACAGATAACACCGCAATGTGATGCCCATTACGATGCTGTACATGTGTCAGGACAGCATTGTGTCAGACATGTATGCATGTTAATGCACACATCAGCAGAGTACATGTCAAGGTCATATCAGCCATGTGTACTGTTATCCTGTTCTGGTCCACATGGTGTATCATGGGGATGCATGCATACTACCATGATTGTGTGAACTGCATGGCTACTGATAAGACACCTGCTTGCTGTAGTGTGCACCCCAGGGAGGTATGCTTACTAACACTATTAATGTCTGAGCTGCATGCCCTCTGCTGTACCACAGGCATGCTGCATGCCATCTGTCAAATCACATGCATGGTGTGTCTGTGTGTGTGTGTGTGTGTGTGTGTGTGTGTGTGTGTGTGTGTGTGTGTGTGTGTGTGTGTGTGTGTCTGTGTGTGTGTGTGCTATTGTAATTTAGAGTCTTTCTTTGCATTCACAGGTGATGTAGGTGCATTACCATCCTGCGGTCCATCTGATGTTAGTGTCCCCACAGATACTAACAGTGCTGAGCATATGCATGAGGTACAGGCAGGGTTGTCAGGGGCTGAATCTGTGCCAACGGTTGCCATCCCAGCTATGTCCCCCTCTTCCCCGCACACAGTTCTGCTGCCAACACATGCCGCATCACCAGTGGCCATAGAGGAAGGACAGTCAGTGTCTGTTAGCGTGGAACAGGAACGTGTGGTGGCTACAGAAGGTGTGTCTACACACCATGGTGTCAGTGTAATGACTGCAGATGTGCCACACAGGCATGTGGCCATTGCTGCTCGTAAGAGGACCTCTGGCAGACATGCACCTGCAGGACAGAGCGCAGCAGCTGGTATCACCAGACACATGTTCCAGACTGTAATGGTGGCACAGGGATGTGCTGAACGGCAGACCATAGAAGGGCAGAGGCTGCAGAGGGCTGCTATCCATACCCTAAATGACAACATCCAGGCTTTGGCAAATGCTCAACAGCAGATTGCTCATGTTCTGGACTGGCGATTGGGTGACATGGTTGGAATCCTTGACCATGGCATGGCAATCCGCGAGTGTGAGCTGTCTGTGCTGGAACATCTGGTAGGAGTGAGGCGTAGGCCACATGGACGTAGGCCAGCCACACCACCTAGTGCAGGTCAACGTGAGCATGCCACCTCACATGCCCACTCCCATAGTGCCAGTAGCAGTAGCAGTAGCAGTAGCAGTGCAGCTGGTGCTGTGCTGTCCACACCAGGACACAGCAGGCCATGTGGACGTGGCCCTGGACATTCCCAGCGGGGACACGGTTCCAGTGGACATGTGTCATCGGACAGTAGCCAATCTGTACCTCTGCCTGGTAGTGCCCATGCAACCCCTGGCAGGCACAGGTCACGTGGCCATGTCCGGACACAGTGAACTGTACAACCTGGTCTGTACAAGCTGGAGCTGTCAATAATACCCCATGTAGGCCTCACAAAAGGCAGAACTGTGAGCACACATACACGCACACAGCAAATACATCTGTAGGGCACAACAAAAACCACATGCATACTCAACAGACATGTCCAATCATATCACTGGCCCTTGCCCACACACATGATGTCATCCATTGGTGCAGCCTATGCCCCTGGCAAACATTATCACCCTGTGCATATGATGAAGCCTGTGCCGCATCCCTGTCATCCACACCATCGGTGCAGGGGCATGCTCAAATGGTCTGATGCACAGGGTGAACAGAATAGTGAAAAGTGCATTCTACATTAGTTGTGTAAGAATAGTGAGAGAAGTGTATATTACAATATTTGTGTGAGAATAGTGAGAGACGTGTATATTACATTAGTTGTGTACTGTTGACATGCACCAGACATACCATGTAGTACAGGTTTAGCATGCATTGTTATATGTTCACAGTATGTGTCATAGTAACAACAGTAACAGCATGTTGGTAATGATGACCTAGTTTCCTCCTTATGGTCTACTTGCATGTGCCTACAGGTAGCACTGTTTGCAGTCTCCCATGTGTAACTGTGGAGTACTCACAAGGACATATGGCAATATTAGCATGCTATACGTAGCCTCAGCCTGACTGTCAGAAAGTCTAACATACCACAGATGTCCACACATATACTGATCCAGAAGCATGTGGGCAGTTTAATAGGCTGCAGTGGCTAGAGACGTGACATCCATACCAGGTCACATCACAGGTATGTTGATATGGTGCAGGGGTTGTACACAGTGGTCTGGCCAATGATAATGTTAGAGGCCACTTGATAGCATGAGGCCTCACTGTGTAGCAGTAATACCCTGTCACATTACAGGAACATGCTCACACTAATGGGGTCAACAACACTATAATGCACACCCCATAGTGTTGAGGTGAGGACCCTTGCCTATGTGGTCATCACCCTCACAGTACTGTGCACCCACACAATGCGACACAGAGAAAGAACATGTACAGGTAGCCAGTGCGGCTGAGACCGATGGCATCAACAGGGTAGTGGACTGCATGACCATGAGGGGTTAGGGATCCTGTGTGTTCTGTATGGTAACATACACCCTCACTCCATGCATCAGACAGCCATACATACCTGCATACACACACACACACACACACACACACACACACACACACACACGCACACACACACCACACCTGCCTACGTCATGCTTTCCACACTGCAGTATGTACAGATCTGTACAACAGTGTACAGGGGTGTGTGACAAGTGGGTTGTATTCCACACCATATGTGGCATATTTGGTCACACAAGCAAACACACATGGCTGTACTGTGAATGATACACCTGCTATATGATGATACGTCTGACAGACATGCAGCAGTATTGGCCGCATTATGTGTACCAACACTACCTTCGGCAATTGTGCTGCTATATGCACACGGGAGGATGTAAGCGTTACAGGTGTCAAGTGACTTACTGTTGGTAACACCTAACCGCTGTGTAGGTGTTATGTCTCCACCATCAAGTAACAGTAACATAGCGTACTGTTTGCACATGTCATGGTTGGATGGTGTGTGACACACCTGTGAGCCGTCCCTGGCAAACATCCATCTACACAGGTGCATCACCACTTTATGTACACACACACACATCCATACTTGCTGTACATTCTACCGTACTGTCAGTGTGTCACCATATACAGGTGTCAATGATGGGGTGGCATTGCAACTGCATGTTGTAGTTAGGCACAGATGAGTTACTTACATCAGCTACTGTACATGCATGGTAGCTGCATGCACACTACAGATTGTACATGTGTGTTGGTCCTACATGCCTGTCATGTTGCCATGTTTGAATGTATTGCAATTGGTGGACATGTGTGTTGACATACATAACACATGGACTGTTGTATGATATGATGGGTGTCATGGGTAACTAGTACAGAGGGAATGTGTCCTTGGTCAACATTGCTACCTCATGTACTGTTAGCATTCAACAGCCATGGACCCACCTTCCATTTGCGTGCGTATGATTGCTGTAGCCACTTGTCTGCACAGAGGACAGCAAAAGCTATGCTATGTACATATGTGTTGTGTGTGTGGTCCATGCACATATCCACTGCAATTGCATGTATGACATAGCCAAACGTGTGTTCGTTGGTGTACAGCGACAGTCATCTGTCACAGCTGTGTAAGTCCCAGGGCCCCTGGTATGTGTAGAGCCAACCTGGTTATGTACAGTGGTATCATTGCAATGCATAACACATGATGGAACCCTGTCAGTACATGGGTAGTCTGCACAGTTGCTGAACACCTATGTACAGTCCACTGGTCATGAGTCACACAGTGTTGTGTTAATGTATAGCTGTGTATTGCTGGTCCAATGACATGGTGATGTGTGACGGCTACATTGTAGATTGTGGTGTGTACCTCTGTGATCTGCACCTGAGACATCTGTGATAGCTCCTGAGTGTGTACTGGTCAATACATGTGAGTGGCCTTCATGTATGTGGGGACAGTAATACCATACTGTACCCTTCTGTGTTTAGAATCCGTGTGCATGCAAGATGGCCCTTTGCAACTGCTAAGTGTGTGAGCATGCCCAGTATGCCATTGTGTAGATGGACACACAGTACATTCCAAACTGCGCCTTTCCATGATTAGAATCCGTGTGCATGCAAGACGGCCCTTTGCAACTGCTAAGTGTGGGAGCATGCCCAGTACGCCATTGTGTAGATGGACACACATTACATTCCAAACAGACGTGTGATACTAAGCGTGTGGGCATGGCCATTGACATCATGTATAGCCATGGTGGTCATCCAGGCAACAGATGTCCATTTTCAATGTCACGATGGATGCCTACATTGAACACACTGGTTGCTTTCTCGAAGGGTGTACTGTCTGTGGAGCATCCTGTATCTATTTAGTGTTGTAGTGCTCAGTAGATATTTAGTTGCCCTGATGACAGCACTGCCGTGTGTTTGTCTACGTCTACCTTGGGACAGTAATATGCTTTCAGACTGCTCACTCTCTAAACATTCCCTATCAGCATCTTTGCCTTTGCGGATGATGTCACCCACCTAGAAGTATGCCTCTGGGAGTGCTGTGTTCAGTAATCCCAGTAGCGCGTTCTGTAAATGCGTAATGCTGTAGTGTAATAAGGTAGTTAGGTGTATGTTCAACTCCCAGCCCTGCCAAGTGTGTGTGTGTGTTTCCAGCTGCATGGGGACACAGTAATGCTTTTAGATGCCTCACAAAACATACATTCCCTATCGGCATCTTTGCCTTTGCGGATGATGTCACCCACCTAGAAGTATGCCTCTGGGAGTGCTGTGTTTAGTAATATCGGTAGCGGGTTCTGCAAATGTGTAATGCTGTAGTGTGATAAGGTAGTTAGGTGTATGTTCAACTCTCAGTCCTGCCAAGTGTGTGTGTGTGTGTGTGTGTGTGTGTGTGTGTGTGTGTGTGTGTGTGTGTGTGTGTGTGTGTGTTTCCAGCTGCCTGCGGACACAGTAATGCTTTTAGATGCCTCACAACACATACATTCCCTATCGGAGTCTTTGCGGATGATGTCACCCACTTAGAAGTATGCCTCTGGGAGTGCTGTGTTCAGTAATCTCAGTAGCGCATTCTGTAAATGCGTAATGCTGTAGTATGATAAGGTAGTTAGGTGTATGTTCAACTCCCAGTCCTGCCAAGTGTGTGTGTGTGTGTGTTTCCAGCTGCCTGAGGACACAGTAATGCTTTTAGATGCCTCACAACACATACATTCCCTATCGGCGTCTTTGCCGTTGCGGATGATGTCACCCACCTAGAAGTATGCCTCTGGGAGTGCTGTGCTCAGTAATCTCGGTAGCGCATTCTGTAATTACATAATGCTGTAGTATGATAAGGTAGTTAGGTGTATGTTCAACTCCCAGTCCTGCCAAGTGTGTGTGTGTGTGTGTGTGTGTGTGTTTCCAGCTGCCTGGGGACACAGTAATGCTTTTAGATGCCTCACAACACATACATTCCCTATCGGCGTCTTTGCCTTTGCGGATGATGTTACCCACCTAGAAGTATGCCTCTGGGAGTGCTGTGTTTAGTAATCTCAGTAGCACATTCTGTAAATGTGTAATGCTGTATTGTGATAAGGTAGTTAGGTGTATGTTCAACTCCCAGCCCTGCCAAGTGTGTGTTTCCAGCTGCCTGGGGACGCAGTTATGCTTTTAAATGCCTCACAACACATACATTCCCTATCGGCATCTTTGCCTTTGCGGATGATGTCACCCACCTAGAAGTATGCCTCTGGGAGTGCTGTGTTTAGTAATCTCAGTAGCGCATTCTGTAAATGCGTAATGCTGTAGTGTGATAAGGTAGTTATGTGTATATTCAACTCCCAGTCCTGCCAGGTGTGTGTGTGTGTGTGTGTGTGTGTGTGTGTGTGTGTGTGTGTGTGTGTGTGTTCCCAGCTGTCTGGGAACACAGTACTGCTTTTAGATGCCTCACAACACATACATTCCCTATCGGCGTCTTTGCCTTTGCGGATGATGTCACCCACCTAGAAGTATGCCTCTCGGAGTGCTGTGTTTAGTAATCTCGGTAGTGTGTTCTTTAAATGTGTAATGCTTTAGTGTGTTAAGGTAGTTAGGTGTATGTTCAATTCCCAGCCCTGCCATGTGTGTGTGTGTGTGTGTGTGTGTGTGTGTTTCCAGCTGCCTGAGGATGCAGTTATGCTTTTAGATGCCTCACACCACATACATTCCCTATCGGCATCTTTGCCTTTGCGGATGATGTCACCCACCTAGAAGTATGCCTCTGGGAATGCTGTGTTCAGTAATCTCGATAGCGCGTTCTGTAAATGCATAATGCTGTAATGTGATAAAGTAGTTAGGTGTATGTTCAACTCCCAGCCCTGCCAAGTGTGTGTGTGTGTGTGTGTTTCCAGCTTCCTGGGGACACAGTTATGCTTTTAGATGCCTCACAACACATACATTCCCTATCGGCGTCTTTGCCTTTGCAGATGATTTCACCCACCTAGAAGTATGCCTCTGGGAGTGCTGTGTTCAGTAATCTCAGCAGCGCGTTCTGTAATTGCATAATGCTGTAGTGTGATAAGGTAGTTAAGTGTATATTCAACTCCCAGTCCTGCCAAGCGTGTGTGTGTGTGTGTGTGTGTGTGTGTGTGTGTGTGTGTGTGTGTGTGTGTGTGTGTGTGTTTCCAGCTGCCTGGGAACACAGTAATGCTTTTAGATGCCTCACAACACATACATTCCCTATCGGCATCTTTGCCTTTGCGGATGATGTCACCCACCTAGAAGTATGCCTCTGGGAGTGCTGTGTTCAGTAATTTTGGTAGCGCGTTCTGTAAGTACGTAATGCTGTAGTGTGATAAGGTAGTTAGATGTATGTTCAACTCCCAGTCCTGCCAAGTGTGTGTTTCCAGCAGCCTGGGGACACAGTAATGCTTTTAGATGCCTCACAACACATACATTCCCTATGGGCGTCTTTGCCTTTGTGGATGATGTCACCCACCTAGAAGTATGCCTCTGGGAGTGCTGTGCTCAGTAATCTCGGTAGCGCATTCTGTAAATGCATAATGCTGTAGTGTGATAAGGTAGTTAGGTGTATGTTCAACTCCCAGTCCTACCAAGTGTGTGTGTGTTTCCAGCTGCCTGGGGACACAGTAATGCTTTTAGATGCCTCACAACACATACATTCCCTATCAGCGTCTTTGCCTTTGCGGATGATGTCACCCACCTAGAAGTATGCCTCTGGGAGTGCTGTGTTCAGTAATCTTGGTAGCGCGTTCTGTAAATGCGTAATGCTGTATTGTGATAAGGTAGTTAAGTGTATGTTCAACTCCCAACCCTGCCAAGTGTGTGTGTGTTTCTAGCTGCCTGGGGATGCAGTTATGCTTTTAAATGCCTCACAACACATACATTCCCTATCGGCGTCATTGCCTTTGTGGATGATGTCACCCACCTAGAAGTATGCCTCTGGGAGTGCTGTGTTTAGTAATCTCGGTAGTGTGTTCTGTAAATGTATAACGCTGTAGTGTGCTAAGGTAGTTAGGTGTATGTTCAACTCCCAGCCCTGCCAAGTGTGTGTGTGTTTCCAGCTGCCTGAGGACCCAGTTATGCTTTTAGATGCCTCACAACACATTCATTCCCTATCGGCGTCTTTGCCTTTGCGGATGATGTCACCCACCTAGAAGTATGCCTCTGGGAATGCTGTGCTCACTAATCTCAATAGCGCGTTCTGTAAATGCGTAATGCTGTAATGTGATAAAGTAGTTAGGTGTATGTTCAACCCCCAGCCCTGCAAAGTATGTGTATGTGTGTGTGTTTCCAGCTGCCTGGGGACACAGTTATGCTTTTAGATGCCTCACAACACATACATTCCCTATCGGCATCTTTGCTTTTGCGGATGATTTCACCCACCTAGAAGTATGCCTCCGGGAGTGCTGTGGTAAGTAATCTCAGTAGCGCGTTCTTTAATTGCGTAATGCTGTAGTGTGATAAGGTAGTCAGGTGTATGTTCAACTCCCAGCCCTGCCAAGTGTGTGTGTGTATATATATTTGTAATATGTATGTGGATATTAGCACTATTGAATGTGCTGCATTATCTGCACATGATCACCTTGGATGTATCTGAACGTGCTATGGCTCTGTGATAGTGCACATACTGTGTGCTGTAGTGATCCTGGGTTATAGTTGTGTAGTGACCAGTTATTTTGTTGCTGGCTATTACAAGGGACATTGAAAACAATGATAGTACACCACCTTTAAATGGTCATGTGCACATCTCAGCAGCAGTCAGCAGTGGTTATCACTTTGGAGGATGAGTATGGCTCATATAACTATGTATTAAATGACAATACTATGCAAATCAGGTTAACATTACTGACACCCGTTTATCCACAGGTTGTGATACAGATCCCAAGAATGTATGTGTATACATTGCCAGGTGCAGGACTGGAATATGGTTGAATGCATGGAGGGGTGTCCATGGCCAGAAATGGCGATCTGTACAGCCTGGCAGGTACAGTCTATGACTGTCCCACAACCTCCAGTATATGGCTGACACATGCTGAAACAGTGTACATGCAGAGACACACATAAAACAAACAGCTAGGGATAACACATACATACACACATTGCATCAACATTGGGCCATGCAAAACCTGTTGTCCCTCACACACACACAAATGCATACATGTTGATTGGATGGTTCAATGACAGGCTCTGGAAAAGAAACTACATACCCTGTGCATATGATGACACCTGTGCCACCTCTTGTAATGTGTAACATTGATGCAGGTACAGACTAACATGGTGCTGATGCACAGGGTGGCTTCATAGCACTGTAATAATATTACAATGTTGTTAACACAAAGTGTGATTTCCTTCTAGGTGTATGTAAGCAGGCATGATACATTACAGCTATGATCATCAATGTAGTATAGTGTACAGCACTGTTAATTCTGAAGATGTATTATCCATCCATGTGCCATTTGACTGACGTGTGTAGTATTGGCAGCATGTGTTTCAGAGTGTGCAGTACGTGTGTGATGTGTGTAGTACAGATTTTCATGTATTTATATGTGAACATGGTGAAGGTGCACTGTCTGTATGTACATGTATAGTGGACACATTGGAATGGTGACATGCCCTGTATTACACACTGTTAACACTTCATAGTTTCTATTGGTGGCCAGTATGCATTATACTACACATATTGCTGTACTTGTCTACACATGTGTGATTGCTATGGTTTTACACGGTGCTGTGGGTGATACTGTTACTATCTGTGATTGTTTTGCATTATGGTAGTAGATATGACCTCAACAGTCTGAATAACCAATTGTTATATGATATCTTCACAACTGACCCACACATGTAGGACACACAGTAGCATGTGGATCCTACATGTACTATACTATACCAGTACGCACTGGTATTGACCGCCAAACATTGCTGGGACCATTACTGTTTGACATATAACCATGTTAGTTACAAGCAAAGACAATAGGGATATTCCTGTCCACATCTGGGAATTCATACTGCGGCCTAGAATGCATTCTGCACATGACACAGTTATTCTACTCAAGGGTATCATACAGACAGATACGTGTTATCCAACCCATGCTGTAAACCTATAAGGCTAAAAAGAGTCAGTTATCCACATTTACTACACATACTTTACCAACAGTAACACATAGGTATTACACCCCAATATGTATAATGGGTAACAATGTGTACATATAGATAAGTGCTGTGTCATTTGTCATTTGATATTTGCATTTACAATGGTATTTTGAAGTACATCACTGTATCACATAAGCAATGAGAGTTCTGCATGCATATCCTCCAAGGTGGTTGTAAAACTATGATGAATGTCCATTATTGACATACTTTGCTGTGTTTGAACTGTTCTGCAGTAATACACATACATGAACAGTCACTCACACTATGTATATAAACTGTTGTGTGTGTGTGTGTGTGTGTGTGTGTGTGTGTGTGTGTGTGTGTGTGTCTGTGTGACACAGATGACCTAGGCCACAGGCAATTCTGGTACATGTAGTTGTCAAGTGCTTTAATGCTCCACCAGATGTGTCTAGGCACCAGAACTGTGACTTGAGCGACACAAACACATGCTAGAGTAAAGTTTCTGTTTGTGTGTGTGCCTATGGCATTCCTGTTCATGTGTGTGTGCATTTCTGATGTGTGTCATCAGCCACAATTGAACTGCACATCCAGCATCACCCACTAGGTGACCATGAGGGTTGTCCCCATTGCCACATGTTTTGTACAGCTGCATCAGATGCCACATATCGGAAGCATTGCAGCTTCCAGGGCATCCAGCACACACATTCATTATTATGGGCTGGCCATCACACACAAACCGCTACTTCATGGAGGGGAAGCCCTTGTGAATGATGTAGGCCCTACCACACTCACTGGCTGGTGCTTTGATGCATATGTGCATGCAGTGTATTGCACACAGTACTTAGGGTATTCCACTATTGTGTGGAAAAGACACATATTGCTGCCCAATACCTCACGGGAATTGGGGATATATACATCATCACTGACATGTGCTGACATGGCATTCATGAACTGGTGCAGTACCTTGGATGCTGATGTTTGTAAAATCCACATCATATCACCAGTTGATCTCTGGAAGGTACCTGTTGCTGGTATCCTTAGGGCAACACATACCTTGGTTTCCACTGGGATAGGTTTCCCTCTGTTGGTTCTGTGTATGAGACATGGCCTGCACAGCTCCACAATCTTCTGCAGGAGGTCTCTGTGTACTCTATAATGCTGTACTATCTCCAGCTCATGTAGCCCCTGGTAGGTTACCCTGTGCCTGCACACTCCTCTCCGTCTACTCACTGTGTGATGCTGAGCAGCATTCACATTGGCACAACCCTCCACATGTTGCATATGTTGACGTATAATAGCAATGGCAGCCCCTAACATTATGTTGTCTCAGTTAAGCTTTTACAGTTTTCACTTCTCTTAGCATACTACAGTGTTGCAGTGTGTCTGAGAAAAACATGGTGGAATGCTGTTTGTAGAGTTGTACGTGCTGTGCTGTGCTGGCCTACTGTACTGGCTGAGTAATATACTCAGTCTGATTGTTTTCACCTGCTATCTGTGGTAGTTCTCCTTGGTTAACTTACTGCTATTTGTTTACCTTCCTTTTCACTGTTTGTGTCCACAGTGAGCGGCGCCACGCATAGGAGCACAGTGAAGTGCACATCTGCTTCCACGTGCGCACACAGGCTTATACATGCGTACAAACACTTACACTGGCTTACACAACATTACACGGGCTTCAACAATCTTACAGTAGCTTACTCATTCTTCAACTCGCACACACAGGCAGACACACATGCACACATGCTTACTCAGGCTTACAGGCTTGCACGGATGCAAGCACACTTCAGCAGGTTTGCAAGAAACTTCAGTGATATCCATGGCGTACACCGTCAGTTTCCTGACTTTACCTAGGATAAATCATAACATGCCTCTTCCACTGATGAGTCACTGACAGCAAACATGTGACACACTGCTCCAATAAGATTACAGTGTTTTATACATACACACTCATGATGTCACCTATCTTCTATGCTGATAGTCCCCTTAACCTACTCTTACACTGTAGAGGCTTGTCCCATATGGCATGACAAATTGTGCTTCACTATCCTCAGCCTCAATTGCATAGGATTGCCTACTAATGCTTGGTTACATCTCTGAGAGTGCGCTTCCACACATAGCAACCACTACTCAGTAGCCATGTTGTCTTCAGCTTGCCATTCACCTGCATGACGAACTAACTTTTAACTGACATTACAATTTGTATGTATATTTTACATACTTGTCTTGTTTTGTATGCACAGCGCGTATTTGCGCTGCTGCCCTACGCTTAAACACTGGAGATCGAGGGAGGACAACTAGAGTTTTAATAATTTCCAATGGAAAAACGTGCCACTGGCCTTATATTTGGCCATTGGCATGCTTCTTCAACTAAATCCATCCTTAATTTGCAGATGACATTGCTCCATTTAGCTACTTGCAGAACGTTACTCGGTTAACATCCGTGTACATTTCTGCACATAACTCTACTCTTGCACAGACAGCTTACTGTTTCATGTATCGCATATTTTACATCATTTGCATAGCTTTCACCTACAAATGGGGTAATTTGCATATCCTAACATTGTCCGTGCAACGTTCGTTTTAGGGACTGTGTTACACTCCCCTACAGGATATTGCTGAATAGCTCGGCAGACATCTTGCCTTGCTCTACTCTTACTCTACTCGTACACACCGACCAAGGCTTCGTGAATCCTGGCCTAAGCTTTGCTGTGTGCTAATATGTCTATTTGTGGAGTAAGCATGGCTGTAGGTATGTTTTGACCTGCTACGTCTGTCATTTCTACAGAGCAGCTCCCACTTTCATCATTTGTAGAGGTGACAGCCCTATAGGAACTATATGTACAGCTGTGACATTTGACAAGTCAACACATACCTGCGGTCAATACTAAACTGACTACTTCAGCACTTTTCATACCTTCAGATTTATCTTGTAGTAGTATAGTCGATAATACTGTTTCCTATAACATGTATCTGTTTCTGATACAAGATATGTCATTTTATTACACCACTACACACAATATATGAAGAAATCACAGGCCAGATGCCATTACATTCCTTTTGTAGGACACACCCGCCCAGAGTGTTGTGTTCCTCACAAAAGCCAACAGGTGCTAATCAAAACATATTCTGCTATCATCTACCTTATGTGTTTGCCGGTATTTGCGCTTTTCGTCAGTGGCAGAACTCACATGCGAGTGTGGGAGACTGAACACTGTATCGGGGACACTGCATAGCACCCTGAGGGACACATTTATGTTGTTTCTATTAACCTTCCATATTGACTATCACAGGGCATAAGTATTCATCAAATTTATCGAGGTACATGCTTTTGACTTATACTTGTTTTGTCATTTGTCATCACGTCTTTCTTCACACCTGTCCACCTAATCTCACTAGTTCTGTACATTTATTTAGGTCAGGGTTACCTTCATACTTCTCAACTGTACACATTTTGGGTAAATGTCCCGAACTTAGACTTATAATTTTGTTCCTTTTTTAATAATATTGTGCCTTTCTGGTAATTTAGTGGCAAGTCATTAGGGACTGTGGGGTTAGACAATAATGACAGACATTAGTAGTTTATAATTAATAACCCTCGAAACATTCATACTAATGAATGATCCATTATTCTATCAACGTTCTGACTTTGTAAGAGGAATATTTGAAATATTCCCTATTTGTACTTATTTTAAAATGCCTTTGTCCAGATGTCTTATTCTGATGGGTTGAGAGGTATGATTACCATCTTAATCGTACCCATGCACATCCATGATAATCGCTTACACAACACTAATATAATTCCCTACATCTTCCCCCAATAGTTTACACAATATCCAGTAGATGGGTTCTTCATTTTTGGAAGATATAGGCGTCTGCTATACCCACATAGGAATATTAATCACTCCCATGGGGCGGACCTCATAAATCTGTGCCAACCAACACCTAGACACCTAGGCCCATTATTGCATACCCATGATTCCCAGACCTGACACCCCTCCACAGTAGTCATAACACATATTTAATGTGAGCGATAATAAAGTATGAAGACACTTCTAAGCACTATCCACTCTCCGCATATCGGGACATATGTCATACATTCTGTCAACCCATGTGTTATTACACTTGCACAAGCTACTGTTGCATGTACAGCTATATTGTAGTTGCGGATGACACTTCTTTGCAGCGATTATTACAGGACAGTGCATGTATAGATTCACAATTTTTGGGGTCCTGCAAAGGACACCTATATCCATGTTTAAAGAGTAGGACTTGCAGATCTGGCACATTGATACTTTCCAGGCAATAGTTTTGAGAGCAGCAGTGTATTTACCTTAATTGCATGTCTGTATGTCTATCCATACTAGCTATGATGTAACCTGTTTATGTACATGTGTTATATCTACTAATACATTTGTTTATATGTTTGTTAGGTACATATCAATTAATGTTGTATGTGTTTGTGTATATATATATATATATATATATATATATATATATATATATATATATATATATATATATATATATATATATATATATATATATATATATGCCTGTACATTCTTTATTTCATATATTTATTTAGTTTAAGTCTGTGGATATATATCTACACACAAATGTATATATCCATATATAGACATTACGTGTAGAAACCAGCATTCATTTGCTATGCTGTGAGTGGATTACACATGCACAGGCGCACTTGCATTTCCTTATTGTGGGTTACATGCAGGTGCACATGCATATCCTTATTGTGGGTTACATATGTTTACTAAGTCTTTGTGCTTACATGGGCTTTATTACTTGTGACAGTACCAGTAAAATATCTGTAATCCGGTTAACGGACATATGCGAAACACACGTTCACCTTTACATATTTAAATGTCTGTACAGCACAGACGCATTTATTACACTTTAACATTATATGTGCTGTAGTCGTAGTTGAACCAGGACTGCATTCACATTGGCCGGATGCTGTAACCACTATACTTTTGGTGTTCTGACTCATTTATATGCATATCCATAGTACATAGCTACATTAACATATGCCTCACCGCTTCACTTATGACACAGGCATCCATTCTCCTGCTGGGAAAAATGCGGTACTACATATTACACATTCCCTATTCCCTATTGCTCTGGACCCAAGCTGCATATTTAATCACTGCAGGGATATTCAGAACCCCAAGGCTTATAGTCCTGACACATACAAGTCTTTAATTGTCAGGGTGTTCATGTGGTGATCTGGGTTTAGGCTTGTCCGCCTGGTGAACGGAACTGCCCTGACCATGTTCAAATGTCAGACAAAGCACATGGACAGAGTTTGTCCATTTTAAACATTTTATCTGTGTTTACAGACACAGGTGTTTGGGCACCTGTCAGCAGCTTATAATGTTGGCAATACATAATAAGGGTGGGGGTGGTTACAATACATAATCCACGGTGAGTGGTGTTCCCATTCACATTATTTTACCTGTGTTTACAGACACAGGTGTTTGGGCACCTGTCAGCAGCTTATAATATTGGCAATACATAATATGGGTGGGGGTGGTTACAATACATAATCCACGGTGAGTGGTGTTCCCATTCACATTTGACTATTTCCTGTATTCATTCATACGAGGATTATTATTTTGGACATGAATTAACTATGAATTAACTACAAGTATGCAGTAGTACAGTAAACATATGTGAAGGTTTGTTACTGTAAAAATGTACGGACCTCTGTAATACTCGGGGACTACCCCACATCCTTCACAACATTTCATGCTAATGTACATACTATTATTCTGTGAACTTTCGAAGTTTGTGAGAGCAGTATTTACATCTGTCCCTATTTGTCCACCCATCATTTTAGGCTTTGTCCAGATTTTGTTGCTGTAATAGGTTGAGAGGTGGTGTCGGTATGTAATTGAGTTGAATATATACTGTCGATAATTCAGTGGGGAGTAGGATTACCACCTGTTCCTCTTTGCGAGGGGAAGTCCCACTTTGGACAGTTGTGTCCTGCGATGAAACCTAAGACATGGCAAATGTCCTGTGATTTTAAGACAAAAGTATATTTCTTATTTTCTTTAATAGTTGCATGATACAGGTATTTTGTATCTGAAACACATAACTATTATTTGAAATAGCATAAACAATTCAAATGCTATGAAATAAGCTTTTATTTTGGCAAACAAGTGTCATTCTGTCCTTTGCACTGGCCGGGGGTATGTTTTATCCTGCAAATTCTCACATTTCTACAAAAGATGTCCCACCTTGGGCATCTGAACAGGTGGCAACCCTAGTGGGGAGACCTGCATGGTGGACAGGTGTTCCATCCTGCGTAGTATGTTTTGCATGTCACTCTAGAAACTGAACAGTACTGTGACTACACATACATGTTTTGTCCAGATGTGTACAGTACTAGACACCGTGGCGTGTAAACAACTCTGATGTTTCAACAGGTTACTTATCCCACACGGGATGTACACACATTTTGCCAAAACATGAACGCGGGCATTTGGATTTACGTAACTGTGATGGGATGTTTACAAACGTGGGATACATATTTGCAATCCTGACACTGTCTAGGACGATACTTCCTACTACATATGGGGAATACTCGCTATGTGTAGGTGTACGGCTGCGCAAGGCTGGTAGCTGGATTTGGTGGACATTCGGACATGGGTGCGGGTTATGTGCTATACAGGGGATGTTGTGTATTGCATTTGCATGCATGGGTTCTGCATTTGGATGTCCCGGTTCCGCATATAGCATCCTATGTGTATGTGCCGGTTATGTTCCTATTCATGTGTATAGCACATTTTAATATTCATATGTTTGTGTGAGTTTGGTATACAATATGGACTGTCAGGTTTCTTTACGGTTGTTATATGGCCACGACTGCCCAGCTGTGTACTATCACTACCACTGTGGGGCTGCTGGTGACCCTGCCCATGGGGCTAGATGTGTGTATTGGCGGCGTGCTGACATGATGCGCTTCACTTCCACTGGGTATAACTACTTACAGTGCAGTACATTACGGACACACGATTTTAAATATCATTTGTTCCATGGACAGAAACTCATATTGTGTTGCGTGCATTTCTGTTTGGTTCTCAATTTTGTATGGCCGGGAACTGTCTTGCATGCTTTGCATACGTTTCATTATCCATGGACACTGATAGGTGCAATTACTATTGCAGGCAGACTATAATATTCAGCAGTTTAGGTTGCTCATCGACAGCCGACATTGACACACCTCCGGGCGCAGCTTAGTAATGTCCCATGCACTCACGCACGTGTCCTATGCACGTGGATGTGGTGGCAGCGCACCTTCATTAATATGCATATGGCGCTACTACACCATATATAAGCCGCATGGCCAGAGCAGGCCTTACACCGGCCTTGCGTTGAGCTTCATGAAACTGGGGGACAGATTTATTACATCAATGGCAAAAATTTTACTTAAATCTTTCTATGCAATATATGAAGCTTATGAATGAGTTTTTTGAGCCAAAAGAGCAGCAGCTTAAGGAATATATTATTAGCATATATAATGAGCTCTCTGAATCAAGTGAAAATGCCATGCTTTCAACTTTATTAACTGAAACATTAGGTAAATTAGTTAAATTTGAAGGTATGCTTGTGCAACAGAAGAAACGTAAATTAAAACGTTATTTAAATGACTTTAAAGCAGGCAATGTGTTTTTCTGTCCAAGAAAGCAGACTAAAAATGATCCTGAGAAGAACTCAGAAGCATCAGCCAATCAAAATCTATTGAGTGAAGCAAGAGACATTACAACCAGAGTGCAGGAGGAAGAGAAAGGAATTGGGAACATTTGTAACACAATGGAGACTGCACTGAATATGACATTAGCATCCGGTGAATGTACAACAGTTGATGCTAATCGAGTATCTGCTTTGGATCCTGTAGCTACAACTATGCAACTCAATCTGAATGTTTCTAATTTTTTGTTACAGAGAGAAGAGCCGTTCCCTTTACCACCGAAGCATAAATGCTCATACAGTCAACGAGAATGGAAGAGAAGCAACCAGATCAGTTCAAACATTACAAAACAGGTATTAATAATGAGAACATTGTTTTTAATGTATTACAATATCAGTTAACTGAAAGTGAAATAGCTGTGTTAAACCGAGGTTTAACCTTTGTACCTGCAACTAGCATGGATATTTCTAAAACGCTCACAGACTTTAAACTGCTTACACACAAATTGCATTTAAATGTGTATTTTATAGGTTCATAGGTTCATAGGTTGGTACTAGGCTATCAGCCCTAGGGCCTATACAAGCCTAGCCATAACAATTCCCTGGCTATTTCTTCCAACATTATTTACTTTCCTGGACCCCTGTCTAGCAGGGTGACTGACGTGATCCCTGAGGTGAATTTCCTTTCTCCCATCCAATCGTCAAGGTTCCTCTTGAAGAGGTCCAAAGAGGCACTCTGCTTGACATGTATGGGCAATCTATTCCAGAGTCTGGGGAGTCTCTGGGTCAGGAACCTATCCCTCCAGCATGTTTTGTTTATTGTGATGACAAGGCTTAGATCCCTGGAGCGTGTATCTCTGAGGGATTGGGATTTCTTTAAGTGTAGCATGTCCAACAGCTCTGGGTTTGACATGGCCTTGTATGTTAAGCAGAGATAGCCTCTGAGTAGACGATATGCGACAGAGTATAGCTGGAGTTTTTTAAGGCGGTCAGCGTAGGGCATCTGCTTTAGGCCTGTGATTCTTTTAGTGAGGTATTTCTGAGGCCTTTCCAGTTGTTGCAGATGTCTTGAGAGGTACATACCAAATGGGGCATTGTATTCTATAATGGGTCTAATGAGGGATGAGTACAGTGGGACAATGACCTCCTTTTTTCTGGATGAAAAGCCCTTCGTGATGAGGTGTGCCACATAGAATGATTTCCTGACTGTTGTGGCGATGTGGTTATCAAAGGTGAGACCACTGTCCACCTGTGTCCCTAAGTCTCTTATCACACTTCTGTCTTTAGTGTACTGCCACCTATATGGTAATTTATGGATACATGTTTTTTCCCAAAGGGGATAACAATACATTTCTTGGCATTGAGCCTGAGCCCATGGCTCTGGCACCAAGCATCTGTTTCTGTAAGGCCCTTTTGTAGAGTATCCACATCATTTGGGGATTCAATAATGGCTCCCAGTTTGCAGTCATCTGCAAACTTTGTTAGCCAGAGTCCCTTAGTGTTGACCTGTACTTCAGAGAAGTAGATGCCAAACAAGAGTGGCCCCAGGACTGAACCCTGAGGTACTCCACTTGTCACTTGTCTGGAGCTAGATTTGGAGTCGGCTACTTTTACAGTGTGGGTTCTATCAGTAAGCCATTTAGCAACCCATTGGGTGACATAGGGATTAATGCCCAACTTAGTAAGTTTATCTATGATTCCAGAGTGGGGGATGGTGTCAAAGGCCTTGGCAAGGTCTACATAGGCTGTGTGGACCACCTTACCCTTGTCCATGGCTCTGGAGACTGATTCAAAGAAGTCAATCAGGTTCAGGAGACAAGATCGGCCCTTCACAAACCAAACTGGGTGGGGTCCAGTGTTTGAAGGTTGCCAATGTCTTTGTTTATAAGTTCCATGATAATACGCTCCATGGCCTTGCAGATAAGGCTTGTCAGACTGATGGGACGGTAGTTTCCGGGATCCAAGGTGGATCCCCCTTGTGGATTGGGATAACTGTAGCTCTGCGCCACTCAGTGGGCACGAAACCTGAGGTGAGGCTATGATTAAACATGACACTTAGGTGAGGTGCCAGTTCATATTATAGTTCATGTAGTACACAGCCCAGGATGTCATCTGGTCCCATGGATGCTGTATTCTTGGCTTTAGAGAGTGCGTTTTGTACCTGTGTGGCCGTTATTACTGGAATTTGGCAATCTTCCGGTATTGAGATGGACCATTTAGGGGGTGAGAGGGGGGTGAAGTTGGCGCTGAATCGATCTGCCAGGATATTGGCAATATCCTTCGGATCAGTATATTTAATGCCATTCTGTTTTAGCTCAGAGCAGATCTGAGCATTGCCATTTAGATTCTTGACATAGTTATAGAATGCTTTGTGGTTGTCTTTGGAATCTTTGGCAATTTTTTTTTTTTTTTTCAATAATCATTTTTTATTATTTTTCACAACCATATTACAAATTCACACATTATATACAATATATACAAAATGCTTCCATTGGTTAATTTCACATATATATCAACCTCATGTATTGATCAAAGGTACAGCACTAACAATCAAAAGGAAAATAATAAAAAAAAATAAAAAATCCAACATTAACAAATCCAAGCCAACAATCTGTCTTTTCTGTACATTTTCTATCTAATCTAAGGTTGATTTAGAATATATTCTGGTTCCCGAGAAAAAGTGAATAGTAACCTCTTAAGCCAAAATAATATTAAAAATTTGCTCCCAGATTTTTATGTTGTTGATATTTTTCTTGTGATCACTAATTAACAGTTTATGCGCTAAGATGTGTTTTATTGCCAACAATCTGAAATTTTCCCACGATGTCTGGGCTGGGTTCAACCAATTTGTGGCTATATATAATTTCATTAATAGGCAAATATTCATAATTACAATCGTTTTTGATTTATTTAGATTCTCCGGGGGAATATGAAGAATCATAAACTCCCAAGAGAGTGTTGAATTTTGGTAACCCATTTTTTGTAACTGCAATTTTAATGAATTCCACAATTTATAAATGCACTTACAACTCCAGAATATGTGAAGCAAATCTGCTGTCTGATCAAAGCAATGTGGGCAGATGGGTGAATTCTTCGCATCAAATTTGTGCAAAGTGAGACGAGTATAGTATGCATTGTTAAATATCATCAGCTGCGTAAATACCAATTTCTGAAGGGATACGGACTTTAATGTTAATTTAAATGCCTCCAATATCTTATTGTCGTCTGGCAATATCAATTTCTCTCTCCAGTAACTCGATAAAAGAATATAATTATTATACTTCCTCTCTTTTATCAATTTATATGCTGCGGTTATATATTTTCTGGAATCTTTGGCAATTTTATTTTCGTAACTAGCTTTGGAGGATTTTATGAGGCATCTCAGTTTCTTACTGAGGCTAGTAAGGGAGTTTTTTGCATCCTGGGATTTTCCTCTTTTCTCCAAAAGTTTCTTCCTTTTGTTGTAAAGTTTGTTTATGGCAGGGGACCACCAGATTGGCTTCTTTTTTGGATGAGAGCATTTTGGTTCTATTTGGGATGGCACGATTCATGCATGAGTGGATGTGCTCGTACAGTGCCTTAGTGTAGGATTCAGCAGTTGAACTTTCAGTTCCCGTCTGCATGGGTGTCATGAAGTTTGTCACTTCTGACTTGAGTAGCATGAAGTTGGCTTTGGAGAAGTTTTTTATGGTGGTTTCTTTACTGGGGGGTGGGGGTGGGATGTGGATGTTAAGGGTGATTAGCTTATGGTCAGACCTGACTAACGAGGGGGTGACCATAGGTATGGAGCATTAATTTCCCATGTTGGTAATGACCAGGTCTAGGATATTGGAGCCTCTGGTGGGACTATGGATTAGTTGATCCAGGGTGTTGGAATTTATGAATTCCAAGAACCGTTGCGCAAAGGTGTTGGGACATGAGTAGTTTTCCCAGTTAATGGCAGGGTAGTTAAAATCACCCAGTATTAGGGTGTTTGGTTCTATTTTCTGCTATGCAAGTGAAAGAATCTAATGTTTTAACTGGCAAGCATTATAGAAATAGTACTTTTGTACCCCTACAAAACCCAGTTGTTAATATGTTTGAAAAAATGGTTGAAAATGACATAATATACACTTTTTCATGAGAAACATAAGAAATGCTTTTACAACTTAAGTGAAAAGGAATATTGAGCTATAGAGTCTCTACAACACAATGATCAAATTATCATAAAACCAGCTGACAAGGGAGGGGGGATAGTTGTACTTGACAAAGATTATTATGAAAACACAATGCTAGCTATGTTGAACACTAATGATTATGCATGCATAAGAAGAACTGATGCTATATATATATTCAACAGATAGTTGCTAACAAACTAGAGGAACTATATGAAAATAACGTATTAACAGAACAGCAATATAAATACTTATATAGAGAGAAACCAGTGATTCCAATTATTTATGGAGTCCCAAAGATTCACAAAGATATGTTAAGATGACCATTGCACCCAATAGTTTCATCAAGGGGTTGGGCAACAGAAGCCAAATCTAAATATTTAGAATCAGAACTGAAATGTGTATTAAATACATCTGTTATTATTATTAAGGACAGCACAGAGTTTTTAAAGGAACTATTTGAATGGAATGAAAATAATTTAGCAGCTACTTGCTACCTAGTTACACTTTTGATGTTAATTCCTTATTTACTTGCATTCCCAATGACTTAGGAATAGAGATGATTAGGAAATGTATAGATGCTCATGTTGAGCAGAAACATTTAAAATTAGACCTAATATTTGACCTATTACAATTAATATTAGAATACAATGTGTTCATGTTTGGAAACAGATATTATAAGCAAATGTCAGGAGTAGCTATGGGAACATTGGTAGCTAATACATATGCAAATATAGTCATGAGTACGTGGGAAATGAATAATATTGTGGACACAACCACCAAATATATCAATAAGAACTTGTTGTTCTACAAACGTTTTGTAGATGACATTTTTCTAATTTGGGATGCCCCACTGTGTCGATTAAATGAATTTATAGAAGACATACAGAGTAGTACAACATTTATAACTTTTAAAGAACAAGTTGACTATAAAGCTATAGATTTCTTTGACATTCACATAGCGAAGAATAATGGAGGTAAATTAGAAACTTCTTTATACAAGAAAGAAGTAAAAAAGAACACATATTTACCAGCAGATAGCATGAATCCCCCGCATATTTTTAGAAATATCATGAAAAACCAAATGGCTAGGGTCAGTAAGTTCAATACTATAGATACTTCTTGTATTAAACAATTAGATAATTTAGCCAATGACTTTGAACATAGGGGATACAATAAGCAAAAAGCATTAGAAATAAAAAATGAGGTCATGTCTAAGCGTAATAATATCTACACACCAATTTTCTCTTACAAAAGTTTAGTGAGCAAGACGAAAGAGAAAACCAGTATACACAAAGAATGTAAATACATTATGAATTTGATCAAAATACCAGAAACATAAGAAATAGTATACATAAACATTGGTCCATGCTGTCTCTGATACCAGAAATTAACAGCATAGGTGCAAATCCCACTTTTATATATAAGAAATGTAATACCATTAAAAATAAACTGTGCTATAAAGAACAAAATAGCAGTAGTTTATTTAAGAATAAATACGTAGGAACATATAGATGTAGGAAACGTGTATGCTGTAAACATATATACACCGGCAAGAGCTTTATAGATTTCCTCGTGACAGGCAGAATTTTTCATTAAGGCATATGGGAATTGCAATTCCAGCAATATTATTTATATGGCAAGATGTGTGTTATGCACAGCGTTCTACATAGGAAAAACAAATCAAAAATTTAAACAGCGTATAAGCAGTCATATGTCTGAGATAAGGAGACAAGTTATTACTAATTCTCTGTATAAACATATAGTAAACACAAATGAGCAGCATGTGTTTAAATTTCTAATTTTAGAGAATGTATCTTTAATGAAGAGAGGTGGGGATATTAAAAATTATACTGAAAGAAAGGAAAATAAGTGGATACTGCATTTCAATGCAAGCACCCCCCCCCCCCAGGTCTCAATGAAGTATTTTCTCTCAAACCTGAATTAAATTATTTACACAATTGTATTAAGTAAACATATTAAATGTTGTTATTATTATTTTAATGTATTTTCATTCTTGTGCTTATGTCTGTATGTAACATATACACTTGAAGCTTATAAAGATATATAACTTTAAAAGTTAATGATTTTAATTAGATGATTATTCAATCAATATATTAATCAGAAAGTATAAAAGTAGTTAAATGAAAAGTATAGATGTTATCACCTGAAGAAGCAGATACGTTCTGTGAAAGTATTTAGTACTTTTAGCTCGCTGCATTTGGTCATCATTTTTGGACATGTTCTGGAAAAGCCGCATTCTGTAGAAATACAGAAAAGATAATAGATGCAACTTTAGCGCAAATGTGAAGATTAACCATTGTAGATTAAAAATGTAAAGAATAAGTATATAGAACATTATATGCTAACTAAAGAAAGTGAAATCTTATTTCATCAGATTTTAAATGATGCAGTGATAAACATGAATATTATAACAAGAGACTTTAACTGATTTAATAGGCAAGAGGAAAAAGAAAGGAAAAGATGCAAGAAAAATGTCTGAAGTTATAAGATGTGGTAAGTTAAAACTTTGGGACAAAAGTTCATGGACTTACAAAAGGGGTATGTATAGAACTAATATAGATTATTTTATACTATCAGTTATAGGAGACGAGGGTAGTTGAAGCAACATTTTCTGATCATCTTGCAATATGGTTAGAGATACAGGAAACAAGGAATATGTAAAAATAGGCCAAGGAATCAAAAGAATAAATGAGAAAACATTAAGTGAAGACAGAAAGAGATTAATAATACAGCTACGGAAAGATCATATTACTATAAGAACATTTTATAAAAAAATTGGTCTGAATGGCGGATGATAGTTAAGGAAAAGATATAAAAATATATAAGATATAAAAAATATTTTTTTACAGTGAAATATGATGGGAGACATGTAGAGAAAGAAAATGTAAAAGAACATGCAATGATGCATTAGAAGATATATAACATAATGATAAAAAGTACTTTGACAAAGAAGAAGAATTATTAGAAATCAAGAAAAAAATAGAAGAATTGTTATATAAGCAAAAATATTTTTACAGGAAAAAGTGAAGAAGTGTTGAGTTACTTAAGCATATTAGTAAAGGAAGATGGTAGAGTAGTGAGAGAAATAAAAAATGTAAAAGGTGAACTAGAAAGATCTCAGGAAAAGATTATAAACAGTGTAGTACAATATGTTAAGAAATTATTAAAGAAAAGAGAAGGTAGAAAAAAACATGCCTAGTGATTCAATAAAGTCCACGTAGGCTTAGTGTGAAGCCTACATGGAGTTTACATGTTAGCAGGATAAACAACAGCGCTAGCTGCATGTACATGCCTCCCATCATGCTTACACAAGTACAGGTGCAGTTTCATGGCCAGCAACAGTGTTGCCAGAAAGGAAACTGTGCAAAGCAGCATGAACACCTTCAGACATACAGAAATGTTTACATACTGGCAAACTTGTTCTGCAGGGTTGCATGGACAGTCACAATGGCAACCAGGGTTTAATTTAAGGCAATTAATAGCATTCTAACACATTATAGGAAAGTGTAAGCAGTGCAGAGAACAGTAAAAACATGTTCATGCATACTAAAATAAAGGTTTGCTGGCGATCATCAAGGGTACATAGACTGCATTATAAATACATTAATTTTGGGAAGTGTATGTATTGAAAAGGGCCACACACATGAATGGTAGGAATGAAGAAAGGGGAAGAGGACAAGTGAAACATGGTAATGTACACCAGATAAGGGCATGTCAATGTATGTACACCATAAAGACAAGACAGTTACAGCATGAACATTAACTACATATGTACATAATACACTTCATGTATGGGTATAGTCATATCATCACACACTTAGTGTATATTATGTGACTGTCACACAAGATCACATATCAGTGGATATGATTGCTTGATATAAGCACCCTGACATGATCACTGGAGTGGACATTTATCAAGGACAGTATATACAATAGGGTGTATGTGCATATTATGAAGATGTGCAAATGAGTTTCTGAAATATGAATGTAATCTCAGCATAGGTCTCAACCAATCAGGACACATAGCAACAGGCTCATGGACAGTAATAGACAGAAGCAAGTACAATCATGGACGATATCAGAATAATACCACCATTAATGTGTCATTGACATAAACTATGTGATAGTGACTTATACATGTTCTGAATGAACACATGATTACAACTATAATGATTATTCAGTAATCTATAAGAATAATCAAGCACACCTTCACTTTATGGAGGTGTTAAGAGGGACAGTGTTACACCTATAGTTTAAATTACAAGCAATACTGGCTAGTTGAGAGGTTTGCATGGCATATATATACCACAATCTACACATGTAAGAATGTAACCCATGCCATCAACATTGTCAATAAGCTATATATTTACTGGGTGCATCACAGGAAGCCGTATCACACATGCATCTTGTAGAACACCTTGAAGGGAGTCCTGCACTGCCAACTCCTAATGGCTATGCATCACAAAGAATGCTTGAATATGGCTGATAAAATGTATGGGAGCTCACTGTGGCAAAAGCGATATACTTGAGTAAAGCATCCCTGGAAGCTGTGGGGTGAGATACATGCAAAAAGGGGCATTGTACTAAATTACTGGTGTGATGAGGGCTGAGAACAATGGAACTATAATGTTCTTTGATGTAGATGGTCTTCCAATACTCAGGAGTTGTGTTACATACAAGGGATTTGTCACACTGTGGGCACATGCTGATGGAAGTTCTGCTTGCTATCTACCCGAGTAACAGGGTCACATACCACTTGGTCTGCTCATAGGGGTGTGCTGTCTATACTGTAATTAGCTTGCATATTTGCTTTCATAAAGGAACTGATCATGATTTTTGTTTACCTACTGTGTCTCCATGTATCTGGTAACAATCCTTTATGTGTGTTAATACTTTCTGCATTATACTAATACCATACTTGGATTCAGTGATCGTCCACAATTTGCAGTCATGCACAAAGTTGGATAGACACAGGATGTGTAAGTTTGTCTTGACTTCTGAGACTTAAATACTGAACAGTAAAGGGCCTAGTACAGTATCCTGAAGTCACTGGACTCTAGCTAGATGTAACTTCACACACGTCAACATTATGTGTCCTGTATGTGATTCATTTGTTTACCCACTTGGTGGCTATGGTGTTTAGGCCCTCCTGAAATAGTTTCCCTGTAATACCTGAATCCAGATTTTTGTCAAATACCTTGGCCAGATCAAGTTATGTGGGATGATAGTTGTTCCTCATGTATGCCCTTGGTGACCTTCTTGAAGACATCAAACATATTTGACAGACATAATGTAGCCTAAACAAATCAAACATGGGTTTTGTACACATTTAGGAGATTATGTTTGTCCTTTTTGATAAGGTCTGTGATGAATTGTTGGTCTGCCTTACAGATGAGGACAGTCAGGAGTATGTGTCTCTAAGTCCATGCATCAGGTGATGGTCTACGCCTTTCAGAAGGATGACTATTGCTGTACACCCCTCTGCAAGAACACATGCTGTGTGGAGGCTGTATTTAAGTAGGGATCCAATTGTGTCGGCTAGGTCAGGTTTTAAGTCATGATATAGGCAACTTGGGATGTTGTTAGGGCCCACTGATTCTGTGTTTTTAGCCTTATAGAGTACACAGATGAGCTGCTGTCTTGAGTAGATAAACTGAGTAATGTTTGCAAGTATACTTTGTCTGATGTCCAGTGGCAATGGGTGTGAAGTGTGAGTCAAACTGTCAGCTAGCAGATAGTTTATTTTTTCTGGCTGAGTATGGCTGGTGACATCTACAAACAGCTCTGTGCTTATATGTGTATTCCCCTTAAGATTTCACATTTATTTAAATAAATTATTTGTAGCAACACCTTCAAATACAACATTGGTTATGCATCGCATGCCACACAGTGATACTGCTCACACAGTCCTATGTCATCATTCTCATCATCATCATCAGCCCCCTTTTTCGCATCTTTCTACATGGGGTCAGGGTATCGTGTTAACTGTCACCAATTCTCTTGATTCAGTGCCACACTCCTGCCTTCTTCAAAACTCATGCCTGACTGTCACAGATCTTCTTTCACACAATCCATCCACCTCTTTGCTTGATGTCCTTGCTTCCTCTTACCTTCTTCCTGTCTGCCCCAAATCTTCCTCACCAGATTGTCTTCTGCTTTTCTACACATGTGCCCAAACCACCATAATCTGTTCACTTTGATCTTTTCTGCAATTGGAGCTACTTTGGCTTCTGCTCTTATGCCCTCAATTCTTTGTCTGTCCCACAGTGTGCATCCTACCACCTTTCTTGGGGACTTCATTTACATCACCTCTAGCTTCTTCAACTGTTATGCCTTTACTGCCCAGGTTTCTGTACCATACAGTAGTACTGGCCATACCACTGTCGTGTACACCTTACTTTTCAGCTTCTTTGGCATACTTCTGTCATAGACTACACCTAATACTCTATGCCAGTTGGCTGCAGTCCCTCTGATTCTAGCTTTGAGTACTTCATTCAGACTACCCTTCACCTCAACTTCTCCTCCCAGATACTTGAAGCTGTTTACCTGTCCACTATCTTCCCATCTATCTCTATTCTCAGCCTCTTCTGATTTCCCCAATTTGCTGTCAATACCACCATCTTATCTGTGCTTAGTTTCATCCCATGTGCCTTCAGATTTGCATTCCATTCTCCTATCCTTTGCTGAAGTTCTAGCTCAGAGTCTGCCTGTACTGCCACATAGTCTGCATACAGCAGCTTTGTTGATCTGTCCCTCACAACCTATTTGCTAATGTAGTCCATCACCAGTATGAACAGCGGTGGGCTCAGAGCTGAACCCTGATGTACACCCACACCCACTGAGAACCCCTCTGTGAGGCCAAACACTGTCAGTACTTGAGTCATTGGGTTCTTGTACATAGCCTGCACTAATTCAACCAATGTTTCTGAAACTTAATACCACCGCAGTACTGCCCCGATAAACTTTCTTGGGACCTTCTCATATGCTTTCTCCAAGTTTAGGAATGCCCAGTTGGACTCTCTCCTCATCTCTAGCTTCTTCTCAAGTATCTGTCTCAATGCAAACATCGGGTCAGTTGTGCTGCATCCTGATCTGAATCCAAACTGCTCATTTCCCATCTTACATTCTACTACTCTGCATATCCGTTTATCAGTCACTCTTTCCAGAACTTTCATGCAATGTGATAGGAGTTTGATACCTCTGTACTGCCCACAGTTGTGGATGTCCCCTTTGTTCTTGTACACTGGCATGAGTATGCTTATTCTCCAGTCATCTGGGATACACCTTTCTCTCCACACTGCTATTAGTACGTTCAGAAGCAATTTCTCCCCTATCTCACCCAGCATCTTTATCATATCTGCTGTGACCTCTTATGAGCCTGCTGCTTTCCCTGACTTCACCTTCCTTAGTGCTGTTCTTACTTCTTCTAGGGTGGGCTCCACTTCATCTCTCATCATAGGCTATTTCTGGGACAGTACAGCTTCTGTGGAGTTTTCTTCATTCAGAAGCTGCTGGAAATACTCCTTCCATCTGCCTTTGATGTCCTCTGCACTGGTGAGCAGGTTGTTGCTGGCATCCCTTATGAAGGGTGTCTGACTATCTTCTTTATCTTTCTGTCTTTGCCTAGGAACATGCCCCTTACTGAGTCACTTTCCAGAAGTTGGTACAGTGCCTCTGATGCCCTTTTCTTTGCTATTTCAACTTTTTTCTTAGCTTCTTTGTTAGCCAACCAGTAGTCTTTCCTAGCCTGGTCAGTCTTTTCTGTCCCCCACTTCTTTCTGCACTTCTTTTTTCTTTTGATGACTTCCTGGACTTCTGCATTCCACCACCAGCTTTCCTTATGTACCCTATTTCCATATCTGGCTCAGCCACATATCTTTTCTGTAGTCCTAACACATGCTGTTTTAGGCGCTGCCATTCTTCTTCAACTCCACCCATTTCCTTCTCTTCTTGGGGTGCTAGAACCCTGAGTAATTCATTGAACTGCTGTACTTTCTCTCCAGTCAACTTCCAGGTCTTCAGCCTGCTCTCTGTTGACCATAGAGCCTTCTCTGACCACTGCCTGCAGCTGATTGTGGCAACTAGTGGTTTATGCTGTGGGTCGACTGTTTCACTGGGGATGACTTTGCAATCATACAGCTGTACCAATCTCACATAATTACATCAATTGCTCAACATATACCTATATGTGTTTCATGGGAAATCTGTGTTTGAGCAGCCTGATGCCATATAAGGACACATTACAAATGTGTTGGTTGTAACTGTTGCAGAACATTTAATGCCACAAATGCTGATAGTCACACAATGGTGCTGCTGACCATCTCAATAATCCTTGTGAATAGCAACATAATTGTGCATACAATGAATTCCACAAGGTTGCAGTTGAATCAAAACATGATATTTTTGTGTATCTCACAGCACAACAACCTGTAGATGAAACAAGACTTATATACCCATGAAATAAGAATGGGCAGGATTCACGAAGGCTTGCACGGAGTGTAAGAGACGTGTAACACTCCATGCAAGCCTCACAATCCAGGAACAGCCCAAAACTCTGTGTAAGAGACCAGCTAAAACGTCTCTTACATGGACTGGGCGTGGATATGCTAAATACCTCACTTGCAGCCGAAAGGTATGCAAATGAGGTATATTAGCGATTCACGAAGCAGAAACCAGCCCGTGTAAGAGACGTTTTAGCTGCAGAAATGTACTCAGTTGACAACTGAGTACGTTTCTGCAAAAATCACAACGGAGCCATGTCAGCTCCAAATAAAGGGTGCATATGTGTCAGGCAGCATGCCAATGGCCAAATATGTGGCCATTGGCAAGGTAAACTGATGCAAATATTAAAAAAATATAATTTTTTTTTTTTCGGCTATCACCGATGTTTAAACACAGTGCAGCCCCGCACAAACGGGCTGCGTTGTATAAAACATAAAAATGAAGGTTATAAACCCACAAATGTGGGTTTTATACAATACATGGAATGACAATACAGGGACCAGCAGACCAAAAACAAAATGGCCACCGTGTAGTGGTTGCTAAGGGGGGAAGCTGAGTCTAAGACATGTAACTAAGCATTAGTAGGCAATCTCATGTAAATGAGGGTTAGGATACTGAATCCCACAGTCACAAAGCAAATGAGCACAGTCTGAGTAGGGTAAGAGATACATAAGGGGGAGGAATAGAGTAGGAGATAGGTGACATCACAGGGGGGAATGGTAGAAAGAAATGCAGTTCATTGGAGGTCAGTGTAACATGACAGATGACAGGCACAGATCAGGGAAAGAGGAGTGCCACAAGATAAGCATGGGAAAGTCAAGAAATGGAAGGTGTACACTGTTACCTACACCAAAGTTTCTTGCTGGTAGTGCATGCGCACGTGTGCTCGCCATGAAGCGCGAGTAGGGCAGTGTGCGCACGTGTAAGGCAGACTGAGCATGTGAGAGCGTGTTGGTAGACTTTGAAGACTGTTTACGCTAGTGTGCACGCGTGTAGGGCAGATTGAGCATGTGGGAGCCTGTTGGCAGACTTGTAAGACTGTTTGCGCTGGTGTGCGCGCGTTTTAACTCGAATAGGCAGATCCTGAACAGTGTAAGCATGTGTGCGGCGTGTAAGCCACTGTGAGCGTTTCTGCTGGTATGCACGCTGCTCCCCCCTTAGGAAACAGAAAGGAGCCCAGCCCAGCACTTAAAACTCTGCAAACAGCAGTGCAGGATGTTTCTCTCAAGAGACACTGCAAGACAGGAGTAAGCTATTAGAAGTGAAAACTGAAAAAGCTGAACTCAGAGCAGAAATGTTAGGGGCTGCCATAGCTGTCATAATGAGACATAGGCGACTTGCTGAGGGTGGTGACAATGCAGATGGTGCCAGACAACCCACAGTGAGGAGACGGAGAAGAGTGTATAGGCCCAGGGTCACCTACTATGGGTTACATGAGCTGGAGATAGTAGAGCACTATAGAGTGGACAAAGAGCTCCTGCAGCAAATAGTCAAGCTGTGCAGGCCACGCCTCACACACAGAACCAACAGAGGGGAACCCATCCCAGTGGAAACCAAGGTATGTGTTGGCCTAAGAATACTAGCAACAGGTACCTTCCAAAGACAAACTGGTGATATGATGGGGATATCACAGGCATCAGCCTCCAGGGTACTGCACCAGTTCCTGGATGCCATGTCATCACATGTTGATGATCATGTATATTTCCCCAATGCCCGTGATGTATTGGCCAGCAATATGCGTCTCTTCCAGCAAATAGCGGAATACCCTGAGGTAGTGGGTGCAATAGACTGCACGCACATATGCATCAAAGCACCAGGCAGTGAGCAGGGTAGGGCCTACATTAACCACAAGGGCTTCCCCTCCATCAACTGCCAGGTCGTGTGTGATGCCCAGGGCATAATAATGAATGTGTGTGCTGGCTGCCCTGGGAGCTACCATGATTCCCACATCTGGCATTTGACACAGCTGTACCAGACATTTGCCAATGGAGACATCCCACACGGACACCTAGTGGGGGATGCAGGTTATGCACTGGAGCCGTGGCTGATGATACCCATCAGAAACGCACACACACCTAAACAGGAATGCCATAATGAGGCACATGCACAAACACGTAATGTAATAGAGCGTGTGTTTGGGCTGCTCAAGTCACGGTTCCGGTGTCTGGACACATCTGGTGGAGCCTTGCAGTACTCACCAACTACATGTACCCAAATTGTCATGGTATGTGCTATGCTACATAATATGATCTTGCGAAAACAGCTGCAGCAGGACCAGCATAGGGCCGGGCCAAACAGCCCCCCACCATTGCCAAGGCCATCACAGGCAGAGCGTGACTTGGAGGAGGAACAACATGAGCCTGCCCCAGTAAGCAGAAGGAGGTGTGCCCAGTATGCCCTGGCCTTGGCAAAGGGGCAATGCATAGCACATACACTTGCTCAGTAGGAACCCTGGGAATGATACCCCCTCTGACTCACTCAAATAATAACAGGGATGCCTAAAATGACATGACCTGCTCACAAACATGTACAGGGAGTGTAATATGTGCATCCGACAGAGGCAGCACTGCAGCACCACCTGAGGCATGAATGCCATGTGTTAAGTAATGTAACACCATGTACTATATGCACACTTGAGGACCCTGACTAACATCCACCCTCACCAAGCATGAAGCCACAAAATGACGATGGGATGATCAATTGCAATAACTGGCTGAAGTAATGCAGTTAGTCAAAGGGGAGCCAATGTGTTTCAGCCTGGGAAGACATGCTGAGCATGACATGATACACCACCTGCTAGGGGTGGCGTGCACCTATCAGTCCAGGCCCAATGGATACTGGCAAAGGCTGTCAGTACCCACAGCATGCCCTGAATAGGTAAGTCTCAAAACACAAACCCACCTTCATAGGTACCACAAGGGATAGGAACCTAGATGTAATGCTACCCAATGCCAGAAGTCTAAACAGCAAGATGCGTGCAGTGTAAACGCACACAGTATGGAGAATGTTGTTATCAGTCCTGTAATAGAAAACTGGGTCAAGGCTCACATCAGCACCCTAACACTACCAGGTTACACCTCATACTGTGCTGTACAGCCACAAAACATGGAACAAGTTACAAAAGGAGGGTGACTATCAATAAATGTCAAGGATAACCACACCCCCATGTTGGTACCACAACAAGAAGCAGCATGGATTAGCCATGGTCAAATACCAATGGCTAAAACCACCTCCCAGTATATAGCCTGCTGCAGACTACTGTCCTAATACCAGGAACTGCACCTGGCCTATGTTGGAATACATGAATATATCAAGCCCCCCAAACCACATTATATTGCTTGACTGAAAATATCCAGACATACACTGGGAGCATTATACTAGCACCAACACAGTAGGAAAAAATCCATAAACCAAAATGCCCAGGAACAACATACCACTCCCACAAGAGGGGTAAGCATACTGGATGTGATAATCAGCAACATGTGTACTGGATGGCAAGATGAGACGTGTATCCCTCACTGGTAAGACCAGACCATAGAGTAATCACACTGGATATACACATCCTGACCACAGACTCTGGCCAGAAAACCACAGTGAAAAACATGTGTAAAGCATAGGTTGCACCCCTCCAAACTGATGTGGAATCCACGAAAGGCCCTGTGCAAGTGCAGAATATGGGACACACCACAGAACATGTTATACACGCATTCCATGAACACAGCCAGGAATGCTTGGATTATGCAATCACAAATAACAACAAGACACAATGCCATACACACAGGCATCTGGCATGCTGGACTCCAGCCATTACCAAACCATGCAAGAGAATGAGGAAGCTACTACATGATAGAGCAAACATAAAAAGGGAAGTAATCACTGATCAGTAGTATGGTAATAAAATATGTCCACACATACAATCCACTAAGGCCAGCCACAACAAGTAGAATCTGTGAATCCAGAGGCAATGTGACACCTGCCCCAAGTACACAGACAACCCACAACTCCCCCCAATAAATACAAATATATGTGAGAGATGCAACCATTTATCCAAACTGGAGGCTGAGCTCCCCCAACTCAGTACTGTCAAAACTAGTCAGGAGGAGAAAATAACCACATACACCACAAACCCAGTCCCACATACACCTATCACAACTGTAAACCAAACACATAAACAAAGAAAAACATTCCCAGAGGCCCTAATTACAAACACACCACACCAACAGAGGCCTCCAAAGCAGATCCCAAGCAACCACAACCTCCAAACATAGCACATGCAACACATAGTACACAAAGCTGGTGTGCCAAACAGTTACAGGCCAGAAGGAGAAACAACATGCCTGATACAGTTGTAATAGGTGTCTGTATAGGCAGACACACTGCTGTCCCACTCACCAGACTGAACAAGGGAAAGGGTACAGTAAGCTGCCTGTAGGCTGCCACAGTATGCCACATAACACAAGTACGCAGGTCACCCCAAAGCAAGCAGAAATATGATGCACTCATTGTCCATGCTGGTGTGAATGACCTGAGATGTACCTCCCTGGACTACATGAAAAGAGACCTGGATGAGCTCTTTGAATATGTACTCCAGGCCGGTATGACACTGGCCGTTTGCAGCATCCAACCCTCACCAAGAATGATGCCACAGTACAAACACAGAATGATCAGCTTTAACAGGTGGCACAGTTACAGCTGCCAGTCCAAGAGGGTCTAATGTCTGTCTGCTTGAGATGTGATGCATGACAAGCCATGCTGCTGTTCCAGGGATGGCTTGAACCTGTTACCCCTGGGCGTTTGGATACTGGATAAGGCCTTTGCCACCTCCATAGAGCTGTACGTAGGCAAGGCCAAAAAGACTAACCCACCACCCTAGAAAACATAAGTGGTAAGAAACATAAGGGTAATGCTGACCAATGCCAGATGTGTAAACTGCAATATGCATGCACCTGAGGCACTTCCCAGTATGGAGAACATCGATGTCTGTGCAGTGACAGACGCCTGCTGCAAGCCTACTGATAGCACACCAGCACTACCAGGTTATACCACATATCATGTGTTATGGCCCCAACACCTGGACCAAAACATCAAAGGAGGGGGAGTATCCATATGCAGCACAGACACCCATACGGCCAGGTAACTGACAATGCACGAAGCAGCGGAGACCACCCATGTGCACCTAAGTGTAGTCAAAACTGCTGTACAGTCTGTAGCATGTGACAGACCACACTCTCACACACAGGAACCCCACCCAGACATCCTGAAGACACTGGACAGTATGAATGTCCCACCAAATACCAGACAAGGTACTCACAAATTACCACATAGGTGGCAAACCATTATGTATGCAAGGAGTAATCAGGGACCTGGGGACACAAGTAGACAGTAACCTGTCATGTGACACTCACAATGCCAATGTGGCTAGGAAGACTGTCTATATTGGACACCGTATCATGAAAGGATTCACATCTACATCAACAGAGGTCACTGTGCCCCTGTACTGTTCCCTTATCAGACCCATAATCTAGTACAATGACTCATATGGGATGTACCGTACCTGACACCTGCAGCGGGTAGGAAGACCTCAAAGGTACCCCACCAAGAGGATAAAGGGTGTCAAATATATGTCATATGCTGCCTGGCTGTAGACACCCCAGCTGAATGCAGTCACAGACTGCCTACACAGAGGCATTGTATGTCTGTTGTACAAGGCCATGTCCAACACAGGAGTAATGGACATGCTCCCCCACAGGAAATCAAAGCCATTGGAGCTGTGAGAGTGACAGATGTCAGCCTCAACACATAATGAAATAGGATGTGCTGGAGGGACAGATACATAACCCAGAGGCTCCCCACACCCAGAAACAGGGTCCCAATCCATGTTAGGCAGAGCCCCTCAGTGACACCCCCTCAACAGGAATATTGCCAAGTGGATGGATGATCGTACATGTACACTGGGGGGTCTTCACTGTGTCACGTCCAGACAGAGGCACAGTAAAGAAAATCATAAATGGCCATAATAGTCACATAGCAAGGGGCGGCAAAAGACACACACACTCTGGCTAGGCTTACTAATGCCCTAGGGTGGATAGCCTAGTATGAACCTATGAACCTATGAAGATACAAATTGCACAGGACACTAAGGATAATCACAAGGCTTACTTAACTGATGGTAGGAACCATGTTAGGAATTCACAGATATGCTCCGAATCACGCAGATATTACAAACAACATACCAAACACACACACATATTGCCAACATACAACCTGACAGGTTCAGTGCAAACACCCCCCCCCCCCCAGAATGCAAAATATCTGTCCCAGCAGACTGCTGGTCCCCTGACATTGCAGATGCTGAGGTAACAGCCATCATCTGCAAAGCAAAACACACAGCAGCAAAGGTATGTGACGGTGTCCTGGGCTGAGGCCAACATGGACTCCAAGAATAATGGAATGCCAAATCACACTACTGCCCAATGTCAGCCTTACCACAGGATATGTACCCAAAGAGCAGTGTACAACAACAGTTGTCCTTCACAACAAAGGTGTTGCCTGAATGGATACTGCAAACTACCACCCCAGGATCCTGACAAGCTTGGTCTGCACAGCTATGGAAAGGATCAGTATGTACCGCAGTGTGGCTGTCGTAACTGCAGATCCTGCCCCTAAACATGTTTGACCCATTTGAAACAGTCATTAAGGTCATTGATGAGGGCAATGTGGTCCACACAGTGTAGCTGGACCATACATATGCTTGCAGACAATACCCTACGAGTTCAGTATGGATATGTTCACCAGCTTAAATATAAACCCCTATGTCAGTAGAGGGGTTGCAAACCAGACCAAGGACAGAACTGACATAGTCAGACATGCTGCATCCATGTCAGACTACAAAGCAGATATTAGTGGCATCCCACAAGGCTTGGTCCTGGGACCTCCCCCGTTCCGTATATATGTCCCATAGGTACAGGCCAACATGAAAGGACTGTGACTGAACATATATGCAGAGGAGTACAAACTGCCCACCATATCCGAACCCCAGCTGACACAAGCAACCCACAAAAGGGCCACATAGAAACAGACAACTGGAGCCATAGCCATGTCAGTAAGCTAATTGCAGAACTGTGTATAGACAACCACCGTGGATATACAGTAAGTGCCCACAAATTACCATACAGGTGTTAACCCATTACGTACCTAACATGTAATGAGAGACCTGGGGACACAAGGTGATAGATATCCTGCATTGGACAAACATGTGGCTGTAGTGTTCGCAGAAACATACCATATAGCCACCCAATCATGAAGGTTGTCAGATGTAGATAAGGGGAGGTCACTGTGGCTCTGCAGTCATCCTTCATCAGCGTCACAATTGACTACAATAGCCCCTGTGTGAAATACCTCAGCAGACACCTCCATCAACTGTAAAGTCCACAACAGTACCCCACCAGGAGTAGCAAAGAGCATGAACAGATGCCATGTGTTGCCTGAGTAAACAAACTGCAGCTCCACACACTGCCATACTACCCACCCAGAGGCAAGCTGTGCCTGATGTATGAAGCCATGTCCAAACTGGAATCAATGAACATGCTGCACCTTGTACAATCTGATTGGCAGTGAGCTATGCACATGAGAGACCTGAACCCCAGCACTGACATAGGACAAGCTGTACAGAATGATCCATAACACAGAAGGCACCCCCACTCTTGAGTAAACTCCCAGTACAGGTTAGTCAGAGAGTCACTTATCGACACCCCTCAAGAGGAATCCTGATGAGTGGATGGGAGATGGTAGGTTAACCCTGGGTATCACTGTTATGTCAGAGGTAGACGGAGGCACAGTATACTAACCATGACATATGTCATGGCAAACACCAGTTACAATGTGTGTCGAAGGACAAACACACTCTGTGACTAGCATCAGAAATGGCCTAGGGAACATCGCTAGTGTTTGCCAATGTCCACCAATGTTGTGGAATACACTACCAATGTTGGACAAGCCTGGTGTAGGTAGTCCATATCTGAACATAATGCAACATGGTCATATGTGCACAACTGGCCCCTACACAGTCTGTTGTACTCACTATGAAGATGTCAAGCAGTGATAGGACTAAAGCCCAGGATACTGTCCACCACAGTGAAAGTACTGAACCAGTACACTATACGGTACTACAGTGTTAGGTCATTATGAAAGGATGTTGACAACTGTATGCAAAGTATCCCATGCAATCCCTGCAGGCACAGTATAATCCCTGTTGTGGCAGACACGAAGCAGTTGGCCAGTTAGTACACAACATGACACCCAACACACAACCATAAATGTGAGATATTGTTTAAGTTCACACATACCCAAATATGTGGTGGACTTCAGAGTTCAACATATGGAAAGCTCACACTGGGCATGCTCGCACATTTTGATAAATGAGGCATATGTCAGACAACATGCCATGGAAAGGCTGAACTGGGCATGCTCACACACTTAGGCCATATCTCCGTTTAGCAGTTGGCCACACATATCTGGTATTTGTACGTGTCATTGCAGGAACCAACCACAACACAGCAATCTGCCCAGTGCACACAGTAAATGACTACAGAGACATTAGTGATATAGTGGATCGCCCTCATATTCAAACATCTTCCACAGATACACAAGTTGTTCATAGGAACAGGGAATGCTATGGCAATAAAGACCTGCAAACAGTCTAACAGCACAACAAATATTGTGCATCTGACAATTGAACATATGGGTGTAGAGGTCAATACTAGGCTTGTTGCCCTAGGGAATGACAGCTTAGCCAGAGTGTGTTTGGCATCTGCATCCCCAGTACAGTAGGCTACTGTGCCACTGTAAAGTAGGTCACATAAGGCAACGTGTGAGGCTAGTGAGCTGTGCCTCTGTCAAGCAGGGGCACAGTGGAGATCCCAGGGTTTGAATATGCTAAGCCACAGCCATGTTGTTGGTGTGTGCTGGAAGGGGGTTGCTGAGGACCTCTAACAGTAAGTGGGCATCAATAACAGACTGGGGGGAGCCCTATCTGCATTGTCTGGACAATTCCACTGTCAACACTGTGTTGTGATGATTATGTGGGAATGAAGTGTCTTGCCGGTACTGTTCACAGATGTCCTCCCTCTGTGGGCTACAGCTCTGCAATGTATTAGCTCACTCTGTCTGTTGGACGGCTCATATATGGCTGGTGTACACCTGACAGATGTCTTGTTGTGGAGCAGTCATGGGTATATGTGGGATAGCATGATCAATGCAATGCAATTGTCAAGGATTATGCAGAGTGGCCAGTATAGTCCCCCAGCATGGGTCCTTTGAAGTCGTCCACCCCATTCTTCACAAGTGTAGAGTCTGCTTGTGCTAAATACAGTTTGTTTGCAGTGACAACCTTGCCTGGGGGTAGGGATGGGATATGGATGTCCAGGGAAAGGTGGGTATGGTCAGATATCAACAATGGTGGTCTACCTCTGGTGTGGAACAGTGAGTACCCATGTTGCAGATGGACAGGTGCAATATGTATTCCCCCATGTGGCTGTGGTGAGTGGTTCTGCAATAGCACATGGACCCACAAATTGTAGTGGCTGTAGGGTAAAGTGGTAGAGGCCTGAGTAGTTCCCACACACAATATGCCTGTACCTGATGTTAACAACTGGAATGGTGTATGTGAACACCTGCATATCCCAGCACTGTTCCCAGGGAAGCAAAGTGTGTGTCCTGGATGTGGGAGTGGTGTTCTGGACTGGTTGTATTGTGTGTTACAGGTCCTGTGGTCACGAAGCATGGTATAGAACATAACCTGCCAGTGCGATATGCATATCTGACCCTGACGTAGGTGGCTGCAAATGCATATATATGCTATCCCCCACCTGACAGGTAGTACTAGATGTACATACCTCTGTAGAAATAAAGATGTCAGCACCCTATAAATACTGCAGGTGCAGACCAGATGCCCAGTAATTCGGTTAGCACTCTCTGCTAATCCGTCTCCCTCAAGTGTCATAATATAGGTAGGTAGGAGTTTGAACCATGCAAATGCTCAGTGTGTGTGTGTGTGTGTGTGTGTGTGTGTGTGTGTGTGGGGGGGTGAGCGGGGTTGATGTGTGTGCAAGTCTGTGTGAGGGAGAGGTCCCTTTTGGCAACTGTGAAAGCATTCTACAGGATGCACATTCCTCTATCTAAGCACGGATGATGTCAGCACCCTATAAGTACAGCAGGAGAAGGGAGCCTTTCCATTAATGCGAATAGCGTGCTCTGCTAATGCATCTCGCACGAGTGTCATAACATAGTTAAATAGGTGTTTGAATCTTGCAACTGCGTAGTGTGTGTGGAGGGGGGTTAGTGTGTGTGGAGGGGGGTTAGTGTGTGTGCAAGTCTGTGTGAGGGAGATGTCCCTTTTGGCAACTGTGAAAACACTCTACAGGATGCACATTCCGCTATCTAAGCACTGATGATGTCAGCACCCTATAAGTACAGCAGGAGAAGGAAACCCTCCCAGTAATGTGAATAGCGTGCTCCGCTAATGCGTCTGTCAGGCATATCATAACATAATTAGATAGGGGTTTGAATCCTGCAACTGCCCAGTGTTTGTGGAGGGGAGTTAGTGTGTGTGCAAGGCTGTGTGAGGGAGATGTCCCTTTTGGCAACTGTGAAAGCACTCTACAGGATGCACATTCTCCTATCTAAGCACAGATGATGTCAGCACCCTATAAGTACAGCAGGAGAAGGGAAACCTCCCAGTAATTCGAACAGCGCACTCTGCTAATGCTTCTCTCTCAAGTGTCATAACATAATTAGATAAGAGTTTGAAACCTGCAAATGCAAGTGTGTGTGTTTGGATGTGGGGAGTTTGTGTGTGTGCAATTCTATATGAAAGACATGTGCTTTTTTGCAATCAGGAGATCACACTACATGATGCACATTACCCTTTCCAAACACTGATGATGTCAGCACCCTATAAGTACAGCCGGAGAAGAGGAACCTCCTAGTAATCTGAATAGTGTGCTTCGCTAAGGCGTCTCTCTCACGTGTCGTGACATAGTAGGGTATGAATCCTGCAAGTGTGTGTGTGTGTGTGTGTCAGGGTAGTAGGGTGTGTGTAATTGCAAGTGTGAGAGAACAGATCCTTTTGGCAAATACTACAATACACCAGATGCTGCATATTCCCCCAGTAAACACAGGGGATGTCACCACACTGTCAGTACAGCCAAACAGGGCTAGTTGGCCAGTAATGCCAATAGTGCGCTCCACTACTGGGTCTATTACCATTGTCAGAGCACAGATTGGTATGTTTTGGAAACCCACAACTGCCACGTGTGGTTGTGTCACACAATATGACCTTGTGTGGGTCTTTGTGCATAACAATGCATGCCATTGCCTAAACCAGCAATGGCAATGCACACATGATGTATGTGTGTGACACATACACATAAATACCTGTGACCTGCAGTAGTTACCATGTCTGACACGTGCCTCGAGTGGATAAATGGTATTCGCAATGCATAACAATATGACTGTGTCTTACTGTTCAGGGGCCGCACGCAGTATGTGTCTATACAGTGTGGGTTGTATATGGTAAAATACCTACAGCAGGGGATACACATCTGGTCTGGGCCATATAGTCTACATGTAGTCGATGAACAGGTGCTGCATGTTCCCACCTGTTGTGGGAGTGGTAACATGTTATTCCACTGCAATTCAGTGACCACATGCTGGGAACCTTTCAGCTAGTGTGTTGTAGCTACAGTAATGCTCACGCACAATATTTGGCTGGATGCAGTCCAGCCATATAAAGACATTTCTTGAGATTGTCATATTGCCAGTGTTGTTATGGAGGATAGGTGGGTTTCCTGTGTATGGGAGGGTTGTGTGTGCCAGGCTATGAACTAGAAGGCAGTCCAACACACTGTTAGCTGCTCATGAATAAGCCCTGATGCTTTGTGATGTGCCAACAACCTGGAGGTGTGTGTATCTGTGGTGCCTTAGGATACCACCCCCCTGTCCATGTGTGTTACATGCAGAGGGGACGACAGGCATGGTATGAGGTATAACCTGGCAGTGATGGGTTGCACCTGTGAGCCATGAATCAGGACTCTGGTACTGCACAGACATTGCAGTTCACCGTGCTGAGGACAGTGTCCAGTGCATGCATCTTGCGGTGTACACTGCTGGTGTTGTGTAGCATCACTGTTAGTGTCCTATCCTGTGTGATACCCGCGGAGGTGGCTATGTAATCCATGTCCTGCAGCAAAAGGCACCATGTGTGTATCAAGGGGCTTCACCAATATACAATGGCCCATGGGTGTCACATGCAAGCTGCCCCTCGCAAATCATTGTGGCTTCCCTAGCATGTAAGCACATGTTGACAGCCAGTGGATACCCTATGAATGACATTGGAGATTGAGCAGAATGTAGACATAGAACACCCTTCCTACATATAGTGGTAGCATACTTGGTGAGGGTATGATGGCAACCATGATCAGGCTCATACTGGCCCGTGCCACATGCTGAGAGATCCCTTCTATATTCCCTATCATGTAGTACAGGGAGGTATGTCTCAGGTCATCCATAGTGGCATGGTCAATGACTGAGTCATATGTGTCCATGCTTCTGACTGACCTGTATATATGTGTTTTGTGGTGGACCATAGTGCCTCACAGGCATATCACTGTGACCTTCACCATGTACAGCCTGTTGAGTGGGACCCCACTGCAGCGGCCAAGAGAGGTACCTGACAAATCTGTAGCAGGTGTGTTGTGTAGCCCTACAGGCTGTGAGTGTGTTGCACACGGGATGTGTGTGCCATGTGTGGCATGTGCTCTGTTCTGACGTAACGTATGCCTGTGTGCCAGCTGCGGAGGTGTGTGATGCTCAGGCAGGATGCTATTCTGAGTCTTCAAGTATGCCCCAGTGTGTTCAGATTGCTGTCAGTGCGGGTCTATGTCAGACTGGTGTCGTAGTCACTGTAGTATGTCATGCCACCTGACAGGGTATGGCATTACTGGGTTCAGAGTGCTCAGTCCCCAGATTGGCTATGTGGTGGCATCCCACACATGTGTTGTATGTTCCTGGCCAGGGGTGAGGGTTGACTGCATACATGTGGCAGCTGTGACATTGCCACATGACTCACATAAACCACAACTGGACCATAGAGGTGATTCACAGGTTACCTTTGCACATGCTACCATAGTAGTGTGATTGCCATGGTGATTACCAACACATAGGGCCAATGGAGAACAACATACTGAAGGTGTGTATGTGTGGGTGTACTGCTACTGATTTCATAGCACTGGCATATATGACTGAACACATGGGTAAATGCCAGGTAAGTCATGTGCAATGTGTCACAGGCAACGTACATGTGAACAGGACAGACAGTGACGTTCTGTCATGTGCAAACTTGACATACGTATAGTACGCTATGCAGATGTCACTAGGAGTCCACAGAAGCACTGTAACTCTGCATTGCAGGTGGAAGCAGTGTTCCAGGGAACCCCAAGTGAACATGCATACAAACAAAGCTACAGTAAGCAGGGCTGGAAGTAGTCCATTGTACAACAAAGAAGGGGTAACACTAACAGTAGGTAACAGTGCAAATATGTAGGCACTATCAACATGTACCCAGGAATGCACAGCTCAGATGTCCATGGTAGAAATGATATTATGTCATAGTTAATTGTGATTTGGATTACATTGGTACTGCACACATATCAACATGCGCAAACATCCACATTGCATAGTTGTTGTGGGCAACTTGCCACCATTACTGTACATGTCCATCATTGCGTATCACTACTTGCATTAGCTTCCCCCCTGTGCTACCCATGTATGTGGCTATCTGTTGATATCCTTACCACCGGTATGCAATAATGTGCAGCTGTTACACTTTGGTACGTACTATGGGTGTAGATAACAATTCAGGACAGTCATACGGTTACTGCATCAGGCATGCTGGGATATACACACAGTCATATCAGCACACTGTACTGTTACCAACATGATACTACTAATACACTTCTATGTAGTCACCCTGTGCATCAGCAACATGTTTACCTGTTCCTGCACTGATGTTGGAGATTGCAGGAGGTGGCACAGTTTCATCATATGCACAGGGGGTGAATTAGGTATGCCTGAGTCTGCCACTGATACCACCAATTGACACGTGTGTGTATGTGTGTTGGTGAGGGACAGCAGTACAGGGTGGGGCACTGTTGGTGCAGTGTGTGCATGTATGTGGTAGCCCTAGGTGTTAACATTTCACATGTGTGCATGCACGCTCACAGTTCCACCTCATGGCTGCCATATACAGGAGTTTGTGGACAGCCACAGACTGCACCTGGCAGGTCATACAGATCAGTGTCTGTGGGCACGGACATGGTACCTGTGCCTGGCAGGGGTGTTACGGACCGTATCCGGTACTAAGCCAGACTGGGTACTGTCATCAGAAGTGGGAGTGTGTTGACTGGACACAGGTCCCTGTTGGGACTGTCCAGAGCCACGTGCACGTGGTCTCCTGGGGCGTTCTGATGACAGCACAGACCCAGCATTGCTGGGGCTGCTGCTGGCACTATGGGGGCATCCGCGGGTCTATTGTCAGCTGCGCCTACTGCCAGCTGCTGCTGTTGCTGGCATACGGCCACGTCGACACCGCAACCGCCCACCATTGCCCTAGCTCATGGACATGTGGTTATGGAACTGCTGTAATATGTCCCCACAACGTCTGTCTATGACATCAGTGAAATTACAGATAGCATCCCCGATGTCACGCATACTGTCAGTCATGGCTGTGCGACATGCTCTCAGCTCCCTCAGACCCTGTCTGGTGTACCTTTCCATACGCGACTGTGCCTGCATGACAGCCCGAAACATAGCTGAAGTTGACAGACCTCTTTGGGCACGTCTGCCAGAGGCAGTACGCCCATGGATGCTCCCACGAAAACCCATGGGCAACTGTCTGTGTGGTACCATCGCAGGACCCTGCCCATGGCTGCTGTGTGGGGAAGCATGTGCCACAGATACCACATTACCCTGGTCAATGCCCACTGTAGCCTGTCCATCACCTAGGGACAATGGTGACATAGGATGTACTGGCAGGATGACTGTGAGCAATGATGGGGTTGACAGCTGTGTACTGTCAATTGGCTGACCAATGATGGACCCTGACACACCTTCCTGTGCCATTACACAGATATCGTCATTATCAGTACCTGTGGCACCAGATTCAGGTTCCCTGCTGCAGGACAACAGAGCAGCACCAGAACCTGTGGGAGGAAGACAGGAAACACAGTTTACAATGTCTACACAATGTTACCAGTGATGCACTTATGCACACATGCACACATGCACATGTGGACACATGCACACATGCACACATGCACACTTGCACACTTGCACACATGCACACGTGGGCACAGGCACACATGCACACATGCACACATGCACACGTGGACACATGCACACATGGACACATGCACACATGCACACATGCACACATGCACACGTGGACACATGCACACATGCACACATGCACACATGCACATGTGGACACAGGCACACATGCACACATGCACACATGCACACATGGACACAGGCACACATGCACACATGCTCACGTGGACACAGGCACACATGCACACCCCGCAGTATACACACAGAGCACTACTGAGTTACACTAGTATTACTAGCACTATCAGGACTATTATAGGTATTGATAAAACACACTCACCAGCATGGATGGGCTGCCCTGCTGTAACACCGGAGGGACCTGCAGAAATGAGGAGATTAATGTCAGTGGGCACAACTGTGCCCTTGATACTGCATATGATACAGTGCAGTAGTACACCAGTTGCCTTTCACACTTCAGCTGCTGATATTGCCAATATCACACCTGCACAATTACATACTATGTTGACAGCTACATACCACGGACACACCTTACACATGCATAAACTATCAGTGTACAGAACAGTCAAGTGTACATATGGCATATTACCTGCACGCTCCATGTCGTGCTGCTGTGTGGATCCAGCCTCCATCATGGTGCAGATGTATTGCTGTTGATGTTCCGGGGCTGGAGCCACAACACTTAGGAGTAGCCCCTCCAGTCTGGTGAGGGGGGATATGTGGCCACCACACCTCCTGTGGCAACCTGTTGCCTGTGGATATCCAATGCACGCTGACAGACATTTCTGACTAAATCACTGCAGTGATGTCGTACCTGCTCATATGTCCTATTATGCGTGCCAATGTCATTTACCCTACAGACAAGGTCTTGCCACAGTGCAGCCCTCTCCTGCTGATTCTGGCTGTTGCGGGAAAACAATATGTCATAATCCCGCACCAGGCTCTGGTGTATCTCCTCATCTTCTGCTGCAGAGTAGGCAGGATTACGCTGACGCGCCATGTCCCTGGAAGAGAACACAAACAGGATATCAGCAGACTATGTCAGCAATATATGACACACATACTATACATGATACTCAACTGTAGTGATATACTACTACTCCCATATGTAGCATGTGTGTGTCTCTTGGTGGATACACAAGTACATGGCCAGATATCAGTGCTCAGCCAACACCTGTGCAACAATACCTGCCACATTCCATACAACATAGTAGCATGCCCCATCGGTCAGCACACTGCGACGGGTCCAATGCACAACCTCACTCTGGGGGTTCATACCAAGTTACTGTATGTGGAACGCCATCCACTAGTGTGATCTGGACACAAGTTACTCGGCCTGGATATACATATCCCACCACCAGCACAGTAGACTACTTTGATATGTATGTGATTAGACAGTTATTCACTTGTTAGGACTGAGATGGTATCCATGCAGCCCACTGGGCCACTGGAAGCCACAACCCACACTGCTGACCCCTTTGCGAATGCTTCCAATGGACATCCCAAAGATTGCATGGAACATGCACACACATTTCTAACCCAGACCCTATGCACAAAGGTTAGGCATCCTGTCCGGTGGACCCCAGCCAAAGGCAGATTGTATAACGATAGAAGGAGGCTACTGCAGGACAGAGCAGATTCACATTAAGGGAAGGCATCTGTGGTCAGCACTGGTAATAAGCTATGGTCTCTCATAACAACATCCACGGCCTACTCTGGGAGGGAAATTGCCACGAACACTATAGATAACCACAAGGCCTTCTTCAGTTATGTTACACATATGGACCAAACGCCTCAGATATGCTCTGTGTTACTACACACCTACTTAACATTCACCGAACACACAGATATTGGCAACATTCTTGCAGACAGGTTCGGTGCACGTATCCCCCCTCCTTCTCCCCCACACTTAGAAATACTTATCACAGCTGAATGTAACCTCCCTATCATCTCACATGTCCAGGTGAGGGCCGCCTTCAGCAAAGCAGAACACACAGCATCAATGTGACCTGATGGTATCCCTGGATGTGTGCTAAGTGAACTCCAAGAGGACATACTACCACATATAAGACTGATATTTAACCTTGGCCGTACTACAGGATATGTACCTGAACACTGGCATACAGCAACAGTGGTCCCACTCCAGTAAGGAGGCACCTCTACTGACCCTGGGAACTACCGTACCATAAGCTTAACCAGCCTGGTCTGCAAAGCTATGGAATGATTCAGTATGGGACGCATATACAGTGACATTGGGTACCTGCAGACACTTGTTCCCAGCCAGTTTGCCTTTGTGATGGGCTGATCCTGCCTTTTGAACCTGGTTGACCTTTCAAAACAGTCACTACAGCCATTGATGAGGGCAACGCAATCCATACAGCCTACCTGGACTTGCCTAAGGCCTTCAACACAGTACTCCACTCAGGCATCATAGACAAGCTCATTAGCTTACATGTTACTACATATGTCACATGATGGGTTGCACACTGGTTGACATACATAATCCATAATATCGATATTGTAGGAGCCATGTCAGACTCAATGCCAGTCACATGTGGTATCCCACAGGCCTCTGTCCTAGGACCCCTCTTGTTTGGCATTTTTTTCTCAGATGTAAAAGCAAACATGTGCGGGTTGTGGATGACAAAGTTCCCAGATGACTGCTAACTAGGCGCCATAGTCGTTACACCAGCTGACGCACACATCCTACAGACAGGCCTCACTGCAATGGAAAACTGGTGCCAGGATCATGGCCTAACACTGAATGACATGTAATGTATAGTCATCCCCTTTGGGTGGAACTACGTGCACACAACATATCACATGGACATACCTATAGATACAGACCTATGACACATATGGAGGGTTCACAGTATGCAGACTATTAACCTGTTACTTTACATTACCTGTGTTTGTCGCAGCTGGTTGCGTTACCGCTACTACAGCTGCCTGCTGCTGGCATGGCTTGGTACTGTCACTGCTGACAGCTTCAACTCAGTTTGTGTACCGTGTGTTGTTGCTTGGGTTCTTATTTATTTATTTTTTTTTTCTTTCTCTCTCTCTCTCTCTCTCTCTCTCTCTCTCTCTCTCTCTCTCTCAATCTGTCTGCCTCCAGACAGTGCAATAAACGTATTGCACGTGTGGAGTGTGAGTACAGGATGCTTTTGTAGGTATCTGCATAAGTCCATGTGATGGCCTCTGCACCAATTGTAAGCCAGCATTTGCTAATTGCATGCAGCCAGTTGTGTACTGATTGCAGTTCTCATTGTAATTTCAGGACAGTGCTATAAAAGGGTATGTGAGATAGGCGTTGCCCTTTCAGAGTGTAAGGGCGGGGACCATGCTGGAATGCTGTAGACACTGTTCTGTGAGTGTAAAGGTTAGTATCTCTCTCATGATTCAGGCTGTGTTGTAGATTCACATTTCTCCAGTCCTCTCTCCTGTTTCCTGTAGTAAGTGTGTATGCACACTGACACCTACAACTATATATATATATATATATATATATATATATATATATATATATATATATATGTAAATATACATACATTTATATATGTACATTAACTGACATTATTACCTACTAGCTACCAACTAGAATGGCTATTTCTGTTCACACACTACTATTATGGAAATCCTCTAGTTCTGACAGTAAGTATAAATGACATGCTTTGTGTACTGCACATCCTATATTCCCTTTACATTCATTCCTACTATTACATGATATATTTATTTTAGCACAATGTTCTTGAATATGAATCATGGCTTAGTGGTAGGTCATGCAGACTACTGTTTCCAAGGTCATGGGTTCAGGACTGACAGTGGGATTTTATTTTGCTTTTGAACTGACTACAGGACCTGTCAATCAGAGTGACTAAGGCACTTTTAAGCAGTTGTAACCGGGTTAGCGCTGGTTTGTGCGGAGCTCCCGCATGCGCACTGACGTTCAGATCCACGCACACCCGCTTACAACCGCTTAACAGTGCTTATTCTGGCGCACACCCGCGCTATTTTCTTTGAAAGAAATGAAAATGGGGAGACAGGAAAGTGGCAAAAAAGGGGTCACAAAGAGGGTAAGACAGTAGGGAAACAAGCTTGGGTTTTGCAGGAGGGATGTAGGTAAGGCCCATAGCTGCCCATTTCTTCATCAGCAGCAGCTGTGCATATGTATGTAATTTGGTGTGACATTTGAAACCTTCCACCCCTGAGAGAGGTGTCAGGAAAACAATAATACTTGTTGTACAGCCAATTGTAATTGATAGTTTCCATGTCCAGCAGACATGTGTGCGGAATGGGCAGCTATGTATGGGGCGTACTTTTTTGTGGGTACAAAGTGCCCTTTTTTTTTTTTTTTTTTTTTTCAGGTGAGAGTGGTATGTCAGGTGAAGGAAGTCAGTATAGCTGGGGAGGTAGGTTGGGTAGGTCAACAGACAAGACAAACAAGACGCATACAGGGGCGGTGTATGACATGTGTGGGGGGGTTACACAATTGACGGGGACGGATGTTTGGATATCCAGAGCCCATGAGCCCACAGATGGCAAAAGTGGAACTGATATCCCCACCCATGGGTAGTTGCCACTGTTCCTTCACTGCCCAGGATGGGGCTGTGCTGAGGGCTGTGTAGGCCGTGCAACAGGCATGCCCGTAAGTTGTGCCACCTGTGCCTCAAGCTGGCGTAGGGGCCCAAGAACAGAGTCCCGGATCTCCCTACGCACGACAGTCCGGACGCTACGGAGGGTGAGTGGTGGTTCTCCTCCGGCCACACTTGCAGAGGGGGGACAGGCCCCATCCCCTACAATGCTTCCACCCACAGGTGGCACAGGGCCACCGGAGGAGGGTCCAGACTGGGCACTAGTGCCAGGTGCACTCGCCAGCTGAGGTGGGAGAGATGGGTCCGCTGGAACCCGCCTTCCCTGTCGTCCTATGTTTTGCATTATGTCATGACAGTTTGGGTTAGTAACATACAATACCATTTGCAATTAGTTGTAACAGCATGCATTGGTATTCCCATTAACCAAACACCCAGATATTCACACCACTGAACAGTGAGCATAACACATGCATAATTTGAACAGCAATACACAGTCCAACAACATGCAGGGTTGATTGATGGCAACAGGCCATCAGGTTTGGATGTATGAACAGGGCAGATGCATCAACGTACATGCAAATATTTATGACCCAACAGGACAAATGTCCAGGGGTGTTAATTGTGATTGCACATACCAATTTCACATGGAATGGATTATATGTGGTTATAGGGTGGGGTGAAGAAAATAATATTAACACCTTTGAATACCAATACATATGCTGTGCATTTCTAATAGCTGCAGATATATACACACTACTGTTCTAACTACAGTTTCCTATATGATAACTACTTCAATTTGGTGATAGGACTGTTACTGCTACATCAATATACATTTTATTGTTCTTCATACACGTTCATATCTGGCTTTGTTCAGCTACATCATCCTGCTACATTTGCTTTATATAGCTATAGACAACTGTGGATGTTTGGTATTTCAGACAATCATACTATCTGCATATTGCAGACTGAGAGCAACATATCCAGATTTTGGGATACACATTCCAGCTGCAGCAACACTTTGAACACATTTCGCAGTTTGGTTCTACTTGTCACATTCATTTCATTCTGTACTGACTGCAGTATACTTTATTCAGGGGTTATTACTACTTTATTGGTGGATTCATAACTCTTTCTCACACTCTCTCACTTGTTTTCATTTTACCATTCAGGATGGTACTTACTTCTAGGCTTTATTGACATGTTTTACCTGTAGTTATTAGAATCCTTTCCAGCAGTCTCACTTCTGTCATGTTTCAGTATTTCAACAGGGATATATTTCACACATGTGATTTGCTCATCTTCTGCAGCTGTACTTTTCAGCCTGCTGCAGGTTGTGTACTATTATATTACAGGTGGGGCATCTTTATTTCAGATTTTATTTCAGACATTTTCATTTTTCTGTTTGGATTACAGACTGCAACACACTTTTGTAATCAAGCAATACTTGCAAACACTCTTACATTGTTACTTGCACATTTTATTACTTAGTGACTACACTGCACTCTTTTTGCTAACTGTCATACTTTTATATTTCTTTACAGTTACTGGTAGGGAATTACTGACCTGCCTGGTGGCGCAACCGCACCAGCCTATCACCATAGGCTCTGCGGTTCGCAGAAAGGACACCTGCAGCTGTAATATAAATGAAGTAATATTGGAATACACATCTCCATAATATCAGCTAGTGTAATTTCTTACATATATAATTAAATGTAACTTACTCAGTAGTGGGGTGTTGGGCATTTGCCAGGCCTCCTGGATCCACAGGTTCAATTAGTCCTGCTTACGTCTCTTCAGGTCCACATGGTGGTGATGGGCCTGCTCACCAGTCCTTGGAATCCCTGTGGCACTGGTGAGATCATGAGCCAACCGGTCCCACGCCTCAGCCCTATATGCTCCCCACAGGACCTGGCCCTGCATGAGTTGGGCCTCATGATTGTGGACTAGGAGCCAGACCATGTATCTGGACTCCTCAACGCCCCACCTCTGTGCTCGAAAGCAACTACCCTCACCTACTCCTGACATTCTGGCTGCAAGTTAGTTCTACAATCATTTATGCTGTGTATTCCTGCCTATGGGGCTTATATATGCCGTTTTTCCCGCACTTATCTGTGATTGGCCATTTTGGAATTGTATCAACTTCACAAAACCTGCTTTGTCATGCTCCACTTTGTATTCATTCCTATATATTTGCTATTACTGCATTTCTAGATACTGCTGTCATGACTTAGTGGTTCAGTACCTTGACTATGATGCATGGTGTCCTGTGTTCGAACCTGGCCACTGCTTTTTATATTTTATGACTGTCTAGACAGGCTAGGGGGTGTGCCTGTGTAAAGGCAGTTTTGATATTGCTTGCTCAACGTTGCCCGTCAGCTTGTTGGCGCGGTGCGCAGCTCCGTGCAAATGGGGTACGCTGGTTTACGCTTCATTTGGCTGTTAGAATGCATATTACGCTTAGCTCAGCTAGGGGCACACAGTTTCAGCGTGTTAAACCACTGCTCACCTACAGGCACTCATTTTACACCTGTTAAACCACTGCTCACCTACGGGCAGATGCACTCACCTTGTTAAACTGTAGCTCAGCTATAGGCACATCTCACATTTTTTATTGTTTTTTTATCTCACATTTCTTCAAAATAAATGGACTATTTCATTACATTTTACATAAAATATAATTTTATATGTGTACATATTTGTCAGGGACTTGTTTCGTGCTTATTTTACTAAAAATAAAAATTGATGTTGTGGGGGCTCAAACCATGACTGCCTGCTCTTCAGCCGACATCTCTACTGCTACACTATTGCTTCTTAGCTTACTTTGCATATTTAGTTCTTATATGCTTTTCCACTGACTGCTAACTGTGGCTAAGCTACGGGCACGCCCGCACAAACGAGCGCACTCATGGGCAAACATCTTTACGATTTAAAAAAATATATAACATGTTCATTTATATATTTTATGTTCATAGTCTGTGGGGGCATGTGTTGTGTTGTGTTTATTCACATTTCCATGGCCTCTGTCGTGGGTGTTTACTTTGGGCACTTTTACTCTTCTGGGGGCGTGTCCGCTTGCAGGGCTCAGCCTACGGACATGCCCCCTACTGTCTTCCACGAACCATGTTAGCCTTAGGTGTGATTCAGCATGCCCTCATGCATATGCATGACATGCTGATGTCACACCGGTTAACTGCAGCCTCCATGGTAAGCCTTGTATCTCTTACATGGAGGCTTCGTGAATCCTGCCCAATTTATTTTATTTATTTATTTATTTTACTTTATTTTACATTTGTTAACCGGGGAAGTCCGACTGGACACAGGTCCATTTTCAGTGGAGGCCTGGGGAGAAAAGCTCCACATAACACTAAGAATGAATACATCCAAGAATACAAATAGGTATACATAAGCAAGCATTAACAATTTCTAGGTAGTTTCAATAGTGAATGACGCATGAAAAAAAAAAACTTGTTACCTTTTTTTTTTTTACTAGAAGGTTGCTCATTCTGTTCAGAACTTTACATTAGTTAAACAAGTCTACTGGCTTTGTAAAGGAGTTTGGATGGCCTAATGGTTAAAGTGTTTGCCTTACAAACACAAGATGCAGCATTTGAGCCTCACAAGGGGTAATTGGCTAGGCTTAAAGTGACTCGCATTTAGCTTAGTACTAATTGATGAACCTATCATTAGAATAGTGGGATCATGATGGATTTCTAGCAATAGTGCGGCATATGGATTAACCTGGGGAGTAGCGTGAGCAAAGCCAGTTATTTAAGTAATGGGTTTTGAGGAGTTTTTTAAACTGGAGATGGGAGGTGATAGAAGTTAACTGGACTGGGAGTGAGTTCCAGATGTTGGCAATGGAGCAGGCAAAGAGAAATTTCCCAGCTTCATTTTTATGTTTGATGACACTGATTAGGTTTTGATTACTGGATCTTAAGGCTCTAGATGTGGTATAGTGATGAATTAAGTGCTGAAGAGCTGGTTTTTTTTTTTCTGGAAGGTAGTAGAGCTTGTGAGCTATTAATAGTTGGTTGAGTAGGAGTAACTGAGGTAGCATAAGCCAATTTAGTTGCTTGAGGGCAAGGAAGTGATGGGATCTGTGAGTGGCATCTGTGGAAAACTTGGCAATCTTGTAACAAGATTCCATTTTGTTTAGTTCGCTGTGATGAAGGTTGGTAAAGATAGGGAAGACATAAAGGAGAATAGATAGGAAGTGAGTCCTTGCAATAGTGGCTTTGGTATGTTTGGTGATGAACTGTTTGTTCCTATAAAGGAGATCAAGTTTTTTATTAACTTTCTTTAAAGTTTGGGCTATGTGTATGACGAATTTCATATTATTGTCAATTTCAACATCTAGCAGTTTAGTGTATGTGGTTGATCTTTATATTGTTTTTAGATGTAATGGTAAAGTTGTTGTTTAGAGGGTGAGATTTTCCAGGACTGAAGACAATATGTTTTGTCTTTTTGGGATTAAGAATAAGTTTGATGTTAGTGAACCATGATTCTGCAAGGGTAACATTGTTTTGAGTTATGGTTTGAAGCTCCTGTAGGGTGGGGGCAGCACATATAATGGTGGTGTCATCTGCATATTGCACTACTGAGGCTGAGGGTGAGGCCAGGGTAGTCTGATTAATAAAAAGTGAGAACAGCAAAGGACCAAGGATAGACCCTTGAGGGATGCCTATGGCTACTGGTAATAGGGGGATCAGTTGGCCTTGCCATAGGACATTATACTGCTGTATGTCATAGAGCATTTAATGATGGTAGGTATACACATGTAAACAGGTGCCATACTGCAAGTGTCAATGTGATGGTTGAATAAAAACTGCGTACAATATTTATCTGATCTACTACAAAAACGCATGCCTTAATAAGCCAACAACATACATAGTATCATCCCATGTCAACAAATCTCAAGAGACATATTACTACAGCTATTATAGAAGGTGTGACAACCCAACCACTGGACCAGTAATCAAGGACCCTCAATCCCCACCAATGGCAACAGTGGGGGATGTACACTGGGAGGATGACAAGGTACACACACAGTATTACCTGATGCAGCTCTCTGCATCAAGTGCAATTTCTCTTAAGGGCACACAGAGACCACAGTCAGTCTGGAGCTGTTTTCCAGATCCCCAATAAGACTCCCACTGGTATAGCTAAAGAGTTGAGATCTCAGCTGAGTGCCAAGCCAAGACCTCCAGCACCCACTTTGTTCAACCAGTGCTTCATGCCCCTGCTCAAATAGCTGACACACATACTCTTTGAGGTTTGATTTACACACACACACACACACACACACACACACACACACACACACACACACACACACACACACACACACACACACCTGGTAGAGGCTACCACAGGTTTACTAGCTATGTCCCCTTTTGCCCAGACTATACCACCAACCAACTCTTATCAGCTACTTTAAGGCCCTGGGTATCCCTTTCCTGTGCAGTGATTCCATGTTTGCTAGGTATAGGACTCCCTTTTTCCCCAACTCATCTGGAGTATTACATTCTCTATCTGCTAACCAAATTCTTATGTCCTCAGGCAAAGTACTAAGGACTTGTTCCCCTCACTAAACGGTCTACCAGCCCTTCAGAAGTGGTGACCTGACACCTACTGACCCATCTATGAAAATAAGTGCTTAACTCTACAATATATTCACACACGCTTTCAACTGCCTTGTGCCTATGCTCACAAAACCTTTTTCTATAAGCTTTAGGTGTTAACTTAAAACACTCTAATAAATCATTTTTAACAGTATTATAATTTAAGCAACCAGTATCAGACAATTTAGAAGTAGCAGTTACAGCTTTACAGTGGAATAAGGAGGTCAGGAACCATACCCAGAGCCCTTGGTCAACATTATACTATTTACATACCCTTTCAAACATATGAATAAAAATATCAAAATTATCACCCTCTGTAAATTGTGGAAGAAATTTACTGATGTTTATTGCTTCTGGGATTCAGTTATTCCCTTCCCCATTACCTCCATGACACTGGGAAAGAGTCAGCATCTCCTTTTCATGTTACCTCTGCCTCTCATTTTCTACAGATTCCAGATGTCTCAGTCTCTCTGCTGCTTCTAATTCCATTTGTTTCTCTTGCTGCAGTCTTTCATTTTCTTCACCTTCCAAACACCAGATTCCCTCTGCTGATTCAATTTCCAAACATTTAGTCTCCAGTTCAAGTCTCTCAAAGTTCAGATGGATTTTTAAGTCCTCTGAGGCAGAGTTGAACTGTCCATTTTCTGAGAGGTGTACATGTCCAAGGTCAGTCTGGTTGTCTTCCTGGTTGCTGGTCTGTGATGCAGCTGTGACCAAGGTTGCAATCATTTCTGCTTTAGTCAGGTTGGCATGCATCAGTCCTTTGTCTTGGCACATCGCAGCCAACTGGCTCCTTGTCAGCTTGCCATACTCCTCTGCTGACATCCTTGCTTACTCTCCCTGTCTAACTAAGCTAACACAAAATAAATAAAACTATTGTGATATGAAACTCTGAATGTCTACCATATGGCTGCTTGAGAGTACAAAGACCTTCTTTAGTGACCACTGTTTACAGGTTAGATTAGTTCAATATCAGCACCACTGAATCCCAATATGTGATGTGGTGATCTCACCTCTGCCAGCCAATAAATGTGATGACCCACTAGTGGACCAGTAATCAAAGAGCCTCAATCTTCACCACTGTCAACAGTGGGGGCTGTACACCGGGAGGATGACAAGTACACATACAGTAAAGTGCAATTTCCTTTAAGAGGCTACAGAGACCACAGTCATTCCAGGGCTGGTTTCTCCCCCTTTCTCCACATCCCCAGTAAGACTCCCCACTGGCCCAGGTATAGAGTTGATATCTCACCTGAGTAGCCAAGCCAAGACCTCCAGCACCCTCTCTGTCCAACCAGTGCTTCATGTTCCTGCCCAAGTAGCTGACATGCATACTCTTTGAGGTTTGATTTACACACACACACACACACACATACACACACACACACACACACACACACACACACACACACACACACACACACACACACACACACACACACACACACACACACACACACACACGCACACACACACACACACACACACACACACACACACACACACACACACTCACAGACACACACACAAATGGGAAAGGCTGACACAGGTTTACTAGCTATGCCCCATTTTGGACAGACTATAGCCACCAGCCAACTCTTATCAGCTACTTTAAGGCCATTAATAAATGTGCCCAATCTTATTACATAATGTTACTAGTAATACAAAGGGTAGTTTGACCAAGAGCAAGGCTATTAGGAGTGACACATACAGTGTCACCAAATAAATATGCAAGTGCTCTCAAAACTTAAATATCTCTAGACAGATCAGCCACAATAAAAGGTTTGAATATATTTAATAATAAATAATAAAAAATGACTGTACTGAATATATATTCACAGTGACATCAGAGTTCAAAATCACAGGAAATATTTAAAACAGCATTACAGGACAGTTTCAAATAAATAAAGAAAAATATCTAAACTATTTTTCACTATATTCCTGACTGAATCTAAGAGAATTGATATACCTTAGTTAACTTACTTAAGAGCAAGACAGATGTGGTGAATGGATCTCTTAGTTTTTGTGAGGTCAAAGACAGAATATAGAATGGTGTGTCTCTCTCAGAGACCTCTTAAATTAATATCTCAAATATTATTGCTGGGCTAGTTACAGAATGACATAATTTCTTGTCATTTGACTTCAAGTCCCCAGGCCCAAAACAATCATTGATGGCAGATGGTAGCATTTAGCATCTACCTGTAAAAATAAATAGACAATGACTTTCCCTCAGATATTTGGGAGGTGCTGAAAGTCATAAAACAATAAAACACTTCCAAGACAATACAGAAAGTTCCCTAGTATAGACATTCTGTTTCTAGCTGCCGTAAAGTAATTTAATTTCAGATATTTTTCTGAAGTTAACCTCCTGTAATCCAGTTTCCACTGTTAAAATATATACATTTAAACAGTTACAATAGTGTATGTAGATTTCTTTTCTCTTCCAGCAGGGCACACTGTGGATACCTCTTTAAGCTCAGTACTTTGCAAAATACCCAGTACTTTACAAAATACCTTTTTAACACAGATGGCTGTACAGACCAGTTTGATATACACGTGACATGCAGTTCTAATACAGTTGTAAAAAAAGCATATTATATGAATCTCATTGATTTTCACAAATTATATATAATTATTTACAAAATTCCATTTAGCTGTGCTGGCAGTATCTCTCTTTGTCACACTTCTATATAAATCATGTTAATATTCACAAATGACATATTTATTTATTTACATTTATTTACTGGGAAATCAGACTAGGCCAGAAGCCCATTTTCAGTGGAGGCCTGGGGAGAAAAGCTCCACAGAAATATAAGTAAAATACAATAATTAGATAGTACAATAGTATACATACAGCAAGACGGAGAATATACATAATCTGCTTAGTCTACACAAAGTAGTATTTAATACAGTTTTCTAGTAGATACAGGTTCAAAAAGAAAAACACACAAGCATTTTAGTGAACTTCACTGTGAGAAAAATAAAAGTATTAGACATATTTTTTTTGCAAAATTCTAGCTAACTGTGCTGGCAGTATCTCCCTTTCTCACAAATGGAACATGAAATGGCAGCAGTGGCCATCAATACATTGCCACACATCATAGACTGTAATACATCATTGTAGGCATACTGTACATACACACCTCAACATAGCACATATCAATGACAGCAGCATTGACATGTGAAATGTTCATACGGTCATAGTTTATTATTAAGCTAATGGCCAACGTCACAAAATCCTAGACATTTTTAAAACAAACTCTCTCTCTCTCTCTCTCTATATATATATATATATATATATACGAATGCTGGATGCACAAACCAGTGCATTTCTTTGTGCCGGTCCCAAGCCCAGATAAATGGGGAGGGTTGCATTAGGAAGGGCATCCGGCATAAAATTTTGCCAAATCATACATGCAGACAACAGTACAGAAATACATACTGGATTGGTCGAGGTCCGGGTTAACAACGACCACCACCAGTACTGTTGGCCAACAGGGTGCTGGTGGAAATTGGGCTACTGTTGGCCGAAGGAGGAGAAGATGGGGAAGGCATGCCCAAAGGCAGGTAAAGGTTAGGACTGTGATAGTGAGGGTCAGAACTTTGAATGTTGGTAGTATGACTGGTATAGGGAGAGAGCTAGCTGATATGATGGACCGAAGGAAGACTGGTATATTGTGTATGCAAGAGACCAGATGGAAGGGGAGCAAGGCTAGGTGCATCCGAGGTGGTTTCAAATTGTTTTATCATGGCGTGAATGGGAGGAGAAATGGGATAGGCATTATCCTGAAGGAACAGTATGCTAAGAGCATTTTGGAGGTAAAAAGAGTGCCAGATAGAATGATGTTTATGAAGCTGGAAATTAATGGTGTAATGATGAATGTTGTTGGTGCATATGCTCCACAAGTTGGGTGTGCGATGGATGAGAAAGAAAAATTTTGGAGTGAGTTGGATGAAGTGGTGATGACTGTACCCAAGGGTGAGAGACTGGTGACTGGAGCAGATTTCAATGGGCATGTTGGTGAAGGGAACAGAGGGGATGAGGAAGTGATGGGTAGGTATGGTGTTAAGCAAAGGAATGCAGAAGGTCAGATGGTAGTGGATTTTGTGAAAAGGATGGACATGGCTATGATGAATACGTATTTTAACATAGGGTGACATACAAGAGTGGAGGAAGATGCACACAGGTGGATTATATCTTATGTAGAAGGCTCAGTCTGAAGGAGATTGGAGACTGTAAAGTGGTGGCAGGGTAAAGTGTAATAGGATGGTGGTTTGTAGGATGACATTGGTGATCAAAAAGAGGAGGATGAGTGTGAGAGAAGCACCAAGGATCAAATGGTGGAAATTGAAAAAGGGTAATTGCGAGGTGATGTTCAGGGAAGAGTTAAGACAGGCACTGGGTGGCAGTGAAGAGTTACCATATAGCCGGGTAACTACAGCAGAGCTGGTAAGAGAGATGGCTAGAAAGGTGCTTGGTGTGACATCTGGAAAGATGAAGGAGGACAAGGAGACCTGGTGGTGGAATGAAGAAGTACAGGAGAGTATACAGAGAAAGAGGTTGGCGAAGAAGTGGGATTGTCAATGAGATGAAGAAAGTAGACAAGAGTATAAGGAGATGAGGTGCATGGCAAAGAGAGAGGTGTGGTGAAGACTAAGGATAAGGCGTATGAAGAGTTGTCTAAAAGGTTGGACACTAAGGAGGGAGAAAAGGACCTGTACCGATTGGCTAGACAGAGGGACCAAGCTAGTAAAGATGTGCAGCAGGTAAGGGTGATAAAGGATAATGAGGGAAACGTACTCACAAGCGAGGAGAGTGTGTTGAGCAGATGGAAAGAGTACTTTGAGGGATTGATGAATGAAGAGAATGAGAGAGAGAGAGAGAAGGCTGGATGATGTGCGGATAGTGAATCATGAAGTGCAGTGGATTAGCAAGGAGGAAGTAAGGATAACTATGAAGAGGATGAAGAAAGAAAAAGCTGTTGGTCCAGATGACATACCTGTGGAAACATGGAGGTGTTTGGGTGAAATGGCAGTGGAGTTTTTAACTAGATTGTTTAATGAAATCTTGGAAAGTGAGAGGATGCCTGAGGAATGGAGAAAAAGTGTTTTGGGTACCAATTTTTAAGACTAAGGGTGATGTGCAGAGCTGTAGTAACTACAGAGAAATTAAACTGATCAGTCACATCATGAAGTTATGGGAAAGAGTAGTGGAAGCTAGGCTAAGAAGGGAGGTGATGATTAGTGATCAGCAGTATGGTTTCATGCCAGGAAAGAGCACTACAGATGCGATGTTTGCTCTGAGACTGTTGATGGAGAAGCACAGAGAAGGTCAGAAGGAGTTGCATTGTGTCTTTGTGGATTTAGAGAAAGCATATGGCAGGGTGCCTAGAGAGGAGTTGCGGTATTGTATGAGGAAGTTGGGAGTGTCAGAGAAGTATGTAAGAGTGGTACAGGATATGTATGAGGGTAGTGTGACAGTGGTGAGATCTGCGGTGGGAGTGATGGATGCGTTTAAGGTGGAGGTGGGATTACATCAAGGATCAGCTCTAAGCCATTTCTTATTTGCAATGGTGATAGCCAGGTTGACAGAAGAGATCAGACAGGAGTTCCCGTGGACTATGATGTTTGCAGATGACATTGTGATCTGTAGTGAGAGTAGGGAACAGATGGAGGAGACCCTGGAGAGGTGGAGATATGCTCTAGAGAGAAGAGGAATGAAGGTCAGGAGGACTAAGGCAGAATATATGTGTGTGAATGAGAGGGAGGATGGAGGAATGGTGAGGATGCAGGGAGTACAGGTGGCAAAGGTGGATGAGTTTAAGTATTTGGGATTAACAGTTCAGAGTAATGGTGAGTATGGAAGAGAGGTGAAAAAGAGAGTACAGGCAGGATAGACTGGGTGGAGAAGAGTGTCAGGATTGATTTGTGACAGACGAGTACCACTAAGAGTGAAAGGGAACATCTACAAGAGGGTAGTGAGACCAGCTATGTTATATGGGTTGGAGACAGTGGCATTGGCAAAAAGGCAGGAGTCAGAGCTTAACGTGGCAGAGTTGAAGATGTTAAGATTTCAACTGGGTGTGACGAGGATGGACAGGATTAGGAATAAGTATATTAGAGGGTCAGTCCAGGTTGGAAGGTTTGGAGACAAATCCAGGGAGGCAAGATTACATTGGTTTGGACATGTGCTGAGGAGGGATGCAGAGTATATTGGGAAAAAGATGCTAAGGATGAAGCTGCCAGGTAACCGGAAAAGAGGGAGACCTAAGATAAGGTTTATGGATGTGGTGAGAGAGGACATACAGGTGGTTGGTGTGACAGAGCAAGATGCAGAGGACAGGAAGAAATGGAAACAGTTGATCTGCTGTGGCGACCCCTAATGGGAGCAGCCAAAAGAAGAAGAAGACTGTTGTTTTTTTTTTTTTAATTTTTAAAAATATTCGAACATTTAAATGTTCGATCTCTAAAGGTTGATCTTTAGAGATTCAAACATTTAAGCATTCGTCTATCTAATATAGACCCATATATATATATATATATATATATATATATATATATATATATATATATATATATATATATATATATATATATATATATATGTATATATTTATATATATATATATATATATATATATATATATATATATATATATATATATATGTATAGATTCACTTTATAATTTAAATACTGAAATAGTGAATTTCAGTATTTCAAAATCATAAAGTCGAACGCCCATAATCCCGAAAGCACACAATCGTGAAACACACAATCACGAACACCTACACAACATACACCACACAACACATACATCGTCCAACCCCACACTACAACAAGCAAAACACACACAAACACAAAAACACAAACAAACCTACACTAGATGTAAGCAGGGGGGCAAGCCCCCTGCACCACCCATGTGGGATGCTGCGTCCACCACACCCCCCCACTTATATATACTAACTCTGAGATTGCACAGACACAAAAAGGAAACACACACCCACACATATCACAGTCCCTCACACATACACAAACATCACACATATACATACAACACATCCAACACTTACACACATTCAGACACACTCAAACTCCCACACAAAACCCTTACAAAACACTCACTTACCTTCAATTGCACCTACATCCAGATACGACATGAACCACGATATACTCCCAGCACAGCACGCCACGTACTGTAAGCCATAAACGCAGATTTGAGATATTCAAATTCGCGAGTAAGCACTTTCATGATTTTGAGTCTTCGACTTTATGATTTTGAAATACTGAAATTCGGTATTTCAGTATTTCGAAATTATAAAGTGAACCCATATATATATATATATATATATATATATATATATATATATATATATATATATATATAAAATAGAAGGTATTAAAGCTATGTGTGTATGTAATTATTTCTTGGATTGCATTATATGTTGCCTCTCTCCATATGAGACGTGCACCACCCATTGACAGAATTAGCAATCACACTTCTAGTGGTCTGGAGATAGCTTGCAGGGGCTCATAGAAGGACTCTGCTTCATGACATGCATATGCATCTTTGACATGAGGACATCCCCCACCATTCTGGAGGAAGGATGTTATGTGGCCAGAAGGAAAAAGGAGATGTTGGATGCATCGAGGAATATTAAACAATCTTTTTAATGGTACTGAAATGAAAAGTGATTTAAGAGATCATACTATGACTGTAATGTACCACCAGCCACACATACAGCAGTAGACTAGATCTGCTTTGAACATTACACTAGTGTAGGCATAGAAGCTGAATTCCATACAATGTAACAGTAGCACCACCACATATGTCTGACTTTAATGCTGTCACGTTGCACTTTATGGAATATGACAGCATCATTATATGTTGAGAAGACTATGTTGGGGCAAGTGTCTGGCATGGAAGTCGATTCACATCTTTGTGTAAAATTGTCTCAAAAAATTTATTGGAATGGATACACTCTCATATTGCCTGCTGTTAGATTAGAACCCTTAAATATCAAGTTACAGAAGGTGGAGAATACAGTGATTAACATTATTGCCACAGCACTAGTTTGACTTGAATAATGTCAGAGTGCACTTTATACATGATAACATCATCAGTGTATGCTACACTATCATGTTCAGAGTAGTGTCTGCCATAGCTGTCAATTCACATGCCATATTAAAATTGGCACCATAGTGATTTTTGAATAAACACACACCAATTGACTGCAGTGATATTATAACTATCTATCTATAAAATGCAGTACTTAACTCAAGCACCACAGCATAAGTTTGACATTTATATTGTCAGACATCACTTTATAGCTGATGACATCAGCAGTGTATGTTTGTGAGAAAAAGATGGTAATAGGAGTGTCTTACATGCTGTTCTAAAATGATCTCTCCAATGTGAATTAACTGAAATTGCACACACACACGCGCGCGCACACACACACACACACACACACACACACACACACACACACACACACACACACACACACACACACACACTCACTAGTTGACTTCAGTGAGACTAGAACCCCTACCTATCTAAAACACACAGTACTTAATGTAAGCATCACAGCATAAATCTGACTTTTATACTGTCAGACATTTTATAGATGATGACACCAGCAGTGTATGTTTGTGAGAAGAAGATGGTAGTAGGAGTGTCTCACATGCTGTTGAAAAATGGTCACTTGAATTTGAATTAACTGAGTACAAACACACACACACACACACACACACACACACACACACACACACACACACACACACACACACACACACACACACACACAGGGACTGCAGTAAAACTAGCACACTTACTTAACTATCTACAGAACACAGTACTTAACACGAGTACCACCGCACAAGTCTAACTTTCATAGTGTCAGTCAACATTTTAGAATTGATGACATCAGCAATGTATGTTTATGAGAAGATGGTAGTAGGAGTGCCTCACATGCTGTTCTAAAATGGGCTATTCAATATGAATTAACTGAACACAAACACACACTCACAAATTGACTGCAGTGAGACTAGAACCCCTACCTACTGGCAGAACTCAGTACTTAATGCAAATGCCATTGCACAAGTCCGACTTTTGCACTGTTGCTGGACAGTGTCTAATGGATGATGGCATCATTTGTTCTGCATGGGACTAGATTGCTGACAGTAGGATACAGACTTGTGCTCTTCTGGCTACACACAGACCTGTTGACTGCAGTGAGATTAGAACCCCCTACCTAACTAAGTACAACAGCTAGAAAAGGCAGTGCTTAATGCAAGCACCATGGCACAAATCTGACTTTTACACTGCTGCTGGACACATGCACACACACACACACGCACACACACACCAGTTGACTGCAGTGAAATTATAATTCCTACCTAACTACTTACACCATCAAGACAAAACAATGCAAGCACTATGGCACAAGTCTGACTTTTACACTGCTGTTGGACAATTTCTAGTGGATGGGATCATCACTGGATGTTTGAGAGTTTTGTTGGATTGCCTGTATGAAACAGATGTCTAGGCATGTATGACTAACAAAATATTTATTTTCCATGGAACTGGATTGCTGACAGTAGGATGCAGACTCATGTTCTTTCTACTAGACATACACAGACAGACACCAATTGACTGCAGTGAGATTAAAACCCTTACCTAACTAGTGACACCAGCTAGAGAACTCAGTATTCAATACAAGCATCATGATACAAGTCTGAATTTTACACTGTTGCTGGGCAAGTTCTAATGGACGACATCATCACTGGATATTTGTGAGAAGATGTTGGGAGGCCTGTATGAAATAGCTTGGTATACATGTATGACTATCCAAATATTAGTTCTGCATGCTCCTAGATTGATGATAGTAGGATACATAATGATGTCTGTCTGACTATGCACACACACTTACACATACATAGAGGCACACACATATAGTGTGGCTGCTGTGGTAATTTAAATCCCATGAATGTATTTTGTTCCCATCCCCATAACACAGTAGTTAATAGTTGCACCATCCCTGAAGTATGTTTTGCCTTGTCATAGTGGTATTTATAGATGATGCTATCATCATTGTGTGATGTGGGTAACATTTCCTGTTATGAGAGTGGTGGGCAAAGTGTGGATTTTGTATTTCCTGTTGTATTTCTAATGTATAGATTTACTTGAAAATACAGCTTCTCAAACTAGGTGCAAAAAGCTGTCAGGAATGCATGTAGCAGAACTGAGACATATGCAGCTGTTTCTCAGTATGTTGTGTACATTACACAGTTATTGACACATACAGATATACACACACATATTTTCTGATCATGGCTGCAACTGTGTATGTATCTGTGCTCATTTTTGTGAAGAACTGATGTCCAAATTAATACATGTATTAGACAATCTTAATCTGCCGGATTCACGATGGCTTGCACGGAGTGTACGAGTAGAGTAAGACTCCATGCAGCCATCATGTCCGACGAGCGATCCAGGAACAGCTTGTAGGGACGTGTAAGAGAGCTCCTAAAACGTCTCCTACACGGACAGAGCTGGGATATGCAAATTACCTCACTTGCAGCTGAAAGGCATGCAAATGAGGTAAATTTGCGATCCAGGAAGCACAAACCTGTCCGAGTAGCAGCCGTGTTAGCTGCAGAAATGTACTCAGTTGACAACTGAGTACCGTTCTGCAAATAGCACAATGGAGCCTTGTCAGCTCCAAATAAAGGTTGCATATGGTTGAGGAAGCATGCCAATGGCCAAATATACAGCCATTGGAAATGTTCCCAGATGCAAAATTAAAATAAAGATACTTTTTTTTTTTTTGGCGATTTCCGATGTTTAAGCGTAGAGCAGCACAGCGCAAATAGGGTGCGCTAAAAAAAATCATAAAATAAGAAAAGAAAAGCCACAAACATGAAACTTATGAAAATTGTTAAATTACAATGTAAGGGAATAGCAGGCTGAAGACAACATGGCCACTGAGTAGGGGTTGCTAAGGGGAGAAGCCCAGTCTAAGACATGTAACCAAGCATTAGTAGGCAATCCTATGTAAATGAGTGTTAGGATAGTGAATCACACTTTTACATAGCAAATGAGCACAGTCAGTGGAGTGTAGGAGTAGGATATGGGAAGTAACAGAGTAGGAGATAGGTGACATCACAAGGGGATATGTATGAAAGTAGTGAAGCTCATAGGAGCAGAGTGGCATGTGTCAGCTGTCAGTTAGACATCATTGAAAGAGGTCTGTCAACAGGTAGGCCAGGGAAAGCCAAGAAATGGAAGGTGTATATTGTGGATAACACCAAAGTTCCTTGCTGAGCGGGTATGCACACGTGTGCGCGCCTGTAAACCCAAGTAAGACAGAGTGCGCGCGTGGAAGTGTGAGTGAGCGCGTTTAAGCATGTATACGGCTGTTTAAAGACCTGTAAGCACGTTTACACTGGTGTGCACGTGTTTTAACCCGAATAAGCAAGTTTTAGTCCGTGTAAGCATGTGTGTGCACGAGTGACCTGCTGTGAGCATGTTTGCACTTGTATGCTCATCGCTCCCCCCTGAGGAAACAGAAAGGAAAAAGGAAGCACAACAAATAGTAGGAAGCTACCAGGGAATACTAGTAGAGCTGGCAGGTGAAAACAATCAGAATCAGGCTATTACACAGGCAGAACACTAGCCCAGCCCAGCACTTAAAACTCTGCAAACAACAGTGCAGTTTGTTTCTCTCAAGAGACACTGCAACACTGGAGTAAGCTACTAGAAGTGAAAACTGAAAAAGCTTCACTCAGAAAAAAAATGCTAGGGGCTGCCATTGCTGTTATAAGGCGGCATATGCAACATGCTGAGGGTGGTGACAATGCAAATGCTGCCGGACAACCCACAGTGAGGAGACGGAGAAGAGTGTACAGGCCCAGGGTCACCTACCAGGGGTTACATGAGCTGGAGATGGTGGAGCACTATAGAGCGGACAGAGACCTCCTGCAGCAAATTGTTGAGCTGTGCAGGCCACACCTCACACACAGAACCAACAGAGGGGAACCCATCCCAGTGGAAACCAAGGTATGTGTTGGCCTAAGAATACTAGCAACAGGTACCTTCCAGAGACCAACTGGTGATATGATGGGGATATCACAGGCATCAGCCTCCAGAGTACTGCACCAGTTCCTGGATGCCATGTCAGCATATGTCGGTGATCATGTATATTTCCCCAATTCCCGTGAGATATTGGCCAGCAATATGCATCTCTTCCAGCAAATAGCAGAATACCCTGAGGTAGTGGGTGCAATAGACTGCACGCATATATGCATCAAAGCACCAGCCTGTGAGCGGGGTAGGGCCTACATTAACCGCAAGGGCTTCCCCTCCATCAACTGCCAGGTCATGTGTGATGCCCAGGGCATAATAATGAATGTGTGTGCTGGCTGCCCTGGAAGCTACCATGAATCCCATATCTGGAGTCTGACGCAGCTGTACCAGATATTTGCAAATGGGGACATCCCACATGGTCACTTAGTGGGTGATGCTGGCTATGCACTGGAGCCGTGGCTGATGACACCCATCAGAAATGCACACACACCTGAACAGGAATGCCATAATGACGCACATGCACAAACACGAAATGTAATTGAGCATGTGTTTGGGTTGCTCAAGTCACGGTTCTGGTGCCTGGACACATCTGGTGGAGCCTTGCAATACTCACCAACTACATGTACCCAAATTCTCATGGTATGAGCTATGCTACATAATATGATTCTGCTAAAACAGTTGCAGCAGGACCAGCATAGGCATGGGCCACACAGCCCCCCATCATTGGCAAGGCCATCACAGGCAGAGCGTGATTCGGAGGAGGAACAACCTGAGCATGCCCCAGAAGGCAGAAGGAGGCATGCCCAGTATGCCTTGGCCTTGGCAAAGAGGCAATGCATAGCACATACACTGGCTCAGTAGGAACCCTGGAAATTATACCTCTCTCTGACTCTCACATATAGTGAAAGGGATGCCTAAGTTGACACAACCTGCTTTCAAACATGTGCAGGGAGTGTAGTATGTGCATCCGACATAGGCAGCCCTGCAGCACCACCTGAGGCCTGATTGCCATGTGTTAAGCAATGTAAGGTAGTGCTAAACAGCATTTACCACCATGTAGTATATGCAAACCTGATGACCTTGAGTATCATCCTACCCTCACCAAACATGATGCCACAATATGAAGACAAGCTGATCAATCACAACAAGTGGCTTAAGTATTGGTGTCAGTGAAAGGGGATCCAATGCCTGTCAGCCTGGGGTGACATGCTCGACAAGACATGATGCTTCGCTAGGGATGGCTTTCACCTGTCACCTGTGGCCTGTTGGATATTGCCAAAAGCTGTTGTCACCCCCATAGTGCCTTTTGTAGGTAAGGCTCAAAAGACAAACCCACCTCCATAGGTATCACAAGGGATAATAAACTAGAAGTAATGCTAATCAATGCCAGAAGTCTAAATTGCAAGATGCACACACTCCAAACTCTCCTCAGCATGGAGAATGTTGATATCTGTGCAGTAACAGAAACATGGTTCAAGGCTCCCAAGAGCACCCTAGCACTAACAGGTTACACCTCATACCATGCTTTACAGCCACAAAACATAGAACAAACTGCAAAAGGAGGGTGAGTATCAATATTTGTCAAAGATACCCACACCCCCAGGTTGGTGACACAGCATGAAGCATCAGAGACTATCCATGTGCAACTAACAGTGGGTAAAACCACCTTCCAGTTCATAGCCTGCTACAGACCACACTCCTAAACCCAGGAACCACACTTGGCTGACTGGAGAGCAAATGAAAATATGAAGGTCTCCCCAAACACCATTATATTGGGCGACTTCAACTACCCAAACATAGACTGGGAGCATTACCCTAGCTGCAACACCCTTGCCCAAAGGTTCCTAAAATTTATAAACTCAAATGCTATGGAACAACTTGTTACCACTCCCACAAGAGGGGAAAACATACTGGACCTGATCATCACCAACATGGGGACTCTATGCTCCAGACCAGAAGTGTATCCCTCACTGGTAAGATCAGACCATAAACTAATCTCACTGGATAGTCACATCCCGACCCCACCCCCTGCCCAGAAAACCACAGTGAAAAACTTCTCTAAAGCAAATGTCACACTCCTCAAAACTGTGGTGGAATGCTTCACAGCCCCTGTGCCTGTGGAAAATACGGCCCAGACCTCAGAACCCTTTATAAACGCATTCTATGAACACCTTCAGGAATGCATGGATCATGCAATCCCAAATAAAACCAAGATCCAATCCTCCAAAGGCAGGCATCCTGTCTGGTGGACCCCAGCCATAAAAAAACATACAATACAAGGAGGAAGCAACTATATGATAGAGCAAAATCCCAAAAAGGGAAGGCATCTCTGATCAGTATTATTGAAATACTACAGCCACACATAAAATCATCTAAGGCCATCTTTGAGATACAAATTGTACAGGACACTAAGGATAATCACAAGGCTTTCTTTAGTTATGGTAGGAACCTGGGTGGGAACTCCCAGATATGCTCAGAATTAGTCCAAAATGACAAACAATACACCAAACCCACAGACATTGCCAACATCCGAGCTGACAGGTTCAGTGCAAACTTCTCCCCCCTCCCCACCAAAAGGGCAAATATCTATCCCAGCAGATTGCTGGCCCCCTGACATCTCAGATGCTCAGGTAACAGCCAGCCTCTCCAAAGCAAAACACACAGCATCAATGGGACCAGACAGAGTCCTGGGCTGTGTCCAACATGAACCCCAAGAAGAATTGAAAACAAACATAAAACCACTGTTCAATCTCAGCCTTACCACAGGATATGTACCCAAAGAGCAGTGTACAGCAACAGTGGTCCCTCTCCACAAAGGTGGTGCCTCAATGGATACTGCAAACTATTGCCCCAGAAGCCTGACTAGCTTGGTCTGCAAAGCTATGGAAAGGATCATCATGGACCTCAGAAATAAAGATATTGGGGACCTACAGACACTGGATCCTACCCAGTTTGGCTTTGTTAAGGGCAGATCCTGCCTCTTAAACCTGGTTGAGTCATTTGAAACAGTCACCAAGGCCACTGACGAGGGGAAGGTGGTCCACACAGCCTACCTGGACCTCGCAAAAGCCTTCCATACAATACCCCACTTGGTCATTATAGATAAGCTCACTAGCTTCAATATAAACCCCTATGTCACTAGATGGGTTGCAAACTGGCTCAAGGACAGAACCCACATGGTCAGAAATGCTGGAGCCATGTCAGACCCCAAACCAGCTACAAGTGGCATCCCACAAGGCTCAGTCCTGGGACCTCCCTTATTTGGTATATATTTCTCGGAGGTACAGGCCAACACAGAAGGACTGTGGCTGAACAAGTTTGCAGATGACTGCAAACTGGGCACCATAATCGACCCTCCAGCTGACACAAGCATCCTACAAAATGGCCTCATAGAAACAGACAACTGGTGCCAGAGCCATGCCCTCAAGCTAAATGCAAAAATGTGTATAGTCATCCCCTTTGGCAAAAACTAAGTGCCCACAAATTACCACATAGGTGTTAACCCATTAAGTATGGAAGAAATGATAAGGGACCTGGGGACCCAAGTTGATAGCAATCTCTCATTTGACAACCATGTGGCCAAAGTGTTTAGAAAAACATTTCATAAAGCCCACCTAATCATGAAGGTATTCACATCTAGATCAGGGGAGGTCATCGTGCCTCTTTACTCATCCCTCATCAGGCCCATAATTGAGTACAATGCCCCTTGTGGGATGTACCTTATCAGACACCTGCAACAGCTGGAAAGACCACAAAAGTACCTCACCAGGAGGATCAAAGGGCTCAAACACATGCCATTTGCTGCCCGGTTAAAGAAACTGCAGCTCCACTCAGTGGCATACCGCCTGCCCAGAGGTGATCTGTGCCTGATGTATAACGCCATGTCCAACCTGGAATCAATGGATATGCTGCACCTTGGAAAATCAGAATCCCATCAAGCTACACACTCAAGAGACCTGAACCTCAGGACTGAAATAAATAGGACATGCAGGAGTGACAGATTCATAACCCAGAGGCTCCCTCCACTCTTGAGTAAACTCCCACTCCAGGTTAGCCAGAGTCCCTCATTGACTCTCTTCAAGAGGAATCTGGATGAGTGGATGGGAGATTGTAGGTTTACCCTGGGTATCACTTCTATGTCACTGTTAGACAGAGGCACAGTATACTATCCTTGAAAAATGTCATGGCAAACTCCACTTAAAATGTGTGTTGAAAACCAAACACACTCTGGCCAGGATTATAAATGCCCTAGGGCAGATAGCCTTGTATGAACCTATGAACAGAATCACACACACCAACTAGTACAACTGTGGTCAATGTGGAGTAATGTTTGGCAATGTCCACCCAAGTTGATGAATACACAGCAATGTTGGACAAGCCTGGTTTAAGTAGGCCATAGCTGAACAAAATGCAACATACTCATAGTTGCCCATCTGGCCCTTAACCAGTCTGCTCTGCTCAGTATGAACATTTAAAGCAGTGATGGGACTCAAACCCATGATACTGTACACCATAGTGAAAGTACTGAACCAGTACACCATGACAGTATTGCAGTGTTCAGCCAGTATGAAAGAATGTTGACAAGTCTTTGCAAACTATCCCATGGAAACCCTGCAGGCACAGCACAATCCCTGCTGAGTTATGACACAAAGGAGTCTGGCAGTAAGAACACAACATGACTTCCAACACACACAGTATAAATGTCAATATTGGTCATGTTCACACACAGCCACAAATGTAGTGGACTTCAGATCACAACATATGGAAAGGTCACACTGGGCATGCTCACACACTTGGATAAATGAGACATATGTCAGGCAACAAACCATGGAAAGCCTGAACTGGGCATGCTCACACAGTTAGGCCATGTCTGAGTATAGCAGTCGGCCACACATATCTGGCAGTTGTATGTGTTAAGCCAGGAACCTCCCACAATCCAGCAATCTGCCCTGTGCACACAGTTAAATGACAACAGACACATATATTAATATACTGGAACCCTGTCATGATCAAACATGTTACGCAGATACACAAGTTGTTCATAGAAATTGGGAAAGCTACGGCAATAAAGACCTGCAAACAGTATCAGCAGCAAATATTGTGCATCCCCAACATAAACATAGGTGCAGAGGTTGATACTAGGCTGTCTGCCCTAGGGAATTCATAAGCCTAGGCAGAGTGTATTAGGCATCCGCCTCCCCAGTAGAGTAGCCTACTGTGCCTCTGTAAAGTGGGTCACAGAAGGCACACTTTAAGGCTAGTTTGCTGTGCCTCTGTCAAGCAGGGACACAGTGGAGATCCCAGGGGTGAATTTGCAATTTCCCATCCATGCGGCTGGAGTTTGCTGGAAGAGGGTTGGCGAGGGGCTATGTCTAACTTTAATTGGGATTCAATTCCAGAGTGAGGGGAGCCTCTGGGTAATGAATCTGTCACTGCAGCATGTCCTACTTAGTTTTGTTCTGAGGTTTAAGTCCCTGGAGTGTGTAGCTCTAAGGGTCCTGGATGTTATGAGGTGGAGCATGTCCATTACTTCTGGGTTTGACATGGCTGTGTACGTCAGGCATAGATTACCTCTGAGTAGGCGTTAAGCAACTAAGTAGAGCTGGAGATCCTTTAGTCAAGCTGCATAGGATATCTGTGTGTAGCCCATGATCCTCTTGTGGAGGTACTGTTGTGGACACTGTAGTTGCTGCAGGTGTTGGGTAAGGTACACTTCAAAAGGGCCATTGTAGTCAAACATGGGCCTGATGAGTGACTAGTAGGGGCCACAATGACCTCCCATGATCTACATGCAAACCCCAATGTGATAAGGAGGGCTATATAAAGGTCTTTGCAATGACTCTGTCAATGTGATTAGCAAAGGAGAGGTTACGATCTATGTCGGTCCCCAAAATCTGTAAACACATCTTCTGTACTTAATTGATTACCACTTATGTGGTGATTTGTGTGCACCTTGTTTTCCCCAAAGGGGATGACTATGCATGTCTTAGCATTTAGCATGAGGCCATGGCTCTGGCAACAAGCATCCATCTCTGTGAGACCCTTATGGAGGAAGCATGTGTCAGCTGCAGTGTTGCTTATGGCCCCTGGTTAGCAGTCATCTGTGACGTTTGTTAGACATAATCCCCCCGTGTTAGTCTCAACCTCAGAGAAGTACAAACCGAACAGGACAGGTCCCACAACTAAGCCCAGTGAGAAACCAGTTGTAACTGGTCTGGAATTGGGCATGGCACTTGCAAGTCTGACCATGTGGGTTCCATCCCTGAGGCAGATAGCAACACATCTAGTGATATAGGGGTTGATAGTTAAGCTGATAAGCATATGTATGATGCCTGAGTGAGGTATTGTGTTGCAGGCTTCTGCAAGGTACAGGTAGACTGTGTGAACTACCTTGCCCTCATCCATGGCTTCAGTAACTGTTTCAAAGATATGAAGTATGTGTAAGAGGCAAGATCTTCCCTTAACAACGCCAAATTGTGTATGATCCACTGTCTGGAGGCTCACAATGTTTTTGATTATGACTTCCATGATAATACGCTCCATAGCTTTTTCTACCACACTAGTCAGGCTTATGGGGTGATAGTTCCTTTGGTCCATTGTGGCACCACCTTTGTGGAGTGGGAGCACTGTATCTGTATGCCATTCTCAGGGTACATATCCTGTAGTAAGGCTAAGTTGGAACAGTGACTTAATGTGAGTGTTCAGTTCTACTCAGAGCTCGTGTAGGACACAGCCTGGGACACTGTCCGGTCCAATACATATGCTGTGTCATTTGGTGTGGAGAAGGCACCTTTCACCTGTGCATCTGTGATGTCAGGGAGGTTACATTCATTTGGGATGGGTATCTGTACCATTGGGGGGTAAGGGGGGGCATTTGTGCAGACTCTGTCTGCCAGGGTGTAGGCTATGTCTGTAGGTTTGGCATATTTTGTGCTGTTATGCAACAATTCAGAGCATATCTGGGTTGTTTCCACACATATTCCTGACATAACTAAAGAAGGTCTTGTGATTATCTGTAGTGTCTGGTCAATTTCACTGTCAAAACGTGCAAGTGATGATTATATGAGGGATTGAAGTGTCTTGCCAATACTGTTCAGAGATGTCCTCCCTCTGTGGGATATTGCTGTGTTATGTAGTAGCTTCCTCCTTCTGTTGTACAGCTTATATATGGCCGGGGTCAACCAGACAGGTCTCCCGTTTTGGAGGAGTCATGGTTTTATTTGGGATAGCATGATCAATGCATACCTGCAGGTGCTCATACAATGCGTTTGTAAAGGATTCTGCAGATTGGGATGTATTATCCTCCAGCACGGGGCCTTTGAAGTATTCCACCCCAGTCTTCACTAGTGCAACGTCTGCTTTTGAGAAATTCTTTACAGTGATTTCCTTGGCTGGGAGCGGGGACGGGATATGAATGTCCAGGGAAAGTTGTTTATGGTCTGATCTTAACAATGAGGGTTCTACCTCTGGTGTGGAACATATAAAGTCCCCATGTTGGTGAATATCAGGTCCAATATGTATTCCCCCTTGTGGGTGTGGTGACTGGTTGTGCCATAGCACATGGATCCACAAATTGTAGTGGCTGTAGGGTGATGTTGTTGAGGGCCTGAGTAGTATCCCCAGTCAATATTTGTGTACCTGAAGTCAACCACTATAATGGTATGTGAGAAGACGTTCATATCCTACACTGTTCCCAGGAAATCCGAGTGCGGTTTCTGGGTATGGGGGGGGGGGGTGGTCTGAACTACACACCAAACCAAAAGGCAGTTTTGCACTATGGTAGTTGTATATGTATTGCCTGTCATGCTTAGTGCAGTGGTACCAACCCAGAGGTGTGTGTATCTGTGATGTATATGGATACACACCCTACTTGTGTTGTGTGTTACAAGTCCTGTGGTCACGAAGCATGGTATAGAACATAACCTGGCAGTGCCAGTGTGCATATGTGACCCTGAACTAGGCGTCTGTTAATGCACAGATATTGTTATCCCCCATACTAAGGGATAGTAAAAGATGTACATTCCTCTTTGGAAGGACTGATGATGTCAGCCCCCTATAAATACAGCAGGAGAAGAAAAATCATCAAGTAATACGAATAGTGTGCTGTGCTAATGTGTCTCTCACAAGTATCATAACATAGTTAGGTAGGGGTTTGAATCCTGCAAACGCTGTGTGTGTGTGGTGGCAGGGGGTGTGTATGTATGCAATTCGCTGTGAAAGGATTGGCCTTTTTGAAGATTGGGATAACACACTAAAAGATGTACATTCCTCTTTGGAAAGACTGATGATGTCAGCACCCTATAAATACAGCAGGAGAAGGGAAATCATTCAGTAATGCAAATAGCACTCTGTGCTAATGTGTCTCTCGCAAGTATCATAACATAGCTAGGTAGGGGTTTGAATCCAACAAATGACATGTGTGTGCTTGTCACAGTTTGTCAATGTGTTGAGTGTTTTGCTTTTATTATTCTATGACATATTATTATAACAGTAATTTCAATGCACACATCAGGTATGTGTGTGCCACATACAGATATGTCCTGTGACCTTTAATAGTTCCTATGTGTGAAGTCTGCCTCATATGATTACATTTGTTACCTTTGCCAGCATGTGCAGCAGCTTACCAGACCTTAGGCCATACATGTATGTTGGTGACAATGCAGGCTACTGCAGTGATCTGTGTCCTAGGCCAGCTATGTGACACACATCCATGAAAGTTTTGATAGATTAATGTGGGTGAGGGTTCATGTCTGGAGTATATGTCAGACATGTTAAAACACAGCAAAGTCTGTGAGTGATGGACATCCAGTGTAGGTGTATGGCAACTGTTGCTGATATGCATACAGACACCGTCTTGCTTAGGTGATACACCGAGGGACTGCAGAATACATTTGGAAATGTAAATATCACAGGATAGACAAGATAACACTTGTCCACATGTACACACCATTACCCGTTCTACATGATGGGTGCTACCACCTACATGGTACTGTTGGAATACTATGTTAACTACATGCCGATGACAATGCTACAGTTGCATTACAGCAATACAGCATGGCTTGGACAACAGGTCTCTGTCTGTATGATACCCTTGTGGTGGTTAGGTGTGTCATGTGTAGAATGCATTGTAGACCACTGTATCCATTTGCAGTCATGGATGGACATATCCGTAGTGTGTTGACATGTACGTGAGACTGCTATATGCCAAAGAGTATTGTTCCCAGGGATGTGTGGGGCTCAGTAATAATGGCTACTGGTATAGTGTAGTACTGCAGGGATATCACTGACACCAGGTTCCTACATCTGTGTATCAGTTGAGGAGACACCATGTAATGACCACGGAATGTCAGGCTATGTAGGCTGTGTGTAGTACCAGAATGAAGACCATTGACATATGGAAACCATATCACCCACAGCATACTGTCAAACCATGTCATGTTCCATGCTAACCATGTTCACAAATGTACACCTGCATCTCTGTGCTGCAAACATCACACATGTACTGTCCACACCCCAACACATGCAGGCACAGGTACACACAACAGCCATGTGGCACATGTGTAGACAGTACACTTTGGGAATTAACACTGGTGTATACAAAACTACAGTGACAATCATAGTTAATGCATCATGCATGCTAGAATATACCCACAACGATATCATTACACTGTACTGTTAACAACATATTATTACTACAGTGCTATGTAGTCACCCTGTGCATCAGCACCATGCTATCCTGTTCCTGCATCAATGTTACAGATGGCAGGAGGTGGCACGGTTTCATCATATGCACAGGGTGTGTACTTGGTTTGCCAGAGTCTGCCATTGACACATCCAATCGACATGTACGTGTGTGTGTGTTAGTGAGGGACAACAGTACAACATGGGGCAATGTTGATGAGATGTGTGTGTGTATGTGTTATCCCTAGGTGTTAGCATTATGTGTGTGTGTATGTTTGCACACAGTTCCACCATGTGGCTGACATATACAGGTGTTTGTGGACAGCCACAGACTGTACCTGCCAGGTCATACAGATCACTGTCTCTGGCCACGGACACAGTACCTGTGCCTGGCAGGGGTGCTACGGACAGTATCAGGTACTAAGCCAAACTGGGTACTGTCATCAGAAGCAGACGGATGTTGACTGGACACATGTCCCTACTGGGACTGTCCAGAGCCACGTGCACGTGGTCTTCTAGGATGGTGTGACAGCACAGACCCAGCATTGCTGGGGCTGGTACTGGCACTATGGGAGCAGCTGCGGGTTTGTTGTCGTCCACGACAACTGCCAGCTGATGATGTTGCTGGCATATGTCCACGTCGATGCCTCAACCATCCTGCACTGTCCTGGCTACTGGACATGTAGTTGTGGAAGAGATCTAATGTGTCCCCCCAACGTCTATCAATGACCTCGCTGATATTACGGATGGCAGCCGCAACGTCACGCATAGTGTCATTCATAGTAGTGCGATGTGTTTTAAGCTCCCTCAGACCCTGTCTGGTGTACCGTTCCATACGTGCCTGTGCCTGCATTACAGCCCGAAACATAGCTGAGGTTGAAAGACCTCTGTGGGCATGTCTGACAGGGGCAGTACGACCATGGATGCTCCCACGAGAACCCCTGGACATCTGCCTGTGTGGTACCATGTCAGGAATCTGGCCATGGCTGCTGTGAGAGGATGCATGTGCCAATGATACCACACTACCCTGGTCAATGCCCACTGTATGCTGTCCCTCAGCTAAGGACATTGGTGACAATGGATGTATCGGCAGGATGACTGTGCGCATTGATGGGGTTGACTGCTGTGTAGTGTCGATTGGCTGACCAATGACAGACCCTGTCACACCTACCTGTGCCATTACGCATGTATCATCATCATCATCACTAACCCCAGCAGTGGCTTCAGGTTCCCTGCTTCACTCCACCAGAGCAACATCAGAACCTGTGAGAGGAAGATAGGAAACACAGTTTACAAATGTGTACACAATATTAGCACACATGCACACAGGCACACAGGCACACAGGCACACTCCTCAGTACAGCAGATACAAACACAGACACACCTGCAATCCAACACATACACAATACTGTTTGAGGGTGGGTGACAGTATCACAAAGAAAAACATCACTGCACATGTGTCAGCATGCAGACTATGTGTTGCACAGGAGCATGCAGTGCAAGTGTAGACAGCTCTTGTTAATAACAGTATACGTGTACTTGATGGTTGTGTGTAGTTGTTCAGTGATTGTCTCCACCCTGGGACACAATGTGTACAAGGACATAACAATGTTGTGCAAGTGTTACAAGCTGTGGGTGCATATATTTGCATACACACACACAACACATGACGGTGCTACGCAATAACTGCTATGTGTCCTTTTGTGGTCAGTGGAACTGGATGTGGTGTAGTAACGTGAGCCATGATCAACATGCTTCTTGTGGTCAGTCAACATTAATAATGTGTGCCGGACAGGCAGCTAGCATGCTGTACCTGAAGTGCAGTAACATGACTACATCCACAGTTACACAGCCACTTGTTACATGGGTGTGTAAGGTGGCCAATAGTGAGCATTGCCTAACATGAATGTATTATTTGTTCAAGACTGTTGCACAAAGACATGGTAGGCCTCTACCCCTCAGGTATATTATGTGTGCTGCGTAGAGGATAAGTGGGATACTGAAGGGTGGCCATACCGCAGGTGTCATAATTGGACATGTGTAGCAGGCTAAGGTGTAGTGTCTATGGCAAACATGTGTGTGTTGTGTACATGTGTATCAGATATGCCTATACAATGTCCAGTACTGTGTTACCACACATGTGTGTCATGCTCTGTGTATTGCATGTGAGTGAGGCAGCTACTGAGAATAATGGGATATGCATAGTCTCACAGCAAACATGCACAGCATGCATTATGCGTAGGTGTTACATGTGCACACACTACACCTCCATATGACATGCACATGTCATTAGCAATAGTATTGTTATTACACACTCACCAGCATGGATTGGCTACCTTGCTGTCACTCCAGAGGGACCTGCAAAAATATGACAGTGATTGCCAGTGGCCACAACTGTGCCATTGATACTGTGAGTATGATAAAGTACAGTAGTACAACAGGTGACTTTTACAGGTGTACAGATTATGCTCAGAATATCAATCTTGCAGAAGAATAGGTGGGTTAACAGCTACACACACAGTACATATCTCACAGATGCATAAATTACCAGTACAGAGACCACTTAACTACAGATACGGCATGTTACCTGAACACTCCATTTCAACATGCTGGGTGGCTCCGGCCTCCATGATGACACATGTTTGTGGATGTTGTTGTTGTTGGCCTGGAGCCACAACACTTAGGAGGTGCTCCTCCACACTGGTGAGGGGGGGTGGATAGGTACCCCACCACCTGTGGCAAGCTGTTGTCTGTGGATATCAGACGCATGCTGCTGGACATGTCTAATTAAATCACTGCAGTGATGGCGTACCTGCTCATATGTCCGGTTATGCATCCCTATGTCATTTACCTGATGGATATGATCTTGCCACAATGCAGCCCTCTCATGCTGGTTCTGGCTGGTCCTGGAAAACAGCACAGAGAAATTCTGCACCAGGCTCTGGTGGATCTCCTGATCCTCTGCTGCTGTATAAGGTGGGTTACGCTGATGCACCATCACCCTGGAAGGAAAAGAAAAATATGTAAGCAAGTCATGTGGCACACTTAATATTCTAATGTACTGATATCACTTAACTGCCATATATAGCATCTGTCTGTCTATCAGGGGATACACATGTTCGATACCACATATCAGTGCTCAGCCCACAACTGTCTGACAGTGCCTGCCACACTCCATACAACAAATTAGTATACACCAGCACTCGGCACACTGTTTGGGATACAATGCACAACCTCACACTGGGGGTATGTATCAAGCTAATGGATGAAGAATATTGTCATCCCATGCAATGAATGCAATGCACATTTACAGTTTCAACAGTAATCCACCCTAGTCTCT
>NC_056731.1:420856619-421124119 GCF_019279795.1 Protopterus annectens
ATATTTTATGATTTATTTCTAGAGGTGTTAGGTAGTATTACTATATATTACATGCTAGATTAAAATCTGATAATATTGGTTCATGTTTTAAGGAACTAATATATATGTATTTTTCTGTTTCATCTACTTCTGTTTTTAAATTGCTGCATCTCATTGTACTAGATTCTAGCAAGCTTAATTGATGAATGTCTTTATTGATTAATTGAACTAGATTGCTTGATGAATGATTTAGTAGCATATAAAAGCTACTCAATGCAATGAAGTTGTATAAACCTGAGGAAGTGTGCTTTGGATGCATGTGAAAGTGCTTGTTACATAAATAAATCAACTTTATTTTTATTTCTACATTGTGGTGGCCTCCATTTAGCTGTTTCTTTATGTAGATTATTAGATTATGTAGTTTATATTACCTTTGTCTCTGACAGCTTTTTTCTTTTGGCTTGCTGGCTGGATTGCTTGCTGGCTTGCTGGCTTGCTTGCTGGCCTGCTTGCTGGCTTGCTTGTTGGCCTGCTTGCTAGCCTGCTTGCTGGCTTGCTTGCTGGCCTGCTTGCTGGCCTGCTTGCTAGCTTGCTTGCTGGCTTGCTTGCTGGCCTGCTTGCTGGCTTGCTTGCTGGCTTTTTTTGTCTCTGTCTCTATCTATATCTATATCTATATCTATATCTATATCTATATCTATATCTATATCTATATCTCTCTCCCCCTCAAGTTGCTGCAATGATATTATTGCATGTGTGGACTGGCATGTGATGGCCTCTGCACCAATTGGTGGCCAGCATTTAGTAATTGCATGCAGCCTGCTGTGTGGTAATTGCAGTTCTCACTGTGATTTTGGGACACTGCTATAAAATGATAGGTTAGGTAGGCATAGGCCTTTCAGTTTTGCAAGGTGGGGACCATGCTGGTTTGCTGTGGACACTGTTGTGTCATTCAGAAGGTTGGTATATCTCTCATATCGGAGGCTGTGTTGTAGTCACTGAAATGCATGTTGTACTGAAACCTGAGTGTTGCTTCTTCCAGTGCACTCTTCTCAGTGTGTATGTTAACTCACACCTGCTAATGCTAACACTGTTTACATGGGAGTATGTACTTTCCTGTGGGATTTGTGGATTAACTGGCATACAACAGTAGTTCTTGCAATGTGTTGCTATGGCTTTTCTATTTTCCCTTTACATTCACTCCTTGAATGCCTGATATTTGTCTTTACTGGAATGTGTTGCTATGGCTTTCCTATTTTCCATTTACATTCACTCCTTGTAATGCATGATATATTTCTTTCAGCACTAAATTCTTATATGTTTGCTGTGGCTTGGTGGTACTTCATGCAGTCTGGTGAGCCCAAGGTCTGGGGTTTGACGCTTCCAAAGGTATTTTAATTTGCTGCTGAGCAGTACTGGGGCCTTGTCATACAGAGTGAATAAGGCACTTTTAAACAGTTGTAAGCGGGAAGCAGGAAGTCAGTGGGGACACCAGCTAGGGATGTGCAGGCTGGGTGTAGGGAAGGTCCGTAGCTGCACATTTCTTTAACTGCAATAGCTGTACATATGTTTGACATTTGCTGTGACATTTGAAACCTTCCACCCCTTAGAGAGGGGTGAGGACAACTAAGTATATTGTACTAACAATTATGAATATCAGGCACATGCAGTGTTTGTGAGCTGCTATACTGTCATTAGTATGTTAGATAGCTACATCCTTTGATATTTCTGTGTTGTACTCCTACATAAGGGCATGCTTGTGGAAGTAATTTTACAGCTATTCGCAGAGTGTTTAACAGCAGACAGGCTGATATGCCTGTGTTTTTCTGACACTTCCAGGCCTCAGATACTCTCAGGTATATATTTGACCAGCCTCAGGGAAAGGTACATATCAGTGGGATACACCCGTGATATAGTTCAGATATTCTGCAGTTGTGACTGTGGGGTACTTTGAGCATATGTATTACAACACCATTTCTGACATGCAAGAGTGTCTACTGTAACTTATTGATAGTTACCATTACGTGGGATTCCCCACCTTTCTGCCTACTGTGAGTACATTTCACAGGGAGTCAGTGGGGCACAGTTAACATTTGTTTGCAAATCAGGGACATCCCTGTAAATCAGTCACAGTTGGGAGGTCTGGCCTCTTACCTATTCAGATACGGTGGCGTTTATCCTGCTCTGATATTGTGTGGGGTTTGTAAGGTGCTGCTGTAACATTATTGCCTACTAGCATGGCTGTTTCTCTTATCACACTAATGTAATGCAATTCCACAAGCATTGCCAGTAAAGATACACAGAACAAGCTTTGTGTAATGGCCTTCCTATTTTCCCTTTACATTCACTCCTTGTATTTCATGATATATTTCTTTCAGCACCAAGTTCTTGTATATCTGCTGTGGCTTAGTGGTAATTCATGCAGTCTAGTGTTTCCAAGGTCCTGGGTTTGAGACTGATAGGGGTATTTTATTTTGCTGATGAGCAGACTACAGGCCTTGTCATACAGAGTGACTAAGGCACTTTTAAGCAGTTGTAAGCGGGTTTGTGCGAGTTTGTGCGATGCTTAGCTGCGCTTATCTACGCTTAGCTAAGCGCACACAAGCGCACACCCGCTGACTACTGCTTAAAAGTGCTTACTCCCGCTAACACCCGCGCTATTTTCTTTTAAAGAAAAGAAAATGGGGAAATAGGAAAGTGGTGAAAAAGGGGGCACAAAGAGGGTAGGACAGTAGGAAAACAAGCTCAGGATGTGCAGGATGGATATAGGGAAGTCCCATAGCTGCCCAATTCTTTACCACAGCAGCTGTGCATATGTTAGAAATTTAGAGTGAGATTTGACACCTTCCACCCCTGAGAGAGGGGTGAGGACAACAAAATATGTTGTACAGCCAATTGTAATTATCAGTTTACATGTCCAGCAGACATGTATGCGAAATGGGCAGCTATGTATGGGGCGTAATTTTTTTGTGGGAACAGAGTGCCCTTTTTTTATTTTCTTTAGAGGTGAGAGTGAAATGTGAGGTACAGGAAGTAGGTATATTTGGGGAAGTAGGTTGGGGAGGTTAACAGACAAGACAAATAAGACACATACAGGGGTGGAGTATGACACATGTGGGGGGTAAACACAATTGACTGGGATGGATGTTTGGATATCGCAAGCCCATGAGCCCACAGATGGCAACAGTGGAACTGAGATCCCCACCCATGGGCAGTTACCACTGCGCCTTCACAGCCCAGGCCAGGGCTGTGCTGGGGGCTGGATAGGATGGGCAGGCACACCCGTGAGTTAAGCCACTCTCACCTCAAGCTGGCATAGGGGATCAGTCACGGAACACCTGATCTCACTACGCACCACAGACCGGACCCTATGGAGGGTGAGTGGAGGCTCTCCTCTGGCTACGCTTGCAGAGGGGGGACGAGCCCCATCCCCTGCAGCGCTTCTACCTGAAGGTAGCACAGGGCCACCGGAGGAGGAGGTCCCGGCCTGGGCACTGGTGCCAGGTGCACTCGAAAGCTGAGGTGGGAGAGGTGGGTCTGCTGGAACCCGCCTTCCCTGTTGTCCTATGTTTAGCAGTATTTAATGGTATTTTGGGTTAGTAACAAAGAACACCATTCAAAATTAGTTGTAACAGCATGCATCAGTATTCCCATTAACCAAACACACATGAATTCTGAACATTGATCAGCAAGCATAACACATGCATATTTAGAACAACAGTGGACATTCCAACAGCATGCAGGGTTGATTGGTGGCAACAGGCCATCAGCACAAATGTGTCAACTTCTTCAGATTCAAAACAGTTTTGTGAAATACACACACCACCTAAAACAACTTACTCTTGTCATGTGATCAGCATCAGCTGGTGCTGCTGTTCTAGAGCCTGCTCATATTTAAAGTGATATTACATATAAAAAGCAGTAATAAAACACATTGTGCACGCTGGTACAATGTTCAACAGACAGATAAAACCTAATCTAAGCTAAGCAGATTAACTACGCTTAGCAGTCAATATCGACTGCTTAATAATAAAGAATAAATCAATTAGTGTTACAGTTAAACAAGTTAAACTTATGGCAATCCTGGTTGAATAACAATCCTAAGAAGTCGGAAATTGTCAACCAACAACTCAGACAGGATTGGTTCTATGCTGTCAGTTAACTCAATTTTACAATACAAGTAAAAGTGTTTAAAATACATTAATAACCAATACGTTTATACAAATTCTACTTAAAAAATGCTAACAAGCGACTATCTCAAGAAGTCAGAAATTGACCATTGGTCAATGCCATTTTATTAGAGTACAAATATTTAAGGTTTATAAGAGGTTTGATGTTTATAAAAAAACTATTAAGGGCTTGCCTACAAAAATACTTCTAGTTATAAATCGCCAAACTACTAAATAAACATAATCAAAAACACATTGTTGTAAGTTACAAAGTTCCTGCTTCATCTGTTTAGACTTTTTAACTTTAAGAGGCAAGCAGTATTGCAGGCATCATTCAGGCTAGGACTAACAGCTCACGTTCTTCGAGCATCAAGTTAAATGGTCCACCTCTCACATCAAAGCTCACATGGTCTATAACTTTGAAAAGAAACTTGTGGTTACTGTGTTCAATAAGGTGTCTTGCTAATGGATTATCATCTTTTTTTCTTTTCTATAGCATATGTAACTTGATGCTCGAAGAACGTGAGCTGTTATGGCATTTAAATATTAAATTTTAAATATTTGTACTCTAATAAAATGGCCTTGACCAATGGTCAATTTCTGACTTCTTGAGATAGTTGCTTGTTAGCATTTTTTAAGTAGAATTTGTATATATATTTGGATGCCTCTACACCCCATCCTTGAGCCCTAAATTGGGCACCTTCCTTTCTTGCTACTGCCATGTCCACACAGGTCATACAGAGACAGTTAAAGTGTTCCCACCAATTCACTTTTATTACTGTGTATGTGTGCTGACTGCTGCACAATGCCACTTAGTGTGTTTTCGCAGTTGAAGATCACACATTACAATGTATCCTTTTTGAAATTGGCAATGTCTGCAAGTGTTCTGGACCTGCAGGTGTTTGGAAGCCTGCTGATTGCCATTCAACACTGCTTAGCATGTTTGTGTGATGGTTAGCAAAAGATGCAACAATGTATCCTTTTTGAAACTGACAATGTCTGCCTATTGTCTAGAGATGTTCTGGACCTGTAGGTGCAGTGGAAGCTTGCTGTCTGCCATGCAATGCTGCTTAGCGTATTTGTGTAATGGAAGGCAAAAGATGTAATGATGTATTTTTTTATGAAATTGGCAATGTCTGCTTGTTATCTGCTCCATTACACAGTGCTTGTGTGGAGGTGGGCAATGCACAAATGAGATTAGCAAAGCTCAATATGTATTAATATTGTAAAAAAAGTGTTTATAAGTTTCCATTACTAAAAGATACATTTGGGACTTGAACCTTAATCTACATATACTATGTACTGTGTGATTCATCGTGATTATCAGGTGTGCTACACACACACTTGATTCACAGCTTCAATTTATGCTGTCTTTATCATATACACAGCTTCTATTAATTTTAATTTATTTTGCCGTTTCACCACATTTGCAGTAAGCCACACATCACACAGATATTAATATTTAAAAAAATAAAAAAATAAAAAAGGAAACATAAACAGCATTACAAAATACTTTTTAACACAATTTATAGATTTTTACTCAAGTCTGGATATGAACTGTCAAATTAATGAAACTAGGAAACATACCAGGGGTGTCTTATCTCTCTTTTTGCCACATAAACAACTTTGCAGTAATGCAAATCATTGTGCATACAAGCAAGTCCCATTTCCTCCACAGTATTGACAAGAAATATACACTTGTACATTCCTAGTTTTTGTACATGTGTAGCTTATATATTTAGTGCAATAAGTGAGCGCACACAACTATTTATGAATTTTGTTTGCAATAATGCAGTTCCGGCTTTGCTTTGTATTCTGTTCATTCTTTTCTTAACTGTATGGTAGTCTCAGACATGCAGGCTATAGGGCATTTTGTATCACTGTCTTTAAAATGTATGATAAAATTATATGACAATAAAATACAGTTTTCAGCAAAGGGAGTAAAGTTTGGGTATTAGAGAGATAAAATGAGAAATGTGTGCTATTTACTTCCATTTAAAAGCTTGCTAGTTACTTATACACTTTGTAAGTATATCCTGGGTGACACACTCAATGCAGGTAAAGTAATCTGAATTGTTGTTGTGTCTTTCTTCTCCATCACACTAATCATTCACAGTTGCAATCCATTAGCAGCTAACACTGAAAGAGTGTCTAAACTATGTTTACACCTACTACATGACATCAAAAGTTTGGGATTCAGCAGCTCTAATGAGTTCACACCTCATTTGCATCTTCACCATGCTCAGAGGCCTGAATCTACCCTATAAAAATGTAACCATGTAGCTAGAAAACTTGAAGGTGAGGAGACTTATGTATGTGGAGAACACAGAAGATTGCTGTTCATTTTGATTTATCTTCACAGAAGGCTTTTGATATGTCTAAGGTATGATTGTATTTTTCAAGTGCATGCTATATTTGTTAACATGTTACAAAGAAAAAATATATATGCATTATAAAATGGAACTTTATCTGTGTGCACTTCTAATTGTTCACTGTTGGCATAGGCATTTTTGTCAGGCATTTCACTTTCTCAGACAGACAGTGCTTATGAACTTTTATCACAAGTGTTATTGTTACAAATGGTTATCTTACACTCTTCTAATGTTATTTCAGGGAAATGCAATGTACTATATTTTCAATGACACAGGCTTCTTAGGCTTCTAAGATGACCCATAGACATCTCCAGGAGAATGCTGGGCATAGTCTCCCTGGGCCAGTATTCATTTTCCCCTGGAGAGCACTCTGCTTTGGCTGGTAAGCAGCCCCCCACACACACACACATCTTCCACTTTCTCTCTTATTCCCTTCTGTTAGCAAATAGTATCCATAACTGATCAATACTGTGTGTTTGTTAATTTAAAGTGAGACCACAGTAGCCTACCGATACAAGGTTATCCTGTTTTTCCACCTGAGAAATGGTTAAGAAATGACTTACAGTTTCAGAGCAGTCATTGGTCAATTGTGATTGTTTCTTAAACACAAACTTGTCTTTGCTTTGGTTCATTAGCAGCAGTACAAATAACTGCCTGCTCTCAATTATTCTTCCCTCCCCCTTCCCTGTTTATTACCTTAAGACAATCCCAAAGTTAATAAATATTACCTGTGGCAGGCACCATTTTTAAAACTACAATCCACTCTGCTACAGGCCCCACGAGGAGCTCAGTGTCTCTCCAGTAAGTGTTTTACAACTGTAAATGCCTATTTATGTTGAATTGTGTTAGACATTTTACAACTGTATATGTTTATGTTGAATTGTGTTAGATATCTAATACAATTTATGCTTTATTATTGGAAGTTACTATGGCATGCTAGCATTTTGTCTGCACCAAGTTGTTTTTAGTATAATAGTATGGTCTATTTGCATAGCTGCACCCTGTTCACTAATGTTATTCATGTAATTGTGTTGTGTGTAGACAGCTCATACTGGTGTCTAATTATTTCTATATAATTGTGCTGTTACTGGTGGATAGAATCACATTAGAAAACCACGACAGAGTGCTGCTAGCTATATTTTTATCTGTGACTGCATAACTGTCTGAGGTTTCTTCTAACAGATGTTTTTCCAGTTGGCTCAGTATCTGCATATACTAGTAGTTGGTTCAAAACATTTTTCTGCATGCAGTAACTATTTGCTCAGTTTGTTTTTTGTAATCTTTATAATATATATTTACCATCTCAAAAGTGCTTACTCCTCTCTGTACTCTTCTTTTCTAGACCTAACACCACTCTTAAGTATTCAACTGCGGTACCACCGTTATCATTCTTATAAGAAAAGCACAGTCCGAGTCTGAACTGTCTGCAAACAGCTAAAGTTAACTTTGAGTATGTGTCTACCTGTTTTAGCCAATATTCATTTTCCCCTGGAGAGCACTCTGCTTTGGTTTGTAAGCAGCCCCCCACCCCCACCCCCACACACATACTCATCTTCCACTTTCTCTCTTATTCCCTTCTGTTAGCAAATAGTATCCATAACTGATCAATACTGTGTGTTTGTTAATTTAAACTGAGACCACAGTAGCCTACTGATCCAAGGTTATCCTGTTTTTCCACCTGAGAAATGGTTAAGAAATGACTTACAGTTTCAGAGCAGTCCTTGGTCAATTGTGATTGTTTCTTAAACACAAACTTTTCTTTGATTTGGCTCATTAGCAGCAGTACAAAGAACTGCCTGCTCACACCCTTGTTCTCCCCCCCTTCCCTGTTTATTACATTAAGACAATCCCAAAGTTAATAAATATTACCTGTTGCAGGCACCATTTTTAAAACTACAACCACCCTTGTCACTATCATATGTTCATTTATCAGTTAACTCTGTTACCTGATTGTTTCCAGCCCCCTCATAAGAGCAACTAAAAGGGTCTCTACCCGCTTCACTCCCCACCCTGCCCCCTATTACCTCCCGCCCCCAGTGGTCCCACCTTTATTACACTCACAAACCCCTCCCATCTTTCCAATAGCCAACCACAGCACTAACCCAACACTGCCTCCTCCATTTTCCCACTACTATCACAACTCCTCAACTAACATGTACAAGCATACCTGCAAGCTCACTGCATGCACTCTCCTTTCATATCTTACATCCTACCAAAGCTCCATCATTCCCCCACTCAACCACTACCGCTGTACTACTACTCACACCACCACTCATGTCTCTCCCTCACTCAGCTCCCCTCCCACCAACTCAAGAACCATCCTTATGCACTCCCCACATATTCTACCAACTATATTACTCAAACATAAAGCATCCCTACAATTTAACATAGTAACCCTCCCACCATACCTACTACCCATGGAGCAGAATCATAAAGTTTCCCTTATAAACAAACACATTCAAAAACTGAGAAAACTAATAACCTCATGCATATCCAAACTAGCCTTAAGTGGAGATATCCACCCCAACCCTGGCCCTACCATCTCCAACCCCAATCCTCATAATCAGACTAGAAACCACAACTTCTCCCATATTACAGCCAGTAGAAAGCCAAGTGACTTCTTTCTACTAAGCCTAAATATTAGAAGTATATCCAACAAAGTCCATGAACACCATGCCACCATAGACTTGTACTCCCCAGATATAGTCATCCTGACAGAACCTGGCTAAAACCTCACATTACCAGTGAGCAAATACTCCCTACAGGTTATGGCATACTAAGAGTAGACTGGCTAAACAAGAAAGGAGGCAGTGTAGCTATAATATTTAAACAGCATCTAAACATCCAGATCTTAAAATCATCAGCTCCACAAATAGGCAATGAATAAATAATATATACCAACCTCAAAATAAACCAAAACAAAACCATCAACATAATTGGATGCTACTTCCCACCTGGCCAAAACATCCCTCCACTAGAAAACCTCCTCAGCTGGTCTACCCACCATCTCTCCCAAGAAACTATCATTTTAGGTGATTTCAATATTGACTGGCAATCCTGTTCTGGCAACCATCCAACCCATCAGGTAAACCTACATGGCTTCACCCAACTAATCCAGTCGCCAACCAGGATAAATAAAAACTCCAGCAAGCACACTACCCTGGACTGGATACTAGTTAGTAAGAGCCCCCAGGCATATATAACAGGCTGCTTATCAGACAGCCTCAGTGATCACTCCCCAGCATTCCTACTCAAAAAATACCTATACCAAGCTAAACCTGTCATCTATCGTCAAATACATAAAAAACTAAACTTTAACCCACTCACATTCATCTCATCCCTCAAAGAATGTAACTGGCATCCTCTAAAGTTTGATGACGCAGTTGAATTATTTGATACTACTTTCCTGAGCCTCCTTAATTACCATGCCCCCATAAGACTTTCCAGAACCAAAGCACAACCCTCCCCATGGCTACAGAAAACCACTAAGTCAGAAATGAAAAACAGGGATAAAGCCTGGGAGCACTGGCGCAAAACCAAAACCCTCTCAACTAGACAGAAATTCCTAGAACTACACAATAGAGTCAAAAAGCTAATAAAACAGGACAAATTCCAATAATACTAGTCTGCCCTAGACTCCTCACAACACAGCTCCAAACAATTCTGGTCCTCCATAAACTCCATCCTCCACCCAGGTAAAGTCAGTACCCCTCCTCCTAACATCCCTCACTCCTCAGAAAATATTGCTACCTCATTCAACACACACTTCACACAAATCATACTATCACTAGCTAAACAACACAACCCCCTCCCCTCCAACCCACACCTTCAACTAGTAATCTCCCCACTGCCTTCTCTTTTTCTCCTGTACCTACCTCCAATATAAAAAAACCTCTTAACTAAACTTAAACCCACCAAATTAGCAGCAGACAAACTCCCAAGTGAATACCTACAAATCACAGCTGATGCTCTGGCCTACCCAGTATCCATCTTGATTAACCAATCTCTGTCAGAAAGTTACATTCCCACACTGTGGAAAGTATCACATATAATTCCCTTCCACAAAGGCGGACCCTCCACAGAACTAACCAATTACTGCCCCATAGCTATTCTCTCTCCTCTCTCCAAAATACTAGAGAGATGCATACACTCTCAGTTCTTAGACTACCTCCTTATTGGAATGACAACCTCCATTCCAATACTCAGCATGGTTTCCGACCAAACCATAGCACCACCACTGCCTTACTCTCCTTTACTAACACTATCCTTCAGCATAAAAACAATGGCTAACTCTCCTCTGCTACTTTCCTAGACCTATCTAAAGCATTTGACATGGTCCCAAACAAACAACTTATCTCTGTCCTCAATAACCTAGCCTTCTTTCAATCAGTCACCAACTGGTTTCAGAGTTACCTGTCTGACCGCCAACAATCCGTTGTATGGCAGAATGACATATCTCCCCAACTACCTGTCTCCATAGGGATTCCCCAAGGATCCATCCTTAGACCCCTACTCTTCTCTGTTTACACCAATAATCTAGCCTCTGCCACCAAACATGGCACACTCATACAATACACAGATGACTCAACCATCATATGCTCAGCCCAGTCCCTACCTAAACTGCAAAAAGTCAGACAGGAAGCCCTTCCTCTGTTGAAACTTGGTTATCCGATGCCCAATTAATACTCAACCCAAACAAAATTAAACTACTCATCTTCCAACCCACCAAACATACTCAAAACAACTCTCACTTTAACATCACAGCAAAAGACAACACCACTATATACCCAACTTAACACACCAAATTTCTAGGAGTGGAAATAGACAATAAACAAAAATTTGACATTCACATATCCATGACCATAAAAAAAGTCCACAAAAAACTAGGAGCGTTATACAGAAATAAGCAACCTCACCAAAGCAGCAAAGATTTCAATAGCAAATTCCCACCTTATCTCCACCCTACTTTATGCCTCTCCAATATATACCAACTTAAGGCAATGCGATCTAAACAAGCTAGAGACCTGCTACAACGAAATCACCAAATTCACCACAGGGACATCCTACCGTAGTCACCACTGTCTCAAACTTGCTGAACTGGGCTGGCTTGAACTCCCTCACCTCCTTCAGTGGTATCAACTCTCACTCGCCCACAAACTAGTAAACCATCCACTAAATGTCCCATCCCTTCAGAATCTACTCCAACCCTATCGCACCACCAGACCACTAAGATCCAGCAACAAAAATCACTTGCAGATCACTAAAGCCAATAACTCTGCTGGTGAAGCACTATTCTCTTGCACCATAGCCAAATTATGGAACTCCCTCCCACCCACAATTACCTCCATACCATCATGCACCCACTTCAAAACTTTACTAAAAGCGCACCTAAAAACATTCTGGCTATGCCCTTGTAACTCCCACTCTAATATCACCCACCCCATCCAACCAATACCTTTCTTTCCACTCCACTAACTACCTTGATTATAGCAAGCTCACATGCTCATAAGCCTAGTACTTATTATACAGCAGGAACTTCTTATTGTAACATTTGTTAATGTATGTTATGTACTTCACAGATAAAGATTCTAGTTGTCTACTGATGTACTATGTTCTTCATCTGTAAATATGTTGTAAGTAATTGCTATGTTAAATTGTTAATCACTAAGTAATCCAATGTAACTACTGTCTGTTTATTTTAACTGTGGAGCTTTTCTCCCCGGGCCTCCGCTGAAAATGGACCTACGTCCAGTCAGACACTCCCAGTCAACAAATGTAAATAAATAAATAAATAAAATAGTGAGAGGTGACTGACAATAGTATAAAATTCATTTTTCTGTTCTAAAGGTGTATACATATTTTGTGAGAATTGAGTTGAAATCATTTATAACAATTTAATTATGTGGTATTCCTTTGTTTGTACAAACTGTCATTTGCCTGTTGTTTTGGGGGTTGCGGATCCAAGTACCATTTGTGCGTTGCCACAACAAAAGTTGTGTTTCAAGAGGTTTTCTCTTGAAATTCTGTAGTCATCCTCTTCTTTCTGTGGTAAACAATACATTACTCCATTTGGTATTCCTTGTTTTGAACCAAACATTTGTTTGTGTGTGAGTGCGATATGGCACAATCACATAACCTTAAATTTTAATAGCTGAACTGTATGTATCCAGTAGTTAATATTGAGAATATAATATGCTTATGGATATAAGCAGGAATCTCATTATGCAACATTTATGTGTTGTATCCTTCTCTGTTTTATGTCATATAGGATTATGGCACTCAAGTGTACAAATCCAGGTAACCCCCCTTTCAGTGACTCAGAAAATTACATCATAGTGGAGCCATTCCAGCAATATGGTGCTTTTATGCTTGAGAGGGGATGTGGGGGATATGGCTGACAGAATGCAGATTTGGAACTAGATAGTCATTGACATAAAAGCCATAGGGGAGAGCACTGGATGTATGATCAGGTATGTCATAGAGCCACTGTTATGATTTCATTGGTCCAGAGGAGAGCAGCTGCAGTTGCCCATGAACAGCTGGCTACTGGGGGGGGGGGGCTGCTACAGAGCCACCACTGCCACCAAATGAAGAGTTACTGTCCACTGTCAGGGATCCAGAGAGCTCAGTGGAAACTGTACAACATGTGATTGATGTTGGTGCTGATGTTTCTGTGAGGACAAGTATGTCCCAGTAAGAGTTTCCAGGTAAGCTTACATATGTCAGTTTGCAAGATTTGATTGTATAGTAAAATACTGTAAGTAATATCATGTATTTTTTATTTATTTATTTTTGGATGAACCTATTGATAAACTGATAGAGTTAATGACACATTTTTGTTCATTATGCATGGGCTTTGGGTGGATGTGTCAGTCTGGTATAATGGATAGGTGCTTCCCTGTCATCTCTGTTTCTGGCCTGGAGGATATGGACATCCTCCGGAGCTATAGTAACTGCCTCATGTTCGCCGACAGCCATTTAATTTTAGAAGAGAAAATACATTGTGTGAGAGATGTAGATACACAATGCCATTTGAGGCAAAGCTCTCACGTACACACACAAAAAATGCAAACCAGGTTGGTAGTGTTACACTCAAAACACTCACTACCAACACTATTGAACAAACATATAGACCTACATATGCAGAGGTACCTACTTGTAATCTACCCAAATCTCGAAGACCTCCTAAAAGCATCGCTCAGTGGCCCTGCACACACTCAAAAAAGACAGCATCTCACAAAATACATTACTCTGAAAATCATAGTAGCCCCACTTCAAAGCCCATAAGGCACCACACAGCCAAACATTCTACTTGTTGGGGATTCCATTGCAAGACATACTGATGTCCCCTTACGAGGTTAAGCAAAGATAAGATCACAGTGAGCCATCTGTCTGGAGCCAGGATGCAACATATCATGCATGCACTTTGGTCTTTAAACCACAAGTACCTGTATGACACAGTCATAGTCCATGTGGGCTTAAATGACCTAAGACATATCTCACTGGATTATATAAAGAGGTGCATGATTGATCTCTCTGAATATGTGTCTCAGACAGTATAAATCTAGCTCTGAGTAGCATCCTACTTTCACCTATGATTGATGCCACAGTACCAGCAAAACAATTACTTCAAAAATTGGCTTAGTTTCTGGTGTCACAACAAGGGGATCCAATATCTGTCAGCCTGGGGAGATATGATCGACAAACCGTGATTCTTTGCCAGAGATGGTTTACACTTGTCACTACTTGGCTTCTGGATACTGGCAAAATCTTTATCTATCCCCATAATGCTTTTTTTAGGCCATGCCAAGTTGCTAAACCCTCCAACATAAGAAAAATCACTCACGACTACCTAAAGGTACTGCTGCTCAATGCGAGGAGTTTAACTAAAACTGCACTCCCTGGAAGCACTCATCACCCTGGAGAATGCAGACATGTGTAGTCATAGAAGCATGTTTCAGAACCATAGAAACCACACCAGCTATCAAAGGCTGTAATGCCTCTCATACGTTTCGATGTCCCTCAGCTCAGGATAAAACAAAGGGAGGAGACGTCTCAGTGTTCATAAAGGACAAGTACACTGCTAGACTGGTCTAGCAACATGACTTACTTGAGCTACTCCATGCCCAACTAATCATAGGTGTGATTCCTATCATATCCTTTGGAGCTGCAAATCCCCTAACATGAGTCTGGAAAACCACACCTGCTACCTAAACTACCTCTTAGCATTAATGATTTTAGCATTCTGCCACATACCATACTTAAGAGTAATTTCAGCTACCCCTCCATAAAATGGAGGACTTATTTGACCCATAATTCACTTGTTCAGAGGTTTTTGGACTTCATCAATGCAACCCCCTTGGAGCAACTAGTTAATGACCAACTAGTTGTACAAATATCTCAAACCTAGTACTCAGGAACATGCGGGGATGCTGCTCTCTCCCATGCATTAACTCCTCCCTGGTAAGATCTGACCACAGAATAATCTCCTTTAGTATTAAAACTAACTTAGAACCCGCATCAAACTCTGAACCTGTTAAGAACTTTGCTAAGGCCAATTACCTCAAACTAAGTGACAGGTTATAAAACGTCCAAGCTCCACTGAGTCTAAAGTGAACTGTACACAGAGGAACTGTACAACCACATTCATAGCTGCATAGAGAAGGCAGCACTTGTCGAATTAAAACCAATGTTGACTGGCAAAAATAAACCACCCCGGTGGACCCCTAGCATAAATAGGCTATTCAACAAAAGGAAAAACAATCTTATCCAAAGCAGAGAAGGAACAGACAAATCAGTGCAAAAAGACACTCACCAGTTTAACCAAATTAGAGAGCTAATCAAATCTGCCAAAGCAGACTATGAGGCATGGATAGCCTCCCAGGTGAAAGATAACCATGAGACTTATTTTAATTATGCTTGTAACCTCAGGGGAAATGCTCAGCAATGTTCATAGGTTCATAAGTAGGTACTAGTCTATTGGCCCTAGGCCCTATATAAGCCTAGCCAAAAGGTACCCTGGCTTTCGCCACCCAAGAAAATTATTTTCCTGTGCCACTGTCGAGCAGAGCCACATAAGTGATCCCAGGGGTGAATTTCCTTTCTCCCATCCAATCAAGAGTTTTCTTGAAGAGTGCTAATGAGGAGTTTTGTTTGATATAGATAGGTAGTTTATTCCAGAGTATGGAAAGTCTCTGGAACAGGAATCTATCCCTCCAGCAAGTTCTGTTTATTGTGGTGACAAGGTTTAGGTCCCTAGAGCATGTAGCTCAGAGAGACTGGGATTTCTTTAAGTGGAGCATGTCCAAAAGCTCTGGGTTTGACATAGCTTTGTGTGTCAGCAGAGATCGCCTCTGAGTAGGTGATATGCGATGGAGTAAAGCTGCAGTTTTTTGAGATGGTCTGCATAGAGCATCTGTTTGAGGCCAGTAATCCTCTTTGTGAGGTATTTCTGCAGCCTTTCCAGTTGTTGTAGATGTCTTGTGAGGTACATACCAAAAGGGGCATTGTACTCTATAATGGGTCTAATGAGTGACGAGTAGAGGGGAACAATGACCTCTTTTTTCCTGGATGAGAAACCTTTTTTGATAAGGTGTGCCATGTAGAAGGATTTCCTGACTACTGTGGAAATGTGATTATCAAAGGAGAGACTATACTGTCCACCTGTGTCCCAAGGTCTCTTATCACACTTTCGGTGTTAAGTAGACTACCACCTATGTGGTAGTTCATGGACACAGAGTTTCTACCAAAAGGGATGACAGTGCACTTTTTGGCATTGAGCTTGAGGCCATGGCTTTGACACCAGGCATCTGTCTCAGTGAGGCCCTTTTGTAGGATGTCCACATCTTTTGGAGTTTTGATTATGGCTCCTAGTTTGCAGTCATCTGTGAACTTCGTTAGCCAAAGACCTTCTGTGTTAGCCTGTACTTCAGAGAAGTAGATACCAAACAGGAGAGGACCCAGGACTGAACCCTGTGGTACTCCACCTGTCACTGGTCTGAAGTTGGATTTGGAGTCTGCTACTTTCACACTGTGGGTTCTGTCAGTGAGCCAGTTGGCAAACCATCTTGTGACATAGGGATTCATACCTAGTTTAGTAAGTTTATCTATAATTCCAGAGTGGGGGGATGGTGTTGAAAGCCTTGGTGAGATCTAGATAGGCTGTGTGAACCACCTTACCCTCATCTACAGCTTTGGTGACCGCTTCAAAGAAGTCAATCAGGTTTAGGAGACATGATCTGCCTTTTACAAACCCAAACTTGGTGGGGTCCAGAGTTTGGAGATTACCAATGTCATTATTTATAAATTCCATGATGATACATTCCATAGCCTTGCAGACCAGGTTCATCAGTCTAATGGGGCAGTAGTTTCCGGGGTCCATGGTGGCTCCCCCTTTGTGGAGTGGGATAACTGTTGCTGTGTGCCATTCAGTGGGTACATAGCCTGAGGTGAGGCTATGATTGAACATGGTACTTAGGTGGGGTGCCAGCTCATTCTGTAGTTCATGTAGAACGCAGCCTGGGATGTCGTCAGGTCCCATGGATGCTGTGTTCTTGGCTTTGGAGAGTGTGTTTTTTACCTGTGCTGCCATGATTACAGGAACTTTGAATTCTTCCGGTATAGAGATGGACCCTTTAGGGGATGAGAGGGGGGTAAAGTTAGCACTGAACCTATCTGTCAGGATGTTGGCAATATCAGTTGGTTCTGTATATTCAGTGTCATTGTGCTGTAACTCAGAGCAGATCTGAGTGTTGCCATTGAGATTTGTGACATAGCTATAGAATGCTTTGTGGTTGTCTTTAGAGTTAGTGGTGATTTTGTTTTCGTAACTAGCTTTGGAGGATTTTATGAGGGATCTCAGCTTCTTACCGAGGCTGACCAGGGAGTTCCTCCAATCATGGGATTTTACTCTTTTTTGCAACAGTTTCTTTCTTCTGTTGTAGAGTTTGTTTATGGCAGGGGACCACCAGATTGGCTTCCTTTTTTGGAGGATGGCATCTTGGTTCTGTTAGGGATTGCATGATCCATGCACTCTTGTAAGTGCTTATAAAGTGAATTTGTGTAGGATTCAGCAGTCATACCTCTATTGTCCATCAGCATGGGTGTCGTGAAGTTTGACACTTCTGCCTTAAGAAACGTGAAGTTGGCTTTGGAGAAATTTTTTACGGTGGTTTCCCTAATGGGGAGTGGGGGAGGGATGTGGATGTCTAGACTGATTAGCTTGTGGTCGGATCTGACCAACGAGGAATTGACCTCTGGTGTGGTACACTGGTTGCCCATGTTGGTAATAACCAGATCTAGGATATTGCTGCCCCTGGTGGGGGTGTGGATAAGTTGATCCAAGGCATTGGAATTTATGAATTCCAGAAAACATTAAACACAAGAGTTGGTACATTAGTAGTTTTCCCAGTTAATGGTGGGGTAGTTGAAATCATCCATTATTAGGGTGTTAGGTTGTACCCTAATTTTTCCAGTGTATCAAGAAATGAGGATTGAGAATCCTTGGGCATGGTGGGGATCTGTAGCAAGCTACAATTTGGATTGCGGTCTTGCCCAGAGTTAGTTGCACTTGGATAATCTTGGATGCATTATGCTGAGCAACTAGCCTGGAGGTGTGGATATCCTTAATGAATATGGACAGGCCTCCTCCTTTAGTGTTTCAGTCCAGGTAAGGTGGCTGAAAGGTGTGAATTATAGCCTGGTAATGCAGGGTACTCTCTGGAGTCTTAAACCAGGTCTCTGTCACTGCACAGATGTCGATGTTCTCCATTTTAAGGAGTGCCTCGAGTGAGTGCATTTTGAGGTTTAGACTTCTAACAGTGAATAGCAATACCCTCAGATTTTGCTTGCTTGTACCTGATATGATGGTGAATTTGTCATTTGAACCTTGCCTAAAAAGGCACTATAGGGGTGGCTAGAGCCTTAGCTAGTATCCGGAATCCCGGGGCGACAGGTGCAGGCCATCTCTGGCAAAGCATCGTGGTTTGTCGATCATGTCATCCCAGGCAAACAGATACTGGATCCCCTTAGAATGACACTAGAAGCTTAGCCAATTGTTAAAGTCAATCATTTTGTCCTTGTACTGTGGTATCATTCTGGGTGATGGCAGGATGCTACTCAGGGCTAGGGTCATACCTGCCTGGGCTACAGGATTGGACAGCTCCTTCATGCCCCCTTTCATGTAGTCCAGAGAGATACGTCTCAGGTCATTCACACCAAACATGGACAATGACAGAGTCATATTTATACTTGTTGTGGAGTGACCTGAGTGTATGCGTTATGTGGTGGATCCTGGCAGCTGACAGTAACTTTCTCCTTGTTTAGCCTGGTGAGTGGAACATCAGTGTGCCTGACTATAGTCACCTATGACTAGAGTGTTGGGAACGTTGTTATGCCTTTTGGGCTGTGGTTGAGTGGCACACTAAGTTTGTGGGCTATATGTCATTTGGGTTGTGTTGGGGGGGTGGAGGTTGCTTGTGTTTTTGCTTTGGAGGTCCCTGTTGCTTGGGCAGGTTTTTACTGAGAGCATCTGTGAATGTAGGTGTGTGTTTTGTGTTTCTATGTGTGTGTTTTGGTGGTTTAGGCTTTGAGGGACTATGTGATGAGTGTGGTATGGTGCAAGTGTTTACCTTCTCCTCTTGACTGCCTAATCCAGTCTTGGGTGAAGAGAGCTTTACTTTCAGTTTGGCTATATAAGTGCATCTCTCACAGGTTGCAGTGTTGGGTGGTAGTAGGAGAGGGCTGTCTGTGTACATGAGGCAATTGCTGCATTGCCCCAAGATGCCAAGATTCATCAGGTAGACAGGAGAAAGCACCAGGAGCTGACCCTTAGACATGCCTGGATAGGTGCTTATTTGTTAAGTACTAGAATCTGTTTTCCTCTAGACAAGTGAAGAAAGTTGAGTGTTGTAGTAATTTGTAGCTTATTTAGTGCTTACAACAAGTTCTGAACAAGTGCTGAGCTCAAAAAAGCAGACTTGAGTGCTTAAAGTAAAAAAAAAACTAGCTAGTTCTAAGAAACAAAATTAGGCTAGATGACTTCCCTCCAACACAGAAAGGCTTGGGACCTTAGAAGCCCACAAACAGTCTTGGACACAGCAAATCTGTATCCAGACTAGACTACCCACAGGAAAGGCAGGAAACAAGCTTAGAATTGTTTTTTTAAGTGGCAAGAGAGAAAGGAGGAGCAGAAACTAAGTGGATTGGCCTTCTCAAATGTTCTCCCTCTATTAGGTAGAATGAGGTAATAACACTAGACTGGGAGGAGTGTCCCAGATAAAATTTACAGTAGGGGCGGGCAACTGCAAAGCCACCAACTATACGAACAGCATACAAATAGGGGGGGGTGGACTGCAGAAATGTTTCTCACAGCAGAAAAGCAGCAGTGAGCCTTTAAATGAAAATTTTAAACAGATAAAGGAGCCTCTAGAGAAAGCTTTTAACTGCAAATAAGTTATATGCCACTCTCCTTGGCAGGAAATCAGAATCAAATAACCCAAACAGATGCTTAACAAAAGTGGACAATTTCCAGTTAATACCACACACAGTGAAACTAGCTAGAAAAGTATACAGTATACAAAGTGGTATAAATAACTCTGAAAAATAAGCAAAAAACAGGAACTCATTCCCTCCAGTACAACTCTTTTGAGTATGTACCTTTAACTCCTAGTGGGTGTGGCCTGAGCCTTTAAAAATGAAGTTATCAGCTTACAATTCTAACAAATACACATTGACAGAGGTCAAATATCAATACAATTGTGTTTGCCATCATGTATGCTTTAAGATAAAATATTCTGATACCCTGTATGTAGCATGGTTTTGAAATTATTAATGCAAGTATGAACAAATAATATTTAACGCCTGAAGAAGCAGTAGGAGGTAACTGCAGATGCACCTGGTGGCGTCACTCAGATGTAATGAGTTAATGTTATATATTATAGATTTGAGTTTGCTCAGTGTCCTTCCTTCGATTAGCTCAGTGTGAAATGGCAGTGACACTCATAAACTTAACTTCTTAGGTAACAGAAAATTGAAACCTGAGACAACTTTAAAAAAAAGCACAAAAAAAACAATGAGGTACTTACTCTAAGCTGTAGTCCAGGTGACCCCAGTCAGCCAATGACCTTAAACAATCCTATCTCACTGAAATGCCTAATGGCTTTGGCTAAACCAAGATGTCCTTGAACATGTGCTCAGACACACAGCCTCCACAAACACTAGACCCAAACACAGGCCTGAATATGGACAATGCTACAAATATCCACACTACTTAGGTAGAAACAAACTGCAGAAATGTTTCTCACAGCAAGTTAATCATGAATGGCAACACTTACACCCAGCCTGAAACTATAACAAATGTGCTGGCTGACAAGTTCAGTTCAAACTTCATCCCCACATCACTTCCTACCACACTCAAAGAAATACCTACAACCATCCCCCTACAAGTCATTACAAGGGAACAGGCCTTTACTGCCCTTGATAAAGCCAACAACACAGCCTCCATGGATCCTGACAACATTCCGGGATGCTTCTTAAATAGCTTAAAACAGAATCTATCAGGGCCACTAGGAAACCCTCTTTGACCACAGCCTCTGAACAGGTTTTGTCCTAGAGGAATGGAGAACTGCAACAGTTGTCGTTCTGCACAAGGGAGGACTACCAACTGACTCAGGGAACTACACACACATAAGCTTGATCAGTCTTATCTGCAAGGCCATGGAGAGAATTATCATGGACCTGAAAAATAATGACATATGGCTCTCCAAAAACTGGACCAGACCCAGTCCGGCTTTGTCATAGGGTGGTCTTGCCTTGTTAATCTGGTGGACTTCTTTGAGAAAGTCACCAGGACCATAAATGAGGGCATAACAGTATAAACCACTAATCTAGACCTGTCCAAAGCTTTCAACACAATCCCCACTTGGGGATCATAGATGAACTTAGTTAGGCATAAACCCTTACATCATCAGATGGATAGCCAACTGGTTCATGGAGAGGAAAACATGCTGTCTGGATAGGTGAGTCCACTTCTGATAACAAACCTTTTACTAGCGGTGTCTCACACGGCTCAGTGTTGAGACCCCTCCTATTTGGTGTATACTTCTCTGAAGTGAAGGCCAATGTTGGGGGCCTCTGGCTCAGCAAGTACGCTGATGACTGTAAGCTGTGAGCAATCACTGAATCCCCAAATGATGTTGACATCCTTCAAACAGGCCTAAAAATGTGTGGGTGAGGTGCCATGCAGGACGATTGTTAGGGGTGATCATAGCAGGTCTGCTGTCTACTCTCTACTCATCCTGGTGTGTCTTTACATGCCATTCAACATATGTTAAGGGCTGTCATGGAGGTGTAGGCCATGTTCCAATAGGACCTCAGAGGACATGCTTTTAGTTGTAGATGTGGCACAGGCATCTGCATGACTGCCTCCCACTATGTGGCAGATTTAATGGATCAGATGAATGACACAGTGAAATGGACAGTGTCTGGGAGTGAACGTCTCCTGGAGGGGAACAGCATCAATGTGGACATAGGTCAGCATCATCATCTGATGTTAGCCAATGTGGCCATTGCCGAACATGCTCCCAAAGTGGCATTACTTCTACTGATTCTTCAATGACTGAGGTGTGCACACTCAGCAGTGGTAGGTCATGGAGGTCCTGGGCATACTTGTGTTGAGAGCTTGTCCAGCACACATCAGTCACATTCAGGTGGCAGAAGCATCTGACTATGGTCATGGACATGCCAGTGCAACTCCTGGCAAAGCCAGTTCTCTTGGTTGGAGGCAACAGTGATGAACTGTTACCTCTACTATGCAGCACTTACACCTGTCTGACATACCAGGACTTAGCACTAGCATAGAGCTTGGCTGTGTTCTTGCAGAGACTCACACACACATTTCACCTTAATTGCCCATACATACACACACACATAACAGTTACATGCGTCAGTCATGAGCCTTACAGCTCATTTGGTCTCTGTGGCCATTTAATACTTTATCCAAATTTCTGCCTGGCTGTCTTACTTACTCACATGCACTCACTACCTTTTGTATCAACCTTGGACTCCTGACCCCCCACACACACACACCCACACACCAAAACAGCACCCTGTGCAAATTATGATAGCTGTGCCATATTCTTGATATTCTATCTTTTGGACTCAGGGATACATTAGTCTTTTTTTCTGATGCCCAGGGTGCATAGCTGACTGAGTAACTAGTATATATGTGTTTGTGAAACTCTTTTGGAAATTGTACTACTTTCTTACAGGTTTTTGTAATGTGTGAATCTTAGATACATGAGGCCTATTAGTTGATAGAGAACACATTTATTGACATAAGTCATTGCTGTCACATATTGATGTCATTGCTGTGAAAATCCCCCACCTTCTTCTTAGTTACATTAGCAAGTAATAGTATGCAATGATCTGCCATTCATTTGTATTCTTAGTCATTTATTTTCCTATTTCAAGGTTCAACACTTACCTTGACAGTCCAGCAGTTAGAAGAGTTTTAATTCAGGACTGACTCTCAGTCATGCTAGCTGTACACAGCCATTACATGTATAAGTAAAGGTGATGAACATTGTCTGGTATCAGTGTTACTGTATGTATGTGCATAAGATGAAGGTTTTTACCCCTTAGATGGTGATTGTGTGTACTATCCAGTACCTCTTGGCCAGGGCAGGGGCATATTGTGCATGTCTATGACTATCGACACCCACAGTGGCTGGTGGTTTCTCCCTCTGACTTCTCGCTTGTGTGTGGCTTTGGTGATTTTGCTAGTGGTGGTGGGATGTGTGCCCCTTCTCCTTGGCTGTTCTCAGAATAATATTATGAAGGATGGCAAGAAGGTGAAAGTTGCAGAACAAGTAAGGGGATTGTACTGCAGGGCTCCCAGGATGTATCTCAGCATTGTAACTCTGACTTTAGCAGCCTAAATACATGCTTGATGATATTTCTTGCTTGAGCATGTGCCTCATTATCGTATTTATCATGGGTGGGTGTGCATTTTTTATGGAGATCATCAGCCATGGTTCAGGAGCATAACCTGCATCTCCTAGTAAATGAGCCTGTGGTATATCCCTCCTAGCAAACCTCTGATAGAGTTCAGAGTTGTGCCAGATATAGGAAATGTGGTAAATGCCTGAGTTGCCAGTCCACACATTCAGGATGACTCCCTTAGAGTTAACACACAACTTGGCACTTACTGGAGTGGAAGCCCTTTCTGTTTATGTACATCCTTCCCTTTTCCCCGGGTGGTGCTTTGATTTCAATGTGCATGCAGTCTATGGCACCCAAAACTTCTGGGAAGTATGCTACAGCATAGAAATCTAGCATAGCTGTAGCTCTGTCCTCAGGTGTACGGGGAAAATGTATGTAGTCAATAGCATGTTGTACCACAGTATTCAGGAATTGATGTAGGTTCCTGGATGGTGATGCCTGTGAAATCCCCAACATATCCCCTGTTGGCCTCTGGAAATTTTCTGCAGCTAATATTCTAAGTGCTACACACACCATAGTCTCCCCAGGTATTAGTTCCCCTCGGTTTGCCCTTGCACTTAGTTGAGGGTGACAGAGGTTGCAGAGTTCCTGTAGTGTGTCTCTATCCACCAATTTCTACATCATGCAGACTGGGAAAAGTTAAATGGGGTCTAAACACCCTTTGCCTCCATGGCTGAGGTCTATTAGCAGCAGCAGCACCAACATTGACTTGACCTGTTGCACATATACATATATAAGACCAACAGCAGCCCTTAACATTGTTTTTGTGTAGAGTAGTTTCTATGGCTGTATTCCAATAGGTTTTGGAATTCACAGGCAAAGCCTGCACTGAGTGAACAAGACTGCTTTATAGCTTGTTGAATAGCTCCTCCATTTTGGATTGGTTGATTAGCATACAATTCAGCTGCCTATGCAGTAATTAGCATGCTGTAATGTTTACCGGGCTTGTGCAGCTCTACATGACATGTAGAGCCACTTACTGAATACAAAACAGTGTGCTACTGTGTGTGCATCATGCCAAAACATGCACACAGTTTTAGTGCCCTGTGTAGGCTTTACTGAATCCAGCCTAAATATAGATTCACCTGCAGAACCAGATAGAATATGGTATGAAATGTATAAAAATGTTAAGGGACTGTCAAAAGAATTAGGTAGTGGAATACTTAAATTCATATGAATGAAGGACGACAGAAGATAATTAAAAATTGGAGACCAATAATACTTAATAATAATGATTATAAAATGTTTATGAAAATAATACAAAAGAGATTTAAAACTAAAGTGGAAAATATTATGAAAGATAGAATATATAGTATAAAATGGAAGGGTTGTTAAAAATTATTAATGATAGTTAGAAATTGTGGATGGTGTTATGAACAGAAAAGGAGAAGTGAAAATTATGATAGTTGACCTTAATAAGGGATTTGATATAACTGGACATGAAATCTTGTGGGTAATAATGAAAGAATATAATTTTAAGTGGGAAAGGTAAAAAAGTATGTCTGGCAGCATATAGTAATAATAAAGTAAAAATATGTGTAACTGGATGGTTAGGCCAAGATGTATATAAGAAGGATGGTGTAAGATAGATATCCAATGAGTTGTGCATGCTTTGCATAAGTTATGAATGTGATGGTATGTAAAATAAATCACAAAATGAAGGTGGTGGTGTACATAACCCCTGAAGGTTAAGAGTTCCAGTTCTGGTAACATATGCAGATGACATTATAATAATTGCAAAACACAGAATATGGATAAAAGCAGTAATAATTTGCACAAATGAATATCTTGAGGTGCCTCTTGAGTTTGTCAATAATGCCCAAGTGAGATATTGTGTCAAATGTCTTGGCCAGGTCAAGGTAGGCAGTGTGAATGATTTTGCCCTCATCCATTGCATTGGTGACCTTTTCAAAGAAGTCCACCAGGTTGAGTAGGCATGATCTGCCCTTGATGAAACCAAACTGGGTTGGGTCCAGTGTCCAGGTTTACTATATCTCAGTTGATCAACTCCTTGATAATTCTTTCCACGGCTTTACGTATAAGACTAGTGAGACTTACGGGTCTGTAGTTTCCAGGATCTGTAGATGGCCCACCTTTGTGCAGAGGGATGACTGTTGCCTTTTTCCATTCATGGGGCATGAAGCCTGCTTGGAGGCTACAGTTAAATAGCAATTCCAGAGGTCCTGATAGGTCATGTTTCATGCTATTTAGAAGACATCCTTGGATATTGTCTGGGCCCAGTGATGCAGTATTTTTTGTCTTAGAGAGAGCATTAAGGACCTGTTCCCTAGTGATAGTATCTGGAGTTATATTTGATTATATTTCTTGAGGGAAGATTGGGGGGGGGGAGCAAAGTTGGAGCTGAATTTATCAGCCAGCAGGTTTGCTATATCTTCTGACTCAGTATATGTGGCTCCATTTACAATGAGCTCTGCACATAATTGTGTATTGCCTTTGAGGTTGCGGACATAGCTAAAGAATGCTTTGTGGTTGTCCTTGGCTTGGGAGGCCAACCTTACCTCAAATTTGGCTTTGGTAGACTTTATTTGTCCTCTGAGTTGTTTGTTTAGTTTCATGAGAGTGCATTTATCCTGCTGGGTGCTGCACCTCCTAATTTTTACCATGATTTTCATCCTTCTGTTATACATCCGATTGATTTTGTGATTCCACTAGGGTGGCTTGTTTTTTTGAGTTAGTTCTGTACTTCTTCCTGGTGGGTACATCTGCCTCTATACAGCTATTAACATGCTTGTACAGGGTTTCTATGAACAGTTCTGCAAAGGCAGAAGTGTTCTCAAGGTTTATAGGGGCTTGAAATTTTGCCAGGTTCTCACTTAATAGCAGGAGGTTAGCCTTAGAATAGTTCCTGAATATTCCCGGTTTAGTTGGGGGTCCAGGTTTTATTTTTACTTCAAAGGAGACCATTTTATGATCTGACCTTACCAGAGAAGGCATTACAGTAGGGGGGTGTGCAGCACTCTCCCATATTAGTGAGGATCAGATCCAGTATAGTTGCACCCCTGGTTGGTGTATTGACTATCTGGTCCAGGGAGTTTGTGTTTACAAAATCCAGGAAACTCTGTGCATGTACATTTGATGTTGTATAGGATTCCCAGTTAATAGTGGAGTAATTAAAGTCACCCATCAATATGGTATTGGGTTGGATGGTTAGTGTTTCTAATAAACTTAAATACATGGAATGGGTTTCCTGGGTCATAGAGGGTGACCTATTACTTGCAAGGAAGTGGTATTGGATTTTACCTATGGTGATTTGAACATGGAGCAGCTCAAGTGCATTGTCCTGTTTGACCAGCCTAGTACTGCAGGTGACACTTTGTATTCAAACAGTATAGCTAAACTATGGAACCACATGCCACTGTCACTGAAATCCATTCAGAATGTAAACAAAGTTAAAACACAACTAAAACTTTACCTGTCAAATCATTGAATCTTCACCTGTACATCTCCAGGACAAATGCCACTATTATCTTCAGCTTGCCATATTGTCAAACCATTCTCTTCATTCAGAAGCCTTTGTCCCACAACCAGTCTTCACCAAAACCTAAATAGTTTTGCTAGCATCTCTTGTTTTGTGACAAAGTTCAGCCTCACTCTATACTTCTAATATAAATGTTGTGATAGCCATATGTATATGTTTGCTAATCACACATGCTAAGGAAGGCCTTCTACATAGGATACTTGATTAGCAAAGGCATCACCTCTTGAGAGAAGGAGGTTATAAGCCCTCTGTACTCAACACTAATCAGACCCACAATTGAGTATAATGCCCCTTTTGGCATGTGCCATATAAAGCACCTACAGCAATTAGAGAGACCTCAGAGATTTCTAACAAAGAAGATCAAGGGACTCCAGCACATGCCTTACACAGACTGACTAAAGTCCTTGTCACTATACTCGGTATCGTGTAGACTTCTTGGGGGAGACTTATGCCTGGCTTACAGAGCAATCGCTGACCCAAACCTAATGAATTTGCTGCACATCCGTTAATGAAACAGGACTAGAGCTACCCATCCCAGGAACCTATATATGGCCTGTGACTTGAATAGGATGTGCTGGAGGGACAGATTTGTCTCCCAATGACTGCCATGTCTTTGGAATAGGCTGCCAATTCATGTGAAGCAGAACACTGCTATGACATTGTTCAAAAGGAACCTGGACAAGTGGATAGGCCACTGTATACCAGGGATAGCACCCACAACCCTCCTGGACAGGGTCTTTTTCTGAAGAAGTTCACAACTAATAAAGTGAAAGAAAGTGCTAAAACCATTGCCTTCATTGTGGTCGTTTCAACAGTTCGCTATCTTGTTTTTGTTTTTTTTAGGTTTGAAATTACCTCCGGGTCAATAGCCTAGTAACCTCCTATGATCCTATAATCCTATGATCCTATGATAGGGATGGCTTTAAATAAAGAGAAACATAAAGGTTTAGGTGATATAAAGATAGGGTTACATATTTTAAAATGAATGAAATTTCTGTGTTAGGTATAAAATTTGAGAATAAAGATGTAAGTAAAATTCAATGGGAAAAACAATAGAAGAAATAAAACAAACTTGCTTTTTTTCTGCAGAACATATAAAGTATTCAGAAAAAAGGCTTATATGATAAATTTGGTATTGATGGGAAAATAGCATACGTAACAAATGTATTTATGTTGCAAACAGTATTTGAAAAGGAATTATTACATACATTTTTTTCATTTAAATGGGGTTCTAGATTAAACCAAGTAAAAATAATGTTGTATTTAAAGAAAGAGGAAGGAGATTTAGGGTTAATTAACATGGTAGTATAAGCCGCTTGTTTAAATTTGTACAAAGTATTAAAGTGGATAAATGAAAAAGATGAGAAATTAGTAGTAAAATTATAAAAATATAAGTAAGATAAATGTTGGGGTATGTTAAAAAAGTAAAAGAGAAAAAAATGTATAAATGAAGAAAGAAAAATATTCTTGTGGAAAATAAAAATTGATATAGAAAAAGATAGAAAAGTATGATATAAGAATGCAATGACAAAGCATTACTATGTAAAACCATGGCAAAATCTATCAGATGAAAAATTAAAGCTATAAAAATAAGAAGCAAATGATGTAGTCAGAAAGTTGAATGTCAAGATTTTTTTGTGGAGACTGAAAATAGATAAATTGTCAGTAAAAGCAAATATGAAGTATAAAAAAAGTAATATAATATGTTTAGGTTGTCAAGAAGAAGAAACTACAGAGTATGTGTTTTTGAAATGTAAAAGAGTAAAAAAAGTTATGGGGAAAACTATGTAAAGTAGATTTTTTTCAAAGATATAAAAGAAGTGGACAAAATAAATATGGATATTATTAAAATAGAAGTAAATGATATGTTAAAAGAATAGATAAAAAAAGGTATTTTATGTTATATGGGTTATATGGAATGAAAGAATAAATGAAATTATGTTTAATGGTAAATGGATTTTAGCAACAATGTTAAGTAAAATCAGATGGTGATTATGGAAAAAGGAGTGTAAGGGGTCTAATAGGGCTCACAATTTAGTATGACTGTAAAGGAAATTATGAATATCTGTAAATAGCTTTGTATATCTATCTATCTATATATCTATATATCTATATCTATCTATATATATATATATATATATATATATATATATATATATTTGTACATTTGTAAATATTTGTAAATATGTAAACATGTTGTAAATAAGAGTTCTTTTTGTATATCAGTGAAGGACCCCTACTCTTTTCAATAATTGCTGTGGGATCTTTTGCATCCACCTGAGCTACCAGCAACTCTAACAGAAGCACCCCCCTGGGCATTACAAACTATCTAGCAGTTCAGGGAGTGGTAGCTCTTCTCCTTAATATATCATAAGCCTTCTGGACCTGGCGGGGCCTTGATTCCAATGCAGGCATAGTCCATGGCTCCACATGCCTCAGGAAAATGGGAAATGTCATAAAAAGCTCATGAAGCACTGGTTCTCACCTTTGCTGCCCTTGTGAAGCTAAAATGATCCTGCACATGTTGCAGCACAATCTCAAGGAAATGTTTAAGGTTTTACAAGGCGGGCACCAGCACTAACATTAATGTGTCCCACACAGGTAGCTGAAAGATAAGATGGTTAGTTCATAGGTTCATAGGTAGGTGCTAGGCTATTGGCCCTAGGGCCTATATAAGCCTAGCCAAAAAATGTACCCTGGCTTTCGCCACCCAAGAAAATTATTTTCCTGTGCCCCTGTCGAGCAGAGCCACAGAAGTGATCCCTGGGGTGAATTTTCCATTTCCCACCCAGTCATCAAGATTTTTCTTGAAGAGTGCTAATGAGGAGGTCTGTTTCACATAGATAGGTAGTCTGTTCCAGAGTATGGGAAGTCTCTGGGGCAGGAATCCATCCCTCCAACATGTTCTGTTTATTGTGGTGACAAGGTTTAGGTCCCTAGAGCGTGTAACTCGGAGGGATTGGGATTTCTTTAAGTGGAGCATGTCCAACAGCTTTGGGTCTGACATAGCTTTGTATGTTAGGCAGAGATCGCCCCTGAGTAGGCGATATGCGATGGAGTAAAGCTGTAGTTTTTTGAGACAGTCTGCGTAGGGCATCTGTTTGAGGCCAGTAATCCTCTTTGTGAGGTATATCTGCGGTCTTTCCAGTTGTTGTAGATGTCTTGTGAGGTACATACCAAAAGGGGCATTATACTCTATAATGGGTCTAATGAGTGATGAGTAGAGGGTAACAATGACCTCTTTTTTTCTGGTTGAAAATCCTTTTGTGATGAGATGAGCCACATAGAAGAATTTCCTGACCACTGTGGCGATGTGATTATCAAAGGAGAGACTACTGTCCACCTGTGCCCCAAGGTCTCTTATCACATTTTCGGCATTAAGTAGACTACCAGCTATGTGGTAGTTCATGGGTATAGAATTTTTACCAAAGGGGATGACACTACACTTTTTGGCATTGAGCTTCAGGCCATGGCTTTGACACCAGGTATCTGTCTCAGTGAGACACAGGAAGTGTCCACAGGAAGAAAAATAAATTCATACTGGGCCTGACTTATTTTGACCTGCCACAGACAGTAGGTGCCCTATGAATGGGGGTATAGGATCACAGTATCATAGGTAATACAAAGCAATTGTGCTGTAAGACCATTTAAACCTCCCAATACTTACCCTCATGTTGTACCTCCTTACCAAGAAAGGCAAGAGAGGTCAGGACATGAGTAAATCTTTGAGTACTCATCCAGTCTTCTAGGTTGAATTTGATCGGTGCTATGTTGTCATTTTGTTTAACGTGCAGAGGAAGTTTGTTCCAGAGGTGGGGTAGGCACTTGGTAATACATTTGTTTCTCCACTTTTTTACTTTTGTGCTGGTGGAGATTTAAGTCCCTGATTCTGACATTATTGGAGTTATTTATGTTGTGAAAGCGCAAGAGATCATCAAGGAGGATGAAAACCTCAATTAGCATGGAATTCAAGGCATAGATCAACAACACCAAGCATTATAAGAAACTGAGTAAAGGGGATAGTGCCTCAAGTCTTTTCTGGTAGAACATCAGCTATAAGACAACTGCTTAGACAGGAAGTTGCTTAATATGTCTAGAAAGGCACATCTTATATGGTATATTGTGCAAGAGGGATGATAATTTCTTTTAATTTGGAAAATATGCCTTTAGATATCAGCTGTGCTAAACAGAAATATTTTCTGGTTACTGCTGCTATATGTTGATCAAAGGAGAGGGAATTATCAAACAAGGTTCCAAGATCTTGCTTACATTATCATTTTGGAGTGAGTATTGGCTATACTATATTTTGAGGGAGAGAGAGCTGCTTATCAAATATGTCAGCACTATATTTTTTCACATTTAATCTTAGCCTTTTTTCTGTGCACTACTCATTTATGCAGATTAGTTCCTGCTGGAGTGAATGGGTGTCAGAGGGAGATTTGACAATAATATTCAGTTTACAGCCATCTGCAAACTTAATTAACCAAATGTCCTTATACTTGGTCTGAAGGTCAAAGAAGTAGATGGTATAAAGTACGGATCCCACTACTGAGCACTGGAGCACGCCACTAGTTACCTGTGGAGTTACTTGCCACCATAACTGTATAAGTTCAATCTTTCTGTACATCTGGATATCTACCTCATCACATGTAGCTCTACCTTTAAGGCACTAAGATTATTTACAATTCTAGCATGGGATAGCATATCAAATGCCTTGGCCAGATCAAAATAAGCCATGTGAAGTTAATGATTAATGTCAAAGTTCTTTATGACCTTCTCGAAAAAGTTAATTAAACTTAGTAAGCAGGCTATCCCTATGATATCATAGTTTATGAGTTCAGATAGAATGCATTCCATAGCTTTGCAAATCACAATAGTCAGCTAGTCTTGGACTGAGCCTGTAAGTAGTTATTCTGTGCACTACCTGGTAACCAAAATGTAAACAAATAAAACATTAAATAAATGATTAGTCTATAGTTTCCATGGTCAGTAGTAGAGCCACCTTTGTGTGGGGAACATCACCACTTCAGTTCACCATAATTTGTGGACCAATGCTGTAGCTATGCTAAAGTTAAATAACTTAAAGATGGTCTCTACAAGGGCATGTTTGTCTTATTTATCAGGCATCAAGGTAAACTATTAGGGTCCATGGAAGTACTACTTTTGGTTTTAGAGAACACCTTCATTATGTGGTCTTTTGTGATATTATGAAGGATTCAGGAATTTGTGGAATTAAGTTCTTTCAGGGGTTAGATTTGCATTAAATTTGTCTGAAAGTGTATTTGCTATGTCTATGGAGCTGAGTGGGTGATGCCATTTTAGATAAGTTCAGAACTTTGCTGGGTATTATTTCTTAGTTTGTTAATGTAACTGAAAAAGACTTATAATTCTCATTGGCTTCATTAACTAATTTAAGAATATGATTTGCTTTACTAACCCTGCTAGTAGTTTTAGTTCTTGATGTTCATGATGCAGTTTGTAATATGGGGACTTTTAAATCTGTTAAATGCCTTAAGAAGTTTTTTCCTCTTGTTCTACAGTTTATTTAAGCTGATGATCCACCAGGGTATTTTTTATTAAACTTTCCTTGATATTTGGCTCTTCTACGGACAGGATGAGGTAGTTATCATTGTGAAAATAGAACCTCCTTTGCATATATAGCAGCTGTGTCATTGTTAGTTCTAGTGATGTTATAAGTGAATCTGGTTAGCCTATAATAGAGTCTGAGAAAGTCGTCCATTTAAAATCACTGATTTCAGAATTATTGGCTTCAGGGATTTTTAGGAATATGAAAGATGTTACAAGTTTGTAGCCAGACTTAACCAGAGATGGAGAAACTAGAGGGTTGGTACATGTAGTCATTATATTAACTAGTACCAGGTTAAGAATATTATATCCTCTAGTTGATCTGCTATTTGTTTCAAAGAATTGTTATTGATTAAGTTTGAGAATATTTTGACATACCCAAGTTTGGAGGTATAGGAGTCCCAGATTATTGATTGGGTAGTTGTAAACTCCCATTATAAAGGCATTTTTGGCAATAGGTAGTTCCTAAAGTATACTTACGAATGAATATTACTTAGCCATCAGTAGATGTTTATGGTGTCCTGTAGCAGTCTATAAGTTGATAGTTTGCCTTCTTCAGGGTAAGTTGGAGTTTCATTAGTTTAGTTTGTGGATCTCTGCGAATCTGTCTACAGGTGATGTGGCCCTTAACAAATATAGAAAATTCCATCACAGTTTGCATCAAGCCTGAATGCATGATAGGGGCAAAAGTCAGATATGGAGGGAGTGCTGTCTTTACACTGAACCCAAATCTCAGTAACTACACAACACTTACATGTTCAGTTTATGGGAAAGCCTCAAGATCATGCAATTTATTGTTAAGATTTCTGTTGTTAAGTTAAGCCACTTTGATATGGTCCTATTTAGGATTGGAAATGTGACATCTCCTATGCTGGGATATCCATTAGGTTGGCTCTGTCTAACAAAAGGCACTAAGGGGGCAGCAAGGGCTTTAGACACTATGCAGAAATAATCTTTTCTTTGTATATAAATATCATTCCGAGTGAAGGAAGGATTTCACTCATAACCAGTGACTTGCCTGTATTGATTATATGAATGATAAGAGCCAACAGGTGTCTTTACATGTTCCTCAGGGCTTTGTGCCTTAAGTCCTTGACACTCACATGGACCAACACTAGTTCATAATCATATTTGTCTGGTGAGAGAAATTTTCGAGCACTTGTCACGTCATGGTTGCTGGAACCAGAAAGACAACTAACTGTAGTCATGTCAGTGTCTAGTCTTATGAGTGTGAAGCCAGTGTGCCTGAAAATAGAGTTATCAATTACCAAGACATTACTAGTTTTACTCATGAAATGTGAGGTATTAGGGGTTTGCAATCTACTCCTGGTGACCATATAGTATGAATATAGTGCTACTGGATATTTGCTGAAGCCTAGTCTTACTCCTAGGAGTCTTCACTAGTGACTTTTTATAGCCTCAGCATACACCAGCTTAGTGTGGCTGTCATGATATATCAGGGACATTACTGTATGTGATAGTCATATGTCATCTTACTAAGTGACAGGGTTGCCTCCAAATTGCATATATATTTGCAACTCTCTTAGACTAAATTATTTGTATAAAGTAGAATAATATTGTAGGTGAGCATATGGTAGTTCTACTGCTATAAGGCTGGCAACAGAAGAGATGCAAACATGTTTACTTTCTACTTTGTCCAGATGGTTATTGAATTTAGTTTGTTTTATGTGCTAAAGATACACTGTTCATACCCTGGCTAAGTTTAGGGTAGAAGGAAAGCTAAGCTAAGTGAAGGCACAATTAATACTGAGCAGCTAAGAGTAGTTTAGTGTAGCAAGGCACAGTATGTCAACAACACAGCTGATACAGCAACTTCTACAGTAAAAAAGAGTATGCTCAACTGGCAGCAATGCAGTGACACTGGGGGCACAGTTAGCAAATAGTAGTGGCTCAGCACAAGCACACTCATCCTGCAGGCGATATTGTAGCAAAGAAATGCTCAACTATCAAATGGAATCAGCTAAGCACAGCTTTCAACAATGCAGCTATGGTTAAATACTTAAATAACATACTACTCAATCATCAGAAACCCAATGAATTCATCCTAGCTTTATAAGGATGGCTATGGAAAAGCATTAACCAGTTATTGTACAGTATCGCCTACAGTTGTGCAGCATGGAGTGCTGCAGAGTACAATCCAGTGCAATATGTAATAAAAATGGAAAACTGAATCATCCAATCAAAATACAACTTGCTACTAGATAAGTAGTAATTTGAACTCCCAGAACAGCAGAAAATTAACCTGTCTCACAAAATAATCACTTGTAATGTTCCAAGATGGCCTGCAAATGCTAAAGCTAAGTTGTGCTATTTAGGCAATATTCATTGATATCAACAAAACATGAATTAGATGTTAAATAAAAATTAAAACACATTTCTATGGTGTTTGAATGGACTAAGAAATTAGTAAAATCTAATAAAAATAGGATGTCTGGTTCCAGCAAGAGCTGCAGAGAGTCCACCACTCCAGACACAAGGAGGGCAAGGCCCACAAGCTAAGCAATATATAATAAAAAATTCAAACAGCCAATCAGAATACAATTTCCTACTAGGGCAACAGTAATTTGAAACTGTCAAAGCATCATTAAATTACATTCTCTCAGAAGATAATCAATAAATATGTTCCAAGATGGCCCCCCAACAGTGTCTAGTTAACTTATGCCCAATTAACAATATGCATTGAAATTAGACAGAATGCTGTCTCACCTATTAAATACAACCAACCAATGCGATAAAATGTGGTGAAACAGAGAACTATAAAAAAACAGCAGTACAAACAAAATGAACTCTGCAATGCTGAAAATGACTTTTAAGAAAATGTAAAGCTTTCAGATAAAATCCTTCATCAGTACATTCCACATACTAAAACAATCACAGTTTAAATAATAAAACATAGTCACATGATGTCATACAGCCTAATACATTAACACTACTAGTAACACAATTAATGAAATAATCTCAAACACATTTGCTTGTACTTAAGAGCACGTTTCAAAGACACCATCTTATTTATGCCTGGTAAACAATCAGCTTGCAGACACAGAATCCATTTATATTCTCTACATTTTAATCTAGTATTTAAATCCCCACCTCTAATATTTTTTATAAACCATATCCATGACTCTAAAAGTAAAAAAGTGATCATGACATTTTTCTTCCTGATGTTGGGCTAAAGAGTTAGTTATTGTGTCCTTTCTCATCTTAGACCTATGTTCCACCAATTTCCGAGTGGATTTTCCAATATAAAAAAAAACAGTACATTTTTTTACATGTTGCTAAATAAATAATATTAATGGAATTACAGGTAGCTAGACAGAAACATATGAATCGTTTACCAGTAACAGGACGTACAAAACTTTTTTTAGAATTAATCCATTCACAACTAGAACACTTAAAACAGGGAATTATTCGTACCCTAGAAAACATAGTTTGCTTCACATAGGACATATATTTATAACATAACCGTCTTTTCAAACTAGTGTAATTCTTATAAGAAAATCTAGGGGTGTCACCAATATATCCCCTTAATTCAGGTAATGATTTTAAAATACACCAGTTGATTTTTTTCAATTTCATTACTACATCTATTGTATCTAGTAGTAAAACGTAAAACATCTTTTTGTTCTGAAGATCTAATAATATTGTTAGAAGTATTGTTAAAACTAGTAGTTCTAAAATAAGGATGTGCTTTACCATTCCTATCATTAATCACCTCATTAAAACTAGTTTCTAGCAAATTATCAGTGTATCCTCTAGCTTTAAATTCTTCACTTACTTCATGCATTTGATTAAGACGTCTATTATAATCAGTATTCAGTTTACTAGTTTGTAAATACTGTCCTTTCACTATTCCTTTAAATATATGTTTAACATGCATACTGCTCCTGTGTAGATATTTATTCCTGTGAGTAAGCTACTTATAGACACTAGTTTGTACACTTATACCATCATAAATAAGATTAATATCCAAAAAAATTAACCATCCCCGGGGATTCTATAAAGCTTACACAGAGTGTAAGAATAGTGCAGCCACTCCTGCACAGAATATGACCACCGAGCGATCCAGTAAACAAGCCTGGGGACGTGCACGAGCTTGGCAGCACTATTCTTGCACCAACACCACTGAATAATGCTAATTACCTCATTTGCTGGTGAAAACCATGCAAATGAGGTGAATTAGCGATTCAGGAAGCAAGCAGGCATCAATGCAGGAACAGTGTTACCTGCAGAAATGTATTCAGCTACTAGCCAAATTCATTTCTGCAAAAATCAAAACAGAGGCATGACAACTCAAATAAAAGCATGTATTATAATCTTTAAGCATGCCAATGGCCAAATATATGGCAATTGGCATGGAAACGTGTTTCAATTTTATAAAAATAAAATATTTTTTTTGCCCGATCTGATCCGTTTAAGCATAGGCAGTGGCACGCAAATGGGAACGTGCCGAAAATATTAAAAAAAAGTTGAAAAGGCAATTTTAAATGAAATATGCATTTTGCCATTATAATCTATGGCATGCAGAATCAAAACAATACCAGGCAACAGTGATGACTAAGGGGAAAGGCTCTGGTGTATTGCAGTAACTGGGTATTAAGGCATTAAGGTGGGATATGCTAATGAGGGAAGTTAACTGAATCACAAAAAGTTTCTAAGTGCCAAACTGCACCTAACCATGTAGGTGCTATAAGGCAGTGGTGTAAGCAGGAGGAGCAACAGACATGAAAAGGGGGGGGGGGGTGTCATGCTTAGTGTAAGCACATTGGAGCTCCATGGCTCCCAGATAAGCTTAGCTAAACACAGCTAAGCAAGGGTGTGAGTCTGAGGCTGTATTGAGTTTTTCCATGAAATGAAGAGTGAGTTTCTGTCCAGGGAGGGCCATTTCTCATTGTTTACATTAGCTAAACATGTTTGCGCCATGCGCACCGGGTCTAAAAAAAAAAAAAAAACAGAAATAGCAGGACTGTTTACATTTGAGCACTGGGTTTGCGTGGCGTGCCTCGGGGCTTAAAAGGAGTGGAAATGGGAAGGGGGAAAAAGAAAAAAAAAATGAAAATAGCAGAACAAAAGCAATCAAGTACAAATAACATAGCTGGCAGGTGGAATGCATCATAGTCAGCCAATAATAGAGGCAGCATCTGCAGCACAACAGTATAAACTAGGTAAACACCTGTCAGTCTGCTTTTTCCCACAAACCCTGCACCAATGGTGTACACATGTGGGGGAATTTTAACTGAAAAAAATGTTAGGGGCTGCCATTGCTTTGATCCAGCAGTATGTGCTAGAGGCTGAGGGTAGTGAGGAGGATAATGCTGACAACCGCCACAAACCAAGGAGGAGGAGAAGAGTGTTCAGACCCAGGGTAACTTACCAGGGGCTACATGATCTGGTGATAGTAGAGTGCTACAGGGTGGACAGAGACATACTGCAGCAAGTCATCGAGCTGGGCCAGCCTCAACTCAGACCCAGAGCCAACAGAGGGGAAACCATCCCAGTGGATACCAAGGTATGTGAAGCCTTAAGAATACTAGCTACAGGTACTTTCCAAAGACCTACTGGGGACATCACTGAGGTCTCACAGGCATCCGCATCCAGGGTACTCCACCAGTTTCTGGATGCCATCTTACCACATGCCAGTCAGCACATTTACTTCCCCAACACCCATGTGGAGAGGACCAGCAATATGCGTCTCTTCCACCATGTGGCAGAATACCCAGAAGTACTGGGTGCGATAGACCACACACACATCTACATCAAAGCACCACCCAGTGAACAGGGCAGGGTCTACCTAAACTGCAAGGGCTTCCCCTCCATCAACTGCCAGGTCACGTGCAATTCCCAGGGGATTATCATGATTGCATGTGCTGGCAGCCCTGAAAGCTATCAGGACTCCCACATCTGGCATTTGTCACAGCTGTACCAGGCATTTGCCAGTGGGGACATCCTTTATGGCCATCTGGTGGGGGATGTTGGCTATGCACTGGAGCCATGGATGATGACACACATCCACTCAAGAATCCCATAATGAGCCACACACACAAACCAGGATCATTATAGAGTGTGCGTTTGGGATGCTCAAGTCACGGTTCCACTGCCTTTACATATCTGGTGGAGGCTTGCAGTACTCTCCAGCCAGATGTGCACACATGTTCATATGTGCCACGCTACACAATATGATCCTGTGGAAACAGCTGCAGCAGGAACAGCATGGCAAAGGGCCACATAGCCCACCACCATTGCCAAGGGCCCCACAGGACAGAGGGACTCAGAGGAGGAAGCCCCTGAGCCTGCTTCTGTAGGCAGACGGAAGCATTCTCAGTATGTCCAGACCTTGGCAAAGAGGCAATGCATAGCACACACACTGACCATACCTCTCAACCTGGAAACATCAAAAATCTGGACAAGGGCCATAAAAAATAGGTACAAATCTGTACGCTGATTAACATCTAATTTGCATACATAATTACGTAACCCCGCCCACTCTGATGGAATTGTGGGATACCAACTTTCGAACACAAACTGAAGAACAGACAACCAAAATATGGCACCGGAGTCCCCCTGCAGCTATTCCAATGTCCCATTACCTGGCTATTTCACCTCATTTACCATAAACACTAATTTGCAGCACATCAATGGGCAAACACTAACAGACATCTGATAAACAAAGCAAAACTGTCTCACAATAAAAATAGACTTGGCATTAAAACTTCTGTGCCCTTGAAACTCACATTCATTGAAACAGCATTGAAACCTGCACCACATCCAAAGAAAATGCATCTGGCCAGTGATGGATAAAGATTACCTTTTTGTTTTCAAATCATTGGCCCCTTGCACACAAAACAAGAAACATACAGGCATTCTTTTATTTGATACACCTTCCTGACTTTTATTAAATTATATTCCTTGTATAATACAGGGCAATTTAAATTTATTGTAGGAATGAACATTTATTTATTTATTTATTTTTAATAAATAAAATAAATAAAAATAAAATACAGGGCAATTTAAATTTATTGTAGGAATGAACATTTTTCCAGTAGACTGTACTGTAGGCAATGAAAGAAAATGCATGAACCAATAATTACAAAACTGCCCAGTTCAGAACATTTCCATCATAAAAGGCTACTTCCACACCCAAACTATAAACAAAATGACAGTAGTGTAAGCCATAGGCATCTTGCACAGCTTCTAGCACTTATTTTCAATTTCGTTTTTTTTGGGGGGGGGGGCAAAAGGTCAAACACCAGGCAGGGGCACATTTTAAACATTGCTTGCATAATTTTGGAAAGTTGCTAGAATAAATTGTTGTGTTACCCCCATGCAAGTTACTGGCAATTTGAACCCAGAACACTACGTACTTTGAATACAGACTGAACCCTTATAGTTAGGCCAATATAGAAAAAAAATGTATTAGCATTTCTTTAGAAACAGTACACAGAATGGCAGCAAAGCCAAACAGTTTTACAAACAAAGGAGGGGGACACAAAGGAAGAATGCAAAACACTGACGGGAGCATTCAGCATGGAAATCCTTTAGAGGTATATGCAACTGATATCTAAGCAACTCACACTATTTCCAAAACAAATATTAATTCTGGAAATCAATAATGGACAAGGGCAACAGGTATATAACAGAGTCATTTCTACTGAAATGTTTACAACCTGATAACCTCCCTCAGAAGCAACACCAGATTTGCAGCTTAAGGTTTGCAAGCAAGTTTGCACATTTAAGGATCAGTATAATGATTTATTTAGTGAATAATTACAACAGTGAACAGTACAAGATGCAAGAGAAAACAATAGCAGCCATAATTTAATTTTCCTTTCGATAGTCATCAGCTTTTAACAGAGATTCTGGTGTCCCTTTCTAGTATCCTCGCTCAGGCAGATAAGATTACTCCAAGTAATTCCTAGCTTGATATTGAAAATATTGTGTAATTAGCATTTTACTACAGATAAATGCACTGAATGGCTAAAGGATTGAGATCTGCCAGGGTCCCCATATCACACATTCCTGAGTCACACAGTAATCATCCCTGTAAATCAACATTCCAAACCTGGTATACAGTAATTTTCTAAGTATCATCAAATTTCTCATTGCACCTTGAATAATCGCCGAGTCAGTGTATTGAAATAGCCCTCAGGCCTGCAACTAGGGTTGCCAGGTTTCTTTGTGGCTAAAACTGGACTAAAGCCACGCCCCTCGCATCACACATAACTCCACCCATTCCCACCCCCTCTCCCGCCCATGCCCCACCTATTTTGTGACATCACAGTGACATCAGCTGATGGGACCACCCACTTTGATGACTTAAGCCGTACTTAAAGTGGAGAAAAGAACACAGGCAGCACTAATTGCACTGCTAGGCTGCTGCAGATGTAAGTACCAGTATTGATGAAAAGTGTCAATATGGTGCATTTTTCTCCAGTTATTTATTTTCTATGTTCCTAAACCTAATTATGGATGATGCATGGAGATAAAAGGTCAAGAGCTAGCAGCCTGTGCACATGGTGGTAAATCTGATTAAAAAAATCCAAAAAAAATGTAAGCAGTTATCTTTGCTATTAAAAAATTGTAAGTTTTGATTTACCCCATAAGATCGTTTAAGTCAATAACATCACTTTACTGCTCATTCAGAAATTATGATCTTAACATTCCCTTGCATTTTGAAAGTTCTGTCAAATACTGTTTGTACTGGGGAGTGGGACAGATACTCAGTTGTTAAGATGTAACATATTTTCCGTTTCGTACTTCGGATTAGGAAGTTTCAGTCCTTGGCTGCGCCTGTATTGGGTGGGGGTCAATTGAGCTAAGTGTTACTGCCCCTAGTGTGATATTTCAGATGCTAGTACTTAAGATCTTGTACTGGGTCCGACTGACCTCCCACTCTTTTTCTTTACATGTCACATATGCAAAAAATGGGATAAAGGGGTTGTGGATGAATGGATTTCTAACAGGTGACATGTTTTATGTTACTTTCAAAGTATACGTCATAATCTCAGAAAAGCACACATACTTTAAAGAGTTTCATTAATGTTTTTCTATATCACGCCAAAGTTGCGGGTTAAAACAGGTAACTTCCTACAACAATGCGCTCTAATACAAGTTTACAAAGATGCAGACTGGACCGCCGCTATGCAGTTGTAAAATGGCAATAAGTCTGAATGAAAGATGACTCAAGCCTCTAGATCTAAGAAAGATGCACGTAGGAAAAGAAATCACATGCAGCTAGCACACTTGCCATTTTCTGAACATGGCAAAGAGATAATTTTATTTTTCAATGTGGTCCCTTGCGACAGAATCAAGTAAAAGCAAAATAATGTTGGGTAACTGCAAGTGCCCAAAAAGCAAGATGCACAATTTGTTTCATGGAATACGGTTCAACATAGTAGATGAGGATAATACAAATCAGGCGTGTTAATTGCTAGCAGTATTACACTGCATGGTGAAGTTCTAAAATCAGTCTGAGTGTACTACAATGCAACACTGGGCAATGTTGGCAGAGTGCTTAAGCAGTTTAAATCTTGCTATAAGATTTCTTTTGTCACTGCTTGGTAGTTGGTAGGATAATGATAGCTAAAAAAATACCGTTTTCCCACCGTGGAGTACTGCCTTCCAGTGATATCTCTACAATCCGTATAGCAGAAAATAAAATTTGTCCATTTGTATTACATCACTGCCACTTAAGTTAATGTATGTACTGTCTAAACTATGTAGCTACCAGGAATACTGAAGTTAAAAGCATTTCATTGTTGTGTAGTAGCTAGTAGTGTATCGTACCGCTCCCGTTCGAGCTGGATACATTTACTTTCTCCTCTCCTCTGGCGGCACAAAAAAAAAAAATGGACTTCATGAGTTTAAATTTTTTAACTGGACAATTTGTCTGAAAACTGGACAGTTTGGTCAAAAACCGGACAGCTGGCAACCCTACCTGCAACACTGGATATAATAACTTACAAATTTATGAACTCACTTTGGGCTCATGCAGCCTTATAAAAAAACAAGAGTACTTTGTTTTAACGATAAACAAGGCAAGCTACTTTTTTTCTGTGCAATTGCAACAGTGGATTGGATGGAGACGTCATATATACATTTTCTAAAATGCAAATGCAAAACTGGTATTTTAAAAAATAGCATTCTATGACTAAAAATTCAAATAAACATATTTAAAGAATTGAACAACCTCAGATTCGCCGAGTTGTTACATGGCTGCTTTCTCACCATGGCGCAATGGTTGAAAAAGTGTATACATACACTCAGTGGTTAACAACATTCATCATACTCATACTCACACACACACACACACACACACACACACACACACACACACACACACACATCACAGTACGACTACGTTTCTATATGCTAACAAAAAATAAAACATTATTCTCACCATGCAATAGTCCCTTGCAAAGCCAGCATTTCTCTCGGCGACATCGCAGCAGCACGTTTCAGTCCGAATACGAAATGGCAGAACTTGAAGATTTAAATCCATCCAGCAAGCATCCTTCCCTTAACCGAAACCGACTGGCTGGTAGTGCAGTAGTGCTCTAATTTCAAATTCTCAGCAAGGCACTAGTTCCCGCCTGCTCGCAGCCAGTCGGAAATGATGACGTGAGCTCCTTGAGCTCAATTCCGACTGGCTGGTAGTGCTGACGGCGCTGACGTCATCACGCACGTGATGACGTCAGCTCCGACAGCGCGAAAATTTAAAAAATTAAAAAAACAAACGCAAAGAAATCGGAAATGAAGGGGGTCACTCGGGAATCGTGGCACCCCTTCATTTGGACCCCAAAACTCGGAAAAAAACGAGTAATTCGGGACGGTTGGGAGGTCTGACACTGACACTGTAGGGGGCCCAGGAACTGACACCTCTCTCTGACTCACACACACAGTAAAATGGATGACACACACATCACATTACTTGTAATTTACCATTTATAGGCAGTGTACTATGTGCATCCAACATATGTATCCCTCAAGCATCATCATCACAACTGCTGCAGGCACAAGGTATGTCATTCTTCTTAAGAATAAATGAATGGATTAGCATGTTTTGGTAGCATATCTATGGTAATGCTGGATGCATGCAAGGGAATGGGATGGCCTACTGGGATAGCAGCAGACAACTGACAGCTATATGGGACACCAGGAAATGTCTGCACAATACTGGCTTCCCCACAATATGCAGCATCATTTAAGGTGAAAAATTCCACTGCAGTATATGTGGGGGGCCAACTAAGGGGGAGTTATAGGTCACATGCACAGATGTTACTGTGGGGATTCCATACTCACTCCCAGACTCACACAGTAAGTCAGCCATAGAAAACCATAAAGGAATGTCTGACAAAGGCACACGAATGGCAACAATGATGGAATACCCCCTACAGACATAGACAGTGATATCACAGCAGGTCTTGCAGTTGCAGTAAAACTCTTGCAAGGGTAAGAAGTCTGAAATTCAATTGTATGGCGTTACAATCTAACCTGTGGTCTCTAGTGATATGCCTTTATTCTCTAAGACAGGGCACAATACTATGCTAAATGGAACCAAAATGTAAAACCAATATCAGCACAGTCTGTGCAAATGTGTACTGTTGACAAGTGTGACGCCCCACACCCATATTCTCATAGAAATGCAGTAACATGTAAGTTTGTAGGGTAATATCAGCAGAGCACACATCACCAGGACTGTCCCAATCAACATGATAACTTTTTGCATGTCCACAATATGCAGGGGTCAATGAGCTATGCAATTGTGTGGGGAATACTTGTCAGGATATGGCTAGCAACTTCTCATGGCTGTTGTGTCCTACTGGCCTAGGTACAGTAATGTGGAGGACATTGCCATGTCCCATGAAATGCAGTGACAACTATTTTGCATGTCAGCTATACATACCGTAGAAGTTGTACACACTGTCCAGATGCCAATATCCATACTGCTGGGAAGCTGGACAGGTCATGTACAGGGAGCCACACATATGAACAGTACACAGGTTTGAATAACCGACATAGTGCCTACCATACCTCACAACTGTAAAGACCTTTTGCAGAATGTACATAGGTTTGCATCATATCTGTGGTGTCTTTATTCTGAAATAGTGGTTGTCTGGCAAATCATTTGCAAAATCTGTTATTGTATCACCCTTCCAGGTTTGTAAGGCCAATAGTTACAATGGTCTATATATTTAGGCCTTTGTCGCCCAATGACTCATGGCTTTGACCAGATGTCTGACTCACATATGTAGAGAGGTATGGTGCCTAGTAGCACAGCAGTGCATTCTGTCACTTACCATTCTCACCCCAGGGGGTCCACTGCCTGGCAGTCTGGGAACATATGAGTGGCAGAACCCGTTGCCTTGCCACAGATGGCCTGCAGCAGTCTCACACATATGAGGCATGCATCTGGATAATCTGTGAGAATCTGAAAAGCTGACAGGTATGGCCACACCAGGATATGATCTGTCAGGTAAGAAGAATACTGCACAGCCAGGAAATCCCCAGTCAGCATATCACAAAGGTGCTGGACCTTTTACACAGCTTCATCAGTCAATCGGCTGTAGCCACACCTCCCAACTGATTGGATTGTGCAAGAATGTCTAGCCTTTACCTCATAATATAGGTCTGTGCATCGTCCATCTTGTATTTCTCTGGTAAATAACTGTGATGATCCGATTATATCTGTCAGGAGGTAATGACACAATATAGTAAAGTGTCAAACATTACATGTCAGAAAATGTCTGCTAAAACCAACCCTATCACTCAAGCAACTCATACATGGATAACAGCAATAGTTACAGTACCCCCCTATGTTTGGCCCATTGTTTCCCCATACTCCAGACATCTTGCACAAACAGGTTGCAAGGTATGGCCGTAACACACAACACCCCAGACTGGAGTACAACTGTCCCTGGAATGGACTCCCACACTTACTATAGAAGGTCATACTGAGCATGCTCTTACACTTAGAGAAGTGAAGCCCATGTCTGAAACCACATCGGACTATATATTTCTGTATTGTGCAAATGTCTTTGCATACACACAGTTATGTAAACCTAACTGTCTCCACACACATACACATCAGACAGGATCACACACAGCCAGCTGTAGGTGGCACATATGTGGTATATCTGCATCTGTTGTATGTGATACACACACATATATATCTGGGCAACATATTACAATATGTCAAGCGTACGCACACATAGACGTGGGGAAGAGACGGACAGACAGTGATAAAGTGAGACACACAGGGACACACACACACAGACAGTGAGTCATGCACAGGAATACCCTGAATGGTATAGACTGATGTCCTGCTGCAGACAGTTGCATACCAGTTGTAAACATTAGCATGTGCCAGCATGAAGATTAGATTCATTGTCTGATGGTACTGAGGTGGGGATTGGAATATCATATCACCTATGTGTAATATCATATCACCTATGTGTGTGTGTGTGTGTGTGTGTGTGTGTGTGTGTGTGTGTGTGTGTGTGTGTGTGTGTGTGTGTGTGTGTGTGTGTGTGTGTGTGTATCTGTAAGTCTAAATATTTGATGCCTTACCCACCCAGTACACTTCACATTGCCCTACTTTACAACATCTGCAAGTGTCATTCACCTTAAAAGTACCTTTGGACTGGCTTCAGTCTTGTAAGCTCTATAGCATGTATGATAATTGTGGAACACTATGATACAAATAACTAGATAGCTAGGGGTTTTAATCACAGTCCTGGCATATGTAACAGTGGTTTTGTGTGTGTGTGTGTGTGTGTGTGTGTGTGTGTGTGTGTGTGTGTGTGTGTGTGTGTGTGTGTGTAGGAATAAGTGTTTTAGTCCATTCCCCCCAAGTACAACTCCCATTGCCCTACTTTACAAGATCTGCTGATGTCATTCACTGGAGAAGTACTGTTGGACTGGCCTCCAACCTATAAGCTGTCTTGTGTGTGAGATAACTGAATAACACTATAGTACAAATAGCTATTTAGGTAGGGGTTCTAATCTCAATCCTGACAAATGTGTGTATGAGTGTTTTTGTGTGTGTTAGTGTCTATAACTTTAGGTTTGAGTACTTTGGGTCAATTTTCACCCAGTAAATCTCCCATTGTCATACTTTACAAGGTCTGGTGATGTTGTCCACCTTGGAATTACCTTGGGACTCTCTTCCTCCTGTAAGCTTTGTAGCACATGCAATAAATGCATAACACTGTAGTAGCAGTAACTAGATAGGTAGGGGTTATAATCTCAGTCCTGGCAAATGTGTGTATGTGTAAGAACAGTATCCTGTGTGTTTGAGTGAGAACTATATCCATTGAGTGGCTATGGTTTATAATTTAAGACCATGGTACTCCCAGTATACGTCCCAAGGTCCACTTTACAAAGGCTGCTGTTTACATCCACCATAGAGGTATTTGTGGATATTGTTCAGCCCTATAAGCCACATGCAACATTTTTGTAACCGTATGGAATGAATAACATGATAGGCAGGGCTGCTAAAGTCAGTACCTGCAATTGTGTGTACTGGTGTATATAGCAGTGTTTGTGAGTATGTAGACTTGTAGGTGACAGTCTAATGAGTCCTCCACACCCAGTACACACCCCATTGTCATACCTCACAAGGGCACATGATGTTATTCACTTTACAGGTACCTGGGAACAGTCACTATTAGTTCTGTGCCACCTGTGTTAACCACATAACACTATAGTACCACTAACTAGATGGGTAGGGGTTCCAAACACAATACTGGCAACTGTGATCCTGTGCATGTGCACGCGTGTGTGTGTGTGTGTGTGTGTGTGTGTGTGTGTGTGTGTGTGTGTGTGTGTGTGTGTTGGAACAGTATTGTCTGTGTGTTTGGTCAGCACAATATCTTCTAGGGGTGTGGGTTTTATGAATCTGAGGTGTGTTCCACCCACTAGACTTACCATTGCCCACTTCACAAGGCCTGCTGTCGTCAACCACCATGGACTTACCTGTATACACCTCATCAGCCCTATAAGCTCTGTGCCAATGCAATAACTTTTACACAGACCTGGTAAATGTGTACGTATACAGCTGTACATCGTCTCTGACACGATTGATGTGTTACCACTCTGCCATACCCCTCATTGCCAATCTCTGCAGGGCCACCTCCTGCTAATGCACAAACATGTAGAACACACACAATCAGAATACATCTTGTGAGACTACATTCAGTCAGTGTTACTAACATCAGTAATGCATCATGGCTGAAAAGGTACACAGACTCTGAAGTGTACCCATTACAATTGCAAGCTGACAGCACCTTACACAGCATTACATAACTAAACTGTACTTAATTCACCCTGTGCATCAGAACCATATTAGCATGCCCCTGCATTAGCGGTATGGATAACAGGGATGTGGCACAAGTATCTTCATATGCACAGGATGTTGTGTGGGTTTGCCAGAGGCCTAAGTTGAGCCATATGGTTGACATTGTGTGTGTGGAGGGGTGTTCTATGAATGGGCCATGCAGAGGTGGTGTGTGTGCATGTGTCTGGAGGTGAACTGGCTGTGATGGTGATATGTGTGTGTGTGTGTGTGTGTGTGTGTGTGTGTGTGTGTGTGTGTGTGTGTGTGTGTGTGTGTGTGTGTGTGTGTGTGTGTGTGTGTGTGTATATATGTATGCACACAGTCATGCCATGTGGCTGCCCTACACAGGAGTATGTTGGACAGCTGTGGACCATACATGGGTGTACAGTTCACTGTCTCCTGCCATGGACACAGGAACCGGTCCTGCCAGGGGTCTCACTGGCACCACCAGGCCCAATGCCAGATGCAGTACTGCTTCCTGATGGTGACTGCTGTCTGCTGGATCCATGTCTGCAGAGGCACTGACATCAGATTCTGAGCGGGAGGGACCATGACCACCATGTCAACCTGTGAGAGGAAAACAACATATTTAAGTCAATACCTGCACTATAAGGTTTGCTGGCACACACACACACACACACACACACACACACACACACACACACACACACACACACGGGCACACACACAGACACATACAGGTGAGGTGGCACAAAGGCATTATGCAGACCTCACAATAGCCAACTGGTGACATTCAGGACACAGTCAGACCACAACATACACATGCTGGACAGGCCCTCAACATCATGCAGTGCAGCCCATTCCACTTAATGTTACTACTAATATACACCTCTGGGATATGTGAGTAGTGTTAGTAGGCAATGGGCCTTCACCTAGCACACACTGCAGCCATGTACACATTATTGCTGTTCACCAGTATAACACAGTGCCAAACTCCTACAGAACATACTTCTCAACTGTACAGAGTTTCACTGAATGTCTAGATATGTGGCTCATATATATGGCTTGTTCCTCATAAATCCTGTGTATGTTAAAACAAAACCTTTTACACTAACAACCTGTTAAGCTTACAGTGGATATAGTAAGTGTAACACCCCTGTTAACATGCCAGGCTTTTCTGATATATAACATGAGACCACAGAACTCATGTCATGACATTTCCCACCTTTAATGTGACTTATACCCTGTGCAATCCAATTGAAATACAAACACATTTCTTAGGGGTAACATATAGAAGGTGAAATATGTACAATAGGCTGGTTGCATGAATGTGCACACCCATAAACTAATACTTTGTTAAAGCACCTTTTGATTTAATAACAACAGTCAGTCCTCTTGAGAAGGTATCTATCATCATGGCACATCTCGACTTAGCATATTTGCACACTCCCCTTTGCAGAAGCCCTCCAACTCTATAAGATTGTGAGACATCTCTTGTGCACAGCCCTCTCCAGGGCACCCCACAGATTTTCTATTGGATGTAGGTGTGGACTGTTGCTGGGCCATTCCAAAACATTGATCGTCTTCTGGTGAAGCCATTTGTTGTGATGTGGATGTTTGGTTTGGGTGATTGCCATGTGGAAAGGTGTAATTTCTCTTCATCTACAGCTTTCTAGCAGACACATGAAGATTTTGGGCCAAAAGGGACTGGTATTTGGAACTGTTCATAATCCCCTCCACCTTGGCTAAAGGTCCATTTCCAGCTTATGAACAGCAACCCCAATGTGGGACACTGGCATCACCATGCTTCACCATGGGGATGACATTCTTTTGGTGATGCACATTGTTGTTATTGTGCCAAATAAACCTTTTGGAATTGTGGCTAAAAAGTGCAACTTTGGTCTCATTACACCATAACACATTTTCCCACATGCTTTTGGGAGACTTGATGTATTGTTGTTGAGAACTTTGCCAGACCTGGATGTTGTTCTGTGTGAGAAAAAGCTTCCATCTTCCAACCCTACCCCATAGGCTAGACATGTGGAGAATATGGGAGATTGTTGTTACATGTAGTACACAACCAGAACTTGCCAGAGATTCCTGCAGCTCCTTTAGTGTTGCTGTAGGTCTCCTGTCAGCCTCTCTGACTAGCTTGGGTCTTGTCTCTTCTACACATTTGGAGGGATGTCCTCTTCTTTGCAATGTCACTGTTGCCCCATATTTCCACCACCTTTTGATAGGAACTGTTTTTGTGCCTGCCTGTCTGTGGGCTGATGCCTTTCCAAAATGAGATCCGTTTGCTGCTTCTTAAGCTCTATGCAAACCATAGCTGTTGCTATAGCAAGCAACTGAGTAAATGTCAGGTAAATCCTGGTAGGACAGCTGACCATTATTTGCTGTTAATCAAGGAGTCTCTGTAATTGATGGCAGGTGTGTACCCAAGAGGACATAATGCTGAAATTATATCGAAAACTGCTTCAACACAGTATTAGCTTCAGCCTGTGCACACTTGTGCATCTAGCTTCGTGTATGTTTTTCATTTGTCATAATTGTTCCCTAACAGATTTGTTTGTTTTTACAATTGAATTGTACAGGTTATAGGTCATATGAAAGGTTGGAAGAGTTTGGAAATATTTTATTGTGATCTCATTTTTGTATATCACAAATACCTGGTATTTTAATAGGTGTGTGTACACCATTTATATGCACTGTATAAAGCTAATTTATAAAATATGTTCCTAGTTTTGGGCCTTTGTCTCCCCATTTTGTCAGTCTTTGTGAAGATTTCTTGCAATGAGTTTGTGAGGTATGCTACAGATATGTTACATCTTCTGCAAATAGGCCCCTTTGATGACCACTGTGATGCAATGTAGTTAACCCCACAAGTGAACATGCAGATATTGCAATATGGTTGAGAGCAAGAGTTGATTAACATGCCTTGGGTGCTGGTGAGCCACAACAGGACAATCCCATACTCTCCAGCTTCAGGCTGCTGTCCCACATCCAGACAAGAGGTACCTATGTAGTTGTGGGGGAGAGGTATTGTCAGCAGACTCACATTTGGCATTGGTACAAGATGAATGCTACTTTCCTTAACATGTTTAGTATAAGCTCTGATAGTACACAATTTGCTGTCCTTCACCAGAGCTGTGCACTTGTGTGTACTACTAAACCCCACCCATAAATGCAGTTTGACCTCACATATGCATCTAGATACTCTACAGGAGCCAGTATGGCTGCTACATGATTTAATTAATGTGTACAGTGGCCTTACCTGGATGCTGCTCACCTGATGCCTGGGTGCCACCCACCTCCATGACTTGCATTTCTTGTGTTGGCTGGTGTGTGGGGGCTACCCCAAGGTTGGCAAGGAGCTCCTCTGTTGCCATAACTGGGGCCTGTGTGGCAGGACCCCCACCTTGTAGTGTTATGGTCCCTGGCCATGGCAGCAGCCCTTTGCCAGGCACAATGTATCAGGTCAGTTGCATGATGCCTGACCTGATTGTATGTGCGGCCATGGTTGGCAATGTTGTTCACCCTGTGGACCAGTTCATCCCACAGGGCAGTCCACTCCCACAGATTCTATAGCCTACATTCAAACATCATCCCATGGTGCTGGATGATTAGGTTAATGATAGCCTCATTTTCAGCTGCAGAGTACTGTGGCTGACGGAAATGTGGCATGTCACCTGGAAGATATAAACAGGGAAACACATTACAGGACTTCATACATTGGACAACATTCTTTACAGAACCTAAACATCAACCTTTATTATCATTAGCCACCACACACAACCACATCATACCCCTGTCATCTATCAGCACAATATGAGCTTGCATTGCATTCCTGGTCCTGATGTGTCATGTTCCCCCAATGAGAGCCAGTAAATTGCATTATCCAACATTCATCTTTCACCTTTGTGTAGAGGGATGACAGTGCCCATCTTCCTTGCAGATGGGATGGCAATGGTGCTTAGGCTTTGCTTGAGTACATTGTATAACAGAGCTGGGAGCATATGCCTGAGTTCATGTAGGATGCAGACAGGGATGTTATCAGGTCCTATGGAGACTTATTTTGTTGCCTGTGAGTAGGCATTATGTACCTGCTTCCTGATGACGAGGGGAGGGGTGTGGGTGTTGTGCATATCCTCCTATGCTGATGGTGGGACAGGGGGGTGATGTTTTCCCTTAACCTGTCTGCAGTGGGATGGCTATAGCTATGCTGTGTGTGCATGTGGTGTGACTGACCACCAGTACAGGGTGGATTGGGTTATTGCCTCTGAGATGGAAAACATATGTGAAGACATCCTTGTGATTGGCCTTGGTGGATGTGTCCAATTTGTACTCATAGTTAACCTTACAGTGACACACCTGTGACCTTATATGCTTGTTCAGACAAAGGTTGACCTGCTTCCAAGTTGGTTCCTGCTTCTATTTGTCCTTGTACAGCCAATATAGTGACTGATTATGTGGTTTCTGTATTGCTGCTGTCCACCAAAGGGGATTACTCCACTTTGGTGGAGGCAGGTTTTACAAGTCAGGTATTGCTGAGCCCATACAGCTATGTATGTGCTTATATAGCTATTTGTAGTAGGCATGGACACATGGTCATAACACAGTTGGACACCTGTCCAATTTCAACTGGATAAGCATGCTTATTCTAGTACCCATGTTTGTGTCAGGGCATTGCAACAACCAGTAGCTGTGGAAATCTATGTCTGCTGGATGCATTGAAACTAAGATTACACACGTATGCAACATGTATAGATTATTTACCTGGCATTTTGCATCTCATGTCTGTTGTTTTGAGGCTTCCAGCTACACCTACTCATACATACATACATACATGTGCACAGGTAATACCTGATATACATTTCTGTTCTATGTCAGTATGGCACACTGTATTTACACTCTTCCTGCTCTGTCATACCTCTCAACTTGTTAGAATAGGACATCTGGAAGAAGGCACACATAAATGTGGGCAATAGGCCAAAGTTATTGATACTTTGATAATATTGATGTAACACACTTAAGTCAGTTGATAGCATAACCCTACTCTTATAAGTAAATGACTACAAATGTGAGGCACACATATGGTCAGTATGCATACCACTGGACAGTTGAATGGTATGACCTAAGTATATCACATGCAGTTCAACACACACGTCTGTGACAGTAGTTTACTATGCACATAGCCTGTATAGGTCTCTCAGATTTATGAGACAAACAAGTTTATCATAGCTGTATTCAGAAGTAACATATGAATATCTACAACATCCCAGTAGATGACCTAGTAGTGTCAAAGTCAGTATTGTCCAACAGACACTCCAGTAGTAGTCATATGTGAGTCATCCTTTCCTGGGGTGACTCAGGCCCATGAGCTGTGATCTATGTCACTGCAGGCAAACCCAGATGCTATGGCTGTAGTTCCTGATCAGCAATATATCAGTACGGCAAGTCTTGTTGAGACATATTTGTTAAACTTCCTATTTCCCATTATGATATACCACATATTGCATTCCATTACATGCTTACTTGTTTGACATACCTTTTTTTTTCCAAGTATAGTTTCCGAGTCTTTTTATTTTATTCATGGTCTGTGTGTGTGTGTGTGTGTGTGTGTGTGTGTGTGTGTGTGTGTGTGTGTGTGTGTGTGTGTGTGTGTGTGTGTGTGTGTGTGTGTGTGTGTGTGTGTGTGTCTGTCTGTCTGTCTGTCTGTCTCTCTCTCAGATGTAAGGTCTACATCAGTTTTGCATAGGCAGCAGCTTGCCTTTTGTAGGTCATGCTCATGAGCAGCTGATGGACCGTGCACCAGTTGGTGTCCCCTACTTGATAATTGCATGCAGAACAGCTGTATTATTATTCCAATAGTCAATGGCATGGCAACACACTCCTATAATCGACTACTTCATGTGGGCATTGCCCCTTTTCCTTGCCTGTGAGGAGGACTTCATGGATGTGTGTGAAAAACATCATCACAGAGGGTAGCAGGAAATACCTCTTAGAACTTAAACTGTGGTGACAGCCCAACAAAATTGGGGAGAAAGTTCCAGACTTAGGGACAGAACATAGGTATTGCTGTTATACATCTGGATTCATGCTAGTTTAACAGGGTTTGTGCGGACATGGATATTCTGTGTGGGTCTCAGTCTGACAGTGTTATTGGATTGACATAACTCTCTACTGTAGGGCTATCAGCAGAATGGCCAGAGGTTGGACTCTTATGTTTGGTCGGTTCCTCAGGCAGTTGTCCTTGGCAAATCAATAGCGGTTGACATCCAGTAAAATGGCTTAAATCAAGAGCAATTGCTGAGAAAAAATAAATAATCATTTTATTTTCACAAGAGAGGATTTTGTCCCGCTAAAAACCAGGACTTCTTCAGATAAAACATTTTATAAAACCAAGACCATTTAAAAAGACATTAGACCAATGAAATCACATAATAAGACACACCTTCGTATTGTAACCAATAAGGTTAATATTATAACTGAATGACATGGGCTAGAGACAAGCACGCCCCCTCCTATGCACATCTATGAGTGATTAACATTAAACCAATAAAATCACATACTGAAGGACAATAACCAATAGCATTCATGTTATAGCTCAATCACAATAGGTAACAACTGATACGAGATAATATGAAGGCAATTTTATTGCTAATAAAACATTATGAATAGCATAAAGAAATGAGGTTAAGTTACTGATGCATATAGGAGGGGGCGTGTCTGTTGTTAGCCACTGTGATTGAGTTATAACATGAAGGCTACTGGCTACCATGTTTTGGTATGCAATTTTATTGGTTTAACATTTACCACTCATAGATGTGCATAGGAGGGGACATGCTTGTCTCTAGCCTGTGTCATTCAGTTATTCTCCAGTTTAGTTATGATCCAAGAGTTGTTTAGATAAAAGTTAAACAATTTTTAATGTTTAAACATGAAGGCAATTTTATTGCTAATAAAACATCACAAATAGTATTACGAAATGATGTTAAGTTACGGACGTGTATAGGAGGGGGCGTGTCTGTTGCTAGCCATTGTGATTGAGCTATAACATGAAGGCTGTTGGTTATTGTGCTTCAGTATGTGATTTTATTGGTTTAATGTTAATCACTCATAGATGTGCATAGGAGGGGGCATGCTTGTTTCTAGCCCGTGTCATTCAGTTATAATATTAACCTTATTGGTTACAATGTGAAGGTGTGTCTTATTATGTGATTTCATTGGTCTAATGTCTTTTTAAATGGTCTTGGTTTTATAAAATGTTTTATCTGAAGAGGTTCCAGTTTTTAGTGGGATGAAATCCTCTGTTGTGCAAATAAAAGGATTATTTATTTTTTCTCAGCAGTTGCTCTTGATTTAAGCCATTTTACAGGATTTCAACTGGAATTTGCTGAGAGGGATTGCTACGTGCTCACACTTTAGAAACCAGTTCAAACACAAGCAGGAAAAGAGGTCCGGTAGTAATTCAAATAATTTAATGAAGTGCTTTTTGTTATAGTAAATACAATAACTTCTTCAGATCTGAAGAAGTTATTGTATTTACTATAATGAAAAGCACTTCATTAAATTGTTTGAATTACTACCGGACCTCTTTTCCTGCCTGTGTTTGGACTGGTTTCTGCTGTGCTATAGAACTTCATTTTACATGCTCACATTTTGTTTGCAAATCAGTGGCATATCCTGGGTACTGCAGTCAGTAAATACTAACTTCAATTTATATTTCTGACTTCATATCCCTCAGTTAAAATATGTTACAGCAAACCCTGTAACACCAGCAACTTTCTCAGTTTATAACAGCAATATTTCAATCATGCCCCTGTGTTTGGGCCTCTGTCTCCCAATTATGTCAGGCTTTGTCCAGATGTCATGCAGTAAGAGGTTGATGGGTATGGTATATCATTGGTTATTGCCTTCTTTCCTGATATCATCCCAGTGATGTAGCAGAATGCCAGACATGTTATGAGGAAGGGGAGGACATATATGAGGACAGAGCCTGGACATTCTGTGGGAATCTGTACAGTTGGGGGTCTGTGTATTTGTAGCAATTGTTAACAGACTGTCAGGATTGTGTAGCAGTGTAGTCTGCACATGTTTGTTGAACTGTGTAGACATGGGATACATTTAAGTGTCACAGCTCTTTTTTTATCTGACTGTGCATGTTGCTCCATTTTCTGGTGGTCTATCAGCTGTATATGTTTGTAGGGGCAAAATGAAACATGTTCCATACCACCACAGGAGTTAGACTACACTGTGTGACTTGGGGCAGTATATATAGGGGTATTGTATGAGTGTCAAACATGATATTTATGTTCACACAATCATTGTACTCTACTGTTCATTTGGCTTACCAGTATGTCACTGTGACTGTGTTGAAATTGTTTGTGGGTATGCAGGCTCACACCGGTTACTGTTCTTCACTACGGTTACATCCGTGTTGTGGCTGCTATATTTAAAAATGCATGTGTGATTCCCCATAGCTGACTTGGGGTAGTGTTGTGTCAGTCTGACTGTAGTTTGGACGGTGCTTGATGCCATCCTAAGTAGCTCAGTGTACTTTCCCTATTGTCATGTTATGTCCAGATATTTGTAGGATGTCCAATTGTCTGGCTCATATCTTTGTTCTGGTCCCCATAACTGTTGTGTATGTCTGACAAATCAGTGGGATGGTGTGTAGATTTCAGGCACTAACTACTGAAAAGCAGTTGAGTCTTGGAGTTGTACTATTTCAGTCAATATATGTTAGAACAGATGGTGTTATTGTAGCAACTGTCTCACCTTATCTAGTCAGGTATTTCAGATATGTCCCTATTGTCATGGATTTCTCCACCCACTTTGTCAGGCTTAGTCCAGATTTGTTGCACTAGGAGGTTCTGAGTATACCTCTCAACTGGCTGGATTGTTGCAAAATATCCAGGTTTATTATTCATATTTTGTCTCTGTTCCATAATGTATTCTAATTTCTCTGGTAAATCAATGAGATGATCTGAGGATGTCTGTCAGTAAATGATGACATAATTTTAGTTCCAGACATCATATCCTTCAGAACATGTATGCTGAAACAAAACCTGTTACTCGAGCAACTTTCTACATTTCTAAGGCAATATTTGAAATATGTCCCTAGTTGTGGCCCATTGTCCCCCCATTCTTACAGCCTTGGCCCAGATTTCTTGCACTAACAGGTTGGGAGGTATGGCACTGAGATATGAGTGTACTACATGTTATGAGCATATATATATATATATATATATATATATATATATATATATATATATATATGGTCTATATTACGTTATCGAATACTAATGTATTTGAAAACGCAATAGTTGACCCATAAATGTCAAAGTCGTAAAACGTTGAACATTTACAAAAAATACAAAAACACACCCAAACAAACCATTTAAATGCTGTAAGCAGGGGCAAGCCCCTGCACTACACGTGGGGGGTGCACCCCCCACACCCCCTGCTACTTAAATATAACAACTATGCCAACTCAGAGATCGCCATACAGTGCAGACAATGGAAAATTTCCATTTCCGCACTGTATGGAGATCTCCATTGAAATGTTCGTAGTTTTATGACTTCTACATTTACGGGTCGACTATTACATTTTTAAATACATTAGTATTTGATAGCGTAATATAGACCCTATATATAAATATATATATATATATATATATATATATATATATATATATATATACATATATATATATATATATATATATATATATATATATATATATATATATATATATATATATATATATATATATATATATATATATCTGTATATGTATATAAAAAAACTACATTGCTCTGACTATGTATGCAGGGTCCTGGGTTTGAAACTTAGCAGGGCTGATTATTTTGTTTCTAGGCAGAACAGTGGCTGATAGAGACAGAGAAGTTAAAGCAGTTTTAAGTGTCTTTGTTATTTTTATTTATTATTTAATTTTATTTTACATTTGTTAACTGGGATAGTCCAACTGGAACAAGTCCATTTTCAGTGGATGCCCGGGGAAAAAAGCTCCAGAGTTACAAATAAGTGCAAAGAATACAATTCTTGCTAACAGCTACACATTACACTTTATATAATACAATGAGCAAACAGTAGTAAAATTAATTATTAATAAAGGCTAGCATAGTACCATACATCTTTTAATCTGGTTTGCATGACACTTACAACCGTACTAATTCCTAATTAAAAGAAAAGAAAAATGGTTATAGGAAAGTGGTGAGAAAGGGGCACGCAAAGGGAAAAATAATATGACAGGTAGGTAGGGATGTGCAAGATGGGTATAGGGAAGGTCCATAACTAGCCATTTCTTTGACAGCAACATATGTGCATTTGTACGGAATTTGGTGGTGAATTTGGACACTCAAACCACAGAGAGAGGGGTGAGGACAACAGAAATGTTTTGTCAAGCCAATTGGACTGGATTACATGTGCCCAGTGGACACCTGTGCAAAATGGACAGCTATGTATGGGTCAATAATATTTTGGGGGACAGATGTCCTTTTTTTCTTTGTTAAGGTGAGAGTGTGATGTTGGGGAAGGATTGTTGGTATGTCTGAGGAGGTAGGTTGGGTAGGGAGACAGACAAGACACACAGGACAGCAGACAGGGGCAGTGTATGACACATGTGGGGGGTAAACACCTTGGACGGGGAGGGTGTTCAGGAATCAGAGGCCCAAGAGTCCCCATATGGATATGGTGGGACTGACATCCCCACCTGCGGCCAGTCATGACTGCACCTTCACAGCCCCAATGGGGCTAATGTCCTGTACCTTGCATACATATATCTCATACAGTAGTGGCCCCCAGACCAATCCTTGGGGTACACCATTGTGGATGAATGTCCTGTTAGATGTGGGTTCTACTACTTTGACTGACTGACTACTATCATTGGGCCAGTTAGCTACCCATCTTGAAACCTACAGTTTGGTGCCTAGCTGTGTAGGCTAATGTATCCTGTCCACCTGGGATTAGTGTGAGAGGATTGGGCTAGGTGAAGGTAGGTATTGTTCACCATCTTCCCCTTATCCCTGTGTTTGTTGACCACTGCAGAGAGCTCAATCAAGTTTCACAGGCCTGATCTCCCTTTGACAATACTATGGTGTGTGGACCCAGCCATTTTGATATTGCCGATGTCCCTGTTCATAATGTCTTTCATATCACCTCCCATGCCCTTGAAAACCAGGCTACTTAGGCTGATGTGCATCATATTTGCTGGGTTGGTGGAATGCCCCACCTTTGCATATTGGGATGACAGTGGCTGTCCTCTGTGCAGCTGGTATGACACCAGTTCTCAAGCTGTAGTTGACTACAACATGGAATGGATCTGACAGCCCATTGCTGTGTTCATGTGGGATGCAGCCAGGGATGGTATAATGACTATGGAGACCTCTGTGTGTTGCCTTTGAGAGGGCATTATGGACCTGCTTCCTGATGATGAAGGGAGGGGGGGCAAGTGCTGTACATGCACATGTATACCACTGGGGGGACAGGGGGTGATGTTTACACTTCACCTGTCTGCAGCCAGTTGCCTATATCTATGCCATATGTGTATGTGGTGTTATTGACCACCACTACAGAACAGATTTGTGTGTTGCCTCTGGAATTGCAGACATGTGTGTGGAAGGCCTAGTGATTTGCCTTAGTAGATGTGTCTGATCTGCATTCAAAGACAGCCTTAGGGTATATCACCTGTGCCATTATTTGCTTGTACAGACCAAGGTTACATTGCTTCCGATGAGGTCCCTGTTCCTTCTTGGCCTGTCCAGCAATTATTTCCACCTATTATGGTATTTGTGTATTACTGCCGTCCACCACAGGCATTTACCCTACCTTGAGGGGGATGATGTTGTCCTGTCAGGTACTGCTGAGTCCATACAGCTATGTGGGTGCCCACATAGTATTGTGGTGTGGGCCTGGACACTGCTGCTAGTTCCAACAAATGGGACATTGGCTATACAGCTACTTCTACCTACTCTGAGGAGATTTATAGTCATTTGTGTACAGTTCATTCTGTTTGACACTGTAAAGGGGGTTCAGGGGAGATGGTGACCGGAACAATGATGGCTATGTGGTCAGATATTACTGAGGAGGATGGCACTGTATGACTGCTACAGTGGCTGCTCGTGTTCATTAGGTTCAGGTACATGAGATTCCCACCTGCCATAAAAGTGTTGACCGGTTGATCCACTGCATTGCCATTGACAAAGCCAAGGAATCTATGTGCATTCATGTTGCAATGGCATAGATCAGGCACACTATGGTTGGGTATTTTATGTCACTCAGGAGCAGGGTAGATGATTAAATCCTGACAGATTCAAGCAGGTCCCAATAGGTGTGGTGGGTGTCCATAGTCATGTTTGGAGGCCTGTAGCTAGCTATGAATTGAGTAGGTGTTTTGTCAATTGTTAACTGCACTTGGGATGTCACACATGCGACATACTATTTGTCCAGCCTGGAGGTGTGTGTGTGTGTGTGTGTGTGTGTGTGTGTGTGTGTGTGTGTGTGTGTGTGTGTGTGTGTATGATAATGTTCAACACTCCACCTCCTGTGGCTTTGCAGGCCTCCATTTGAGGTCTACATGTATGATGGGATAAGTGACCTGGCAAGGTTGGTGTGCTCTCCACAGCTAGAAAGCAGGTGTCAGTGACTGCCCAAATTGCGGCATCCTAAAGGGCAAGGTATGCTTGCATTGACATGGGTGTCCTGGTAAGACACCTAGCTCCTGTTAGAGCAAGACATCTGCACAAAGGCACACATCAGTGGTGGGCAAAGACCAGTAAACAGTGTCACTTTATGAATCTAGCTGAAACACACTTAGTTGCCAGCAACGACGGTGTCACATTCACAGGTGTACTCTGCAGAATATGACATCTGACAATGATATGTATGCTAATTTGTTATGACTTCAGTATTTAATGGGTTGCCAGTGATGTGCCAGACAATACTCAATTGCCTGAAGCATTGACTACAAATATGAGGCAGACATGTGGTCAGTCTGCAATACTCTGGACAGTTGTCAGGTATGGGCTCAGTATATCACATACAGTTCAGCACACACATCTGCACCTGTCATGTAGTATGCACATACCTTATGTACATCTCTTACATTTGTAAGACAAGCATATGTATCAGAGTAGCATTCACAGGTGACATATGAGTAATTTCAACATCCCATGTAGCTGGCCTACCAGTGACACACTCAGTATTGGACAGCAGAGACCCCAGTAGTAGTCATACATGAGCTGACCTTTGCTGGGGTGACTCTGGGACCAGAGATGTGTGCAATATCAATGTAGGCAGGTCAAGCAGTAATGGCCATAGGTGCTGGACAGCCGCATGTGAGTCCAGCAGGTCTTTTTGCAGCCTAGTGTTTAATGTCATATTTGACATAATTTTGTCACCCCTTCTGCATTCCATTACATGCTTACATGATTGACATACCTGTTATAGTGCTCAGGAGTTCCCTCATAGCAATGCAAATGGTTACGTTTGTGTAGTTGCAGTCTGTCTTTGTGTAGATGGGCTGAGACCTGTGTTGCATAGGTAGCAGCTTGCATTTTGTAGGTACTGCTCATGAGTAGGTGGTGCCTGTGCACCAACTGGTGTCTCCCACTTGCTACTTTCATCCAGAGCAGCTGTGTTGTCTTTCCATTTGCTATTGCCATAACAACACAGTGCTATGATTACAGCCTTCATGTGTGCCTTGCCCCTTTTCCTTCCCTGTGTGGAGGACATTATGGATGTGTGGCGGCTACAGCTTCACAGACAGTAGGTGGGAATACCTCTCAGGAGAGGACATGTGGAGACAGCTCAGCAACATGGGGAACAAAGCTCCAGAATTGAGTATAGATTGTAAGTCCATAGTGCTGTTATACCCATAGAGGGTTGCTAATTTAACAAGGTTCATCTGGACACGCATTTTTTGTGTAACTTGATGTCTGACAGTGATATGTCTCAGACATACCTCTAAACTGTCCTGATGTCCACACACTGTTCAGGAGTTCATCTGTTATGTTTGGTCTGTTCCTCAGACATCTGTTTTTGTGTAAGCAGTGGGATACTGTGAGGACTGTGGTCTGAGTAACTATTGACATCCATTGGTGTTTCAGACATCATATCCTTCAGGGATGCTATGTTACAACAAAGCCTGTGACACTGTCAGCTGTTTCAATTTGTAACACCATTATGTGAGCTACATCCCTCTTTCTGTCCCCCTGTCCCCCAAGTATTTCATGCTTTGTCTAGATGTCTTGCAGTAAGAGCGTCAGGGGTATGTGATATCATTATTTATTGACAGCACTCAGAGTCTCATCCCATTGACTTAGCAGACTCCTGGAAGTGGTATGCAGCAGTGGCCATGAACATGGTCTCACACCCTGGACATTCTGTCCAAATCTGTACATATGAGAGTTACTGTATATATGTCTGGCCATTGTGAAGCAACTGCCAAGATTGTGTAGCAGTGTTGTGTGTAGATGTTTGTTTGGCTGGGTAGGGAGAGTAGCAGATGTGAGTGTCACAGATCCTTTTTCTATCTGACTGTGCATGCTCCTATGGGTGCTGGTGGTCTACCAGGTGTGTATGTTTGTTGGGACAGACTGAAAAAGGTCCCGTAACACCTCAGGATTCCCAGTACACTGTGAGCTGGGCCAGTATCTACCAGTGTATTGTGTGACTATAAATCAGCATATGCTCATTCAGTCATTCTAATCTAGAGTTCATTTGGGGTACTGGTATGTTGCTGTGACTGTGGTGCAAATGGCTGTGGGTGGGCATTTATGCACCACTTTCTGCATTTCCCTACAGTTCCATCCCTATAGTGCATGATATATTTGGATATGCATGTGTAATTGGCCAGAGCTGATTTGGGTTAGTGTCATGTTAGTTTTACTGTGCTTCAGAAGGTGCTGGGTGACATGATTGGTGACTGTCATGGGTTTTTCCATTCTGTTACATGACTGCGGTCATACCTCTCCACTGTCCAGATGTCTAGACACTGTCCTGATGTGTGGCTCATATGTTTTGTCTGTTGGCCACAACATTTGTGGGTTTTTGAGAAATCACTGGGATGATGTGAGCATTGACATCAGTGAATTTTGACATCCATTTGTGTTTCAGACCTGGAATCTGTCTGGCATTGTATGTAAAATTACACCACGCCACTCTAGTAGACTTCTATGCATATGACAGCTTTATTTCAAATATGTCACTATTGTTTGCCCTTTATTCCCCCCTATTTGTCAGGCTTTTTTGCAGATATGTTGCAGTAAGAGATTGGTAATCTGTCTATATATCTCTGTATGACAAAAAAAAAAAAAAATATATATATATATATATATATATATATATATATATATATATATATACATATATTTGTCTATAACAGTGCTACGGATAAATAATTTCCCCCTCATGTTGAATGACTGTTGTACATGATATGTTTGTAAAAACACAAATTCCTACAGCTCAGATGGTGTAGTGCGATGTTTTTTATGATTGTAGTGCACAGCAGCCTGGGTTTGAGACTTTGTAGAGCTAATTATTTTGTTGCCGGGCAGAACAAGGGCTGATGGAGACAGAGGGATTAAGGCACTTTTAAGCAGCTGTAAGAGGGTTTGCATGGTTTTGTATGGTGCTAAGCATTGATAAGAGATGGTTATACCCTCTTAGCTTCACTTAGCACCGCTTACACCTGCGCTAATTTTCTTTAAAGAAAAGAAAAAAAGGGTAATAGGAAAGTGTTGAAATGGGGACAAGTAGAGGGTAAAACATAATGAAAAGCAGCTAGGGGTGTGCAGGATGGGTGTAGGAAAGGACCATAGCTCTACATTTATTTGGCAGCAACAGCTGTGCATTACATGTATAGAATTTGGAATTTACAGCCTCACATCCCACAGGGAGGGGTGTTGGCAACAGACATTTGTGGAGAAATTAGTGGGTTGATTGATTAGTTTCACTGTACAAATGTAGAGCTATGTATGGAGAAATGTTTTTTATTGCAGGACAGATGCCTTTTTGTTTCTTTTAAGGTGAGGGTGAGATGTTGAGGAAGGACTATAGGTATGTTTGGGGAGGTAGATTGGGTGGGATAGATTGCATTTTCAGACAGACAAGACAGCAGACAGGGGCGGTATATGACACATGAGTGGGTAAACACCTTTGACGGGGAGGGTAGTTGGGAATCCAAAGCCCATGAGCCCCCCAAATGGATACAGTGGGACTGAGGTCCCCACCCATGGGCAGTCACCACTGCTCCTTCATGGCCCCGAAGTTGGCTGTGCTGGGGGCTGGACAGGAGGGGCAACCTGCCCCTTGAGGTGCACCAGGCAGCCCTAAATCTGGTGAGGGGGACAGGCCCCATCCCCTGGGACAGTTCAACCCGAAGGTGGTACAGGACCAGCGGACAAGGAAGGTCTGTGCTGGGTCCCAAACATGCTTGGGCCCGGTGCCATGGCCAGATGAGGTGAGACAGGTGGATCCACCTGAATGTGCCTTCCCAAATGTGCTATGGTGTTGAGGTTTTGAAGAATAAGTTGGTTAGTTATGAACAACACATTTCCATATTAGTTATAACAGCATGCATGGGTGTTCCAGTTAACCCCATGAAACAGATTTGAAACAGTTGCATAGCAAAACAAACACATGCATGAATGGAACAACAACATGCATCATTACAGCATGCCAGTAACATTGATGGCACGAGGCCACCAACAATGGTATTTGAACAAGGTATGTTAACTTGCAAACAATCAGATATATGAACAATAATATAACACAATTCCCAACATTAGGTTTGAAGTAAAATATATCCATAGTATATGAATTTTAGTATTGATCCAGATGAGGGGTGAGAGGAGAGACAAAAAGTCCATTAACAACTGTTTATGCTTCTATTTTCCACAATATTACGGTCCAATACTCTATGGATCTGCCCTCACTTTACATCTGCCTGTGGCCCATAGCTTCTGTAGCACAAACATACCTATTAAACTGTCAGCCTGGAATGGTATGGGGCAAACTGTGACAACTCTAGGTACATGACTAGAGGGGACTCGTACATATCAGGGTTACATCTCTGGCATGGGAGGGGTACCCTGAAGTGCTGTTATGTGAGTGTGCTACTGGCATATTTCAACTGGTTTCCTATCTGTGTCCAGGGTTATTGGCAGCAGTGACCACTAGCCATGACAGCATGACACTTGAGAGACATGTATCGGGAAGGGTGCATGTTGTATGTACCTATCCTACTGTCATTTTCAGGCATGTGGTGGAACAGTTGAACAGTTGTACACAGTTTATTAGTATACCCTTCATACAGCTACTAGCAACATTTCCTTACCTATACAACCTGTGGAGAAAATATCTGTTAACACTAACTGACTGTTTTACATTTATTCCTGATTCCTTGTGTGTAGATATGCACATATCTTGACAAAGAAACACCGGCTGCTGAAGTTCAGCAATAAAGGTTCCACAGATCCTCTGATATTCACCACTTAATATTTATTCCACGACAACACTGCACACAGATCTATTAAAAAGGTTATTCAGGTGCTCAGGTATGGTGTCTGGGAGGGTGCTTGCAGCAGTTTTAGTTACTGTTTGTACTTTCTGAGTGATTTAGCCAGGGTTGGGTGTCCTGTCTCATTGTTCATCGGTTGATGAATTGGAAGTTGTCTGACCTCTGTTTCTCATAGTCCTGAATCTTGTATTCTTCTCATCTTTCTTCATTAAAAAAGACTTGGGTTTAGCTCCGGCCACCATTTGTTCATGTTGGTTATTATTACCGGCGTCTTCAATCACCACAGAAGTAACTTCCTGTCTATCATTGGAAAAGATATGCACATATCTTAGCAGCACCCCTGGATTCGAACCGTGTTTGTGTGTGCAAAATTAACAACTAAGCTGTTTCCCATCACTCTGAGCTACTGGGAAACTGCTGTTGCTAGCTTCACAAGTTTCGGTCTAATAGTTTCTTAGTTAGACAGTCTGAACTTGTACTCCTGTGATGCATGCATGACAGATAGTTATTGTACTGTGCATTCATCCTTTGGATTACTACAATCTGGAAAGCAAAGGTTAACACAAGGCAATGCTGGATGGAACACTATTTAAACCTTTACTTATTACTAAAGCAGGTAACTGCCGCTTCACCGGTTAACACTCCTGCTTCAAAAGGCAAATATAAATAAAGATAAATATATACGGAACTGGAGTGAAAGTAAGGATGCAAAAATAAAATAAAAGTAAATAGTCCCAGATATAAAATCCACAGAATTTATTTCAGGCAAATTGCAAATGGATAAGCGCTTTCACTATGTTAGCTTCATCAGATCCATGATAAAATTCCCTAACAAATGGCATTATATATAAAGAAACATGAAAGCAATCAACCTATCAGATAAATACATTGAAACTGTGTCTCTATTTAAAGACATAGCGTATTACAAAGAACTACAAAGATATGACAAAATAGAAAAACAATATAAAATGTAAAAACAAATATGTACATTGTATACATATATGTGAAAAACGCACACATAAAAAACTTCTATATATATAAAAAATTATAATATAAATCATTTAACATGGCTACGCTGCCTCAACCTGGGTTTGATTGATGCCCTTTCATTGAGACCTGATCCTCTATCAGCTCTCAATAAAATTATCCAATCACTTTCTTTACCCTCAGTATATGTCCTAATGTCACCTTCCCTCTGAGTTGGGGTGATAACTTCCAATACTCTGAACAAAAATTCATGGTCATTACCATGTAAGGCCACATGCTTGGCTAAGGCATTGTGTAACGTACCCTTCCTAATATGATACTTGTGCTCTCTCATCCTATCTCTAAGGGGTCGGTTGGTCTTGCCCACATAAAAAGAGGAACAGAGTTGGCACACAGCTAAATACACTACATGAGTGGTCATATAATTCGCATCCACATTCGTGTTAAAAACTTTATGTGAATCTGGATGAAGAAATTGTCTATTACTATCTATGAAAGGGCAAAAATTGTAATGACCACAGGGCTTGGTGTAACCAATCTTCATATGATGCTTGTCAGATTTTGGGTAGCATAGCATCCTCTTTAAGTTATTTTTATTCCTAAAAAGAAAGCGTGGAACTTCTCCCACTATCTGTTTTAGGTCATCATCCACTTGCAAGACACACCAGTACTTGCTTACAATCTCCTTATTTTCAAATTGATCAGATGAAAAAAGAGTCAAAAACTTTACATAAGGCTCAATTCTCTTATCCACAGTAGTGCTACTAGAACCAGTTGGTCCAAAATATGGCATAGCTACTGCTGAACGTAAATTATAGACTTCTTCTAGATGCTGATTCACTTCATTCACATTATAGCCCCTGTATACTAACGTATTTCTCAGGCTATCTAATTCATTAACGAACCCAATATCCATGAGTTTTAACCTAGAGGCCCTGATCGCCTGTCCTTTCATAATATTCTTAAATATAAAGGGTGGATGCATACTTGACCTCATAAGCAGTGCATTATAGTGACAGGCCTTGCGGTGAACCCCTGTATTGATAATGTCATCAGATAACCTCCCTACATATAGATCCAGGAACTCAATTCTATGTTCAGAAAAATGCATGGTGAATTTAAGGCAGGTGGTTAAATTGTTCATGGTTGAATACATGGACTGTAATTGTGTTGGTGTCCCTTTCCATAAAACAAAGAGATCGTCAACGAAACATCGATAAAACACTACGTGTTCCCTAAATAATGCTTCACGAAACAACACATGCTCCTCCCAATATGCTAGGAACATGTTGGCGTAGCTATTCACACAAGGTGTGCCCATAGCTATGCCATCACACTGCCTATAAATAGCATCTTTAAACATAAATAGATTGTTTTCAAGAACCAATTCTAAAAAATGAACGATCAAATCAGTCTTAACATCAGTGTAGCCACTATGTTCCCTTAAATATTCTAACACATAAGTGAGTCCTAGTCCATTTGGAATAACTGTAAAAAGGGACTGGACATCAAAGGTGACAAATAAGCAATCAACTATGGTTCCTTGTTGTTTAATACATTCATAGAATTCAACCAGAAACTGTTTGGAATCTTGTATTATGAAAGTATTACTGTTCAATACATGCCTAAGATGTTTCTCTATAAAAACAGACAGATGTTCAGTAATCCACCCATGACCCGAAACAATCGGTCTCATGGGTGGGTTACATGGGTCTTTATGTATCATAGGTAGTCCATGTATAATAGGAATGACAGGTGTCTGAATGTAAAGATATTCATACAATTCCTTCCCTATTAAGTTATGTTTCAGAATATCCAACAAAGTATGCCCAACATATCTAATTATATCTTTTACAACATCTGCTGTAATGACTTCATAGAACTTGTCACTTAACATGGTTTCCATAATGGCATTATAATGTGACATATCCATAACTACAACTCTACCTCCCTTATCAGTTGGTCTAATAATGATGGTAGAGTCCTCTTGTAATTTCTTAAGACTCAATCTCTCCTTATAAGTGAGGTTATCATGCTTCATGGATCTTTTCACCTTCTTATTGCTGTAATAACTATGGAGCTCATCCTCCGTTAATTTTAAAAATGCCTCTACCAGGGGGTGATGGACTGGCACATATTCGCTTAAGTTCTTAAATGTAAATTCTCTAGTTTCTGTTGATTCATTATTGGATCCTTTATATAAATATTTTAATTTCACATTCCTACAAAACAATTTGAGGTCAGTGATAGTATCTGTCAACCTGCTCTGACTCTTTGGAATAAAATTTAACCCTTTACTTAATAATTTAATGTCATTACAAGTTAATGTAACACTAGATAGATTATGGACTAATGTTTGTTGATCCACATCTTCTTCAAAGTTTGATGAGATAGAGGTTCCCCTGATGGCTTCCTCTTCTGTCTGCCTCGACTCATGGAGCGTGACCTCTGCGGGCCCTTCTCCATGTGTACGGGTAAGGGAAAAGATAAATCAGAGCTTGTACTAATACAAGGTTCCGTGGGGCCTCTCTTTATCTTCGGTCTGACTGCAACTTCAAACTTATCTTCTGGTAGTATGGATTTGTTCTTAATAATTGGTACCTCTGGATATAAATTAGTATCAGACTGCATACTAAGATGTACAATATGTATAACATCAATGGAGTCATTATAATTATCTTTAATAGCTTCACTGACAGATGGTTTATTATTATTCAAAGAACCGCTCATGCCACTCTCTGTAACATTATTCATACATACTTGAGGTTCATGAAGTTCTACAGAGACAACATTTTCATGTACACTCATTGCATCAATAATATTAGATTCCGGTATCCTATCATACATATAACTCTTAGTATTATTGTCCTTAATTGTAGCAGAATCCTGTCCAAGGTTATTCGAACCATGTATTCTATTAGTACAGTCAGTTGATGGAACTGTAGTGTTGTTTCCATGTCTAGGCCACATGAAGACATGGCCCAACGTAAAGTCATTTATGTCCCTGGTAGCTTTATGCCTCTTCTGTTGCAATAGTTTATGCTCAAAAGCTAACACACAATCAAGCACATTTTCAAAGACTGGTTGTACCACTTTACATGGAAATTCTCCAAACAACGCCTGTTGCTTCACATTAATGTTCTCAGTTAGCCTCGCTTCCTCTGGACGAAAAAAGTCTATGGGAAGCTGTAAATATTTACGGCTTACCTCGATGTTAAGGCACTGCCATTGCGCTAACAAATCAGGATATTCACGACCTTGACTCGTCATGGTGAATACTCGGAGCCCTCAGGGAATGATATTCCGGTCCAAACAGAACTGAAAATGCAGTCGCTGCATTTGAAAATGCTTCAGTTTTATAAAATCCTTCTCTATTACATCAAGCAACTGATAAAGTCTCTCCGAATCCACCGTTGCCTCCGTAGCGTCATTAGGTACTGCCACATTCTCAAAGTATCAGGAAGCATTCATAGTTCCTTTAAGATACTGTTGGAACCTCATCTGGAGTGCCTCATTCCTACAGTCTTCACCTCTAGGAGTATAATCTAGTTCGATATTAGCCATGGCCGAAACAAGAACTTACTCCTGTTAGCAGCAGAATAAAAAGAAAATATAATAAAGCAGGTAAATGCCGCTTCACCGGTTAACACTCCTGCTCCAAAAGGCAAATATAAATAAAGATAAATATATACGGAACTGGAGTGAAAGTAAGGATGCAAAAATAAAATAAAAGTAAATAGTCCCAGATATAAAAGCAACAGAATTTATTTCAGGCAAATTGCAAACGGATAAGCGCTTTCACTATGTTAGCTTCATCAGATCCATGATAAAATTCCCTAACAAACGGCATTATATATAAAGAAACATGAAAGCAATCAACCTATCAGATAAATACATTGAAACTGTGTCTCTATTTAAAGACATAGCATATTACAAAGAACTACAAAGATATGACAAAATAGAAAAACAATATAAAATGTAAAAACAAATATGTACATTGTATACATATATGTGAAAAACGCACACATAAAAAACTTCTATATATATAAAAAATTATAATATAAATCATTTAACATGCCTACGCTGCCTCAACCTGGGTTTGATTGATGCCCTTTCATTGAGACCTGATCCTCTATCAGCTCTCAATAAAATTATCCAATCACTTTCTTTACCCTCAGTATACGTCCTAATGTCACCTCCCCTCTGAGTTGGGGTGATAACTTCCAATACTCTGAACAAGAATTCACGAATGTGGATGCAAATTTTATGACCACTCATGTAGTATATTTAGCTGTGTGCCAACTCTGTTCCTCTTTTTATGTGTGCAAGACCAACCGCCCCCTTAGAGATAGGATGAGAGGGCACAAGTATCATATTAGGAAGTGTACGTTACACAATGCCTTAGGCAAGCATGTGGCCTTACATGGTAATGACCGTGAATTCTTGTTCAGAGTATTGGAAGTTATCACCCCAACTCAGAGGGGAGGTGACATTAGGACGTATACTGAGGGTAAAGAAAGTGATTGGATAATTTTATTGAGAGCTGATAGAGGATCAGGTCTCAATGAAAGGGCATCAATCAAACCCAGGTTGAGGCAGCGTAGGCATGTTAAATGATTTATATTATAATTTTTTATATATATAGAAGTTTTTTATGTGTGCGTTTTTCACATATATGTATACAATGTACATATTTGTTTTTACATTTTATATTGTTTTTATATTTTGTCATATCTTTGTAGTTCTTTGTAATACGCTATGTCTTTAAATAGAGACACAGTTTCAATGTATTTATCTGATAGGTTGATTGCTTTCATGTTTCTTTATATATAATGCCATTTGTTAGGGAATTTTATCATGGATCTGATGAAGCTAACATAGTGAAAGCGCTTATCCGTTTGCAATTTGCCTGAACTAAATTCTGTGGATTTTATATCTGGGACTATTTACTTTTATTTTATTTTTGCACCTTTACTTATTACTGTTTAGGGTTCAGGACTTAGTGCAGTATATATTTCACATTTCAGTTATATCTAGTTTTACAGCTCCACCATCTACGGTTTTCTTACAGCATGTTCACAGAAGATGCTCAGTTAATATATGATGTCACAGCCACATTTCCTGTGAAGTATCTGTATACATTCTAAATGTCTACAACATACCAGAATAAACACAGCAGTTTGTTTTAGGTAGATTTAGTGCACATCAATATTAGTCTGTCAAACATTTTTATTTATTTAGTTCACACAGTAACAGTATACCTACTAGCAGTAAGCAATGTACTTATTCTTAGCTATTTGAACAATATACTGCAAAATAGATTTGTACTCACCAACCTGTCGGCTCAGCCTCAGCAATCTGTCACCATGGGCTTCAATGTTCATAGCCCTCTCTGCTGCAGCTGTAGAGGAGAGAAAGAAACATTATGCATACCCGTCTATCACATTCTGAGGCTAGTATTTGCTACAACCTACTTGATAGTGATACTTACTCACAACTGGAGCATTCTGTTCCCATGCATCTTGGATCCACTGTGCCAAGAGCACCCCCTTCCTCCACTTTTGGTCAGCATAGTGGTGCTGTACCTGCTCAATAGTCCTGGGGATGCCAGTAGCACTGATGAAATCCCATGCAAGATGGTTCCAGGCCTCCATTTTGTATTGTGAGCCCTGGTACTGGCCCTGCAGCAGTCTGTCATCATGGTTTTTGACAAGGAGACCAGCCATGACCCTGAACTCCTGAATGCTCCAGCACTGCACCCGAAAGCACGCTCTGTCTTCAATGCCAGACATGCTACTTCAGAGATGAAACTAAACAGGTTATGGCTGTATTCCCACATGCATGATTTAAATAAGGCCATATTCCTGCCTTTTGCCATCATTGGACCATTTTTAAAATGCTGACCCCAGCTTAGCAATGTGCAAACCTGCTAAGCTGGGTTGAACAGTGCTTAAAGAAGTAATTGATGAGCACTGCTTAACAGTGGGCAAATCCACTTAGCTGAGCTACCTGCTGCTTAGCAATCATGTGTAAGTGATGCTTAAACCTGGTAAGCATAGCTGGTCATTGGTGACCATTGCTTACTTTTCATTTTTAAAAAATATCAGGATGATGGCTTCATTTAGTAGGTGTATATGTTGTCTGTCTTGGTACTAGAACCATGAATGCCTGCATGTAAAGCCAGGACTCTAACAACTACACTATCTCAGTTTAGGGAGTTCATCAGTATATTTCTATTTATCTCCTATGGGATGTTTAAGCAATGCTAAGTGGAGGGCCATAATGTGCATGTCTGTTTAGCTATGATTAAACAATCCTTAGCATGTAAAAAAATATTATATTATTGCTATATTATGGTATATAGTGAGTATTGTGGTTTTCTGAAAAGTCATTGAGGACTGTAGTCAGGAAATAATGGCATACATTTGACTTTCAGGTTTCTATCCTTAAGAGAAATTCATGCTAATGCATATCTTGTTTTCTATCCACTTTTCTAAGTTTGTGAAGGGAATATTTAAGTAGTGTCCCTATTTTTAGTGCTTTGTCCCCTCATTATTTCTGCCTTTGTCCACATGGACTGCTGTCAGGGAATATTGGCATACATTTGACTTTCAGACTTCTATCCTTCGGAAATTCATGCTAATTCATGTCCTGTTTTCTATCAATGTTCTAGGTTTATGGGACAATATTTCAGTACTGTCCCTTTTTACTGCTTTGTCCCGCCATGATTTGTGCCTTTGTCCACATGGACTGCTGTCAGGGAATAATGGCATACACTTGACTTTCAGACTTCTATCCTTCGGACATTTCTGCTAATGCATGACCTGTTTTCTATCAAATTTCTAAGTTTGTGAGGGCAATATTTATGATTTGCCCCTTTTTAGGGCTTTATCCCCCATTATTTGTGCCAGTACACATTTCCTTCTTTAGCAGGTTGTGACGTGTCGTACTGCACTTTTACAATGCAGGGGGTGTGTCACAGAGCCTGTCACACACCCATTGCATTGCCTTCCTGCTGCTGTATGTATTTCAGTGTCAGCGGACACTGAAATGATCATTTATTTCATTTCAGTGTCCACAGACGTTGAAATACTGGCATAATATAGAGAAATTCTCTAATATTATGCCTGATCATATTTAGAAAGTGATGTCCATGCACTGTTTAAACATGCCCCTTGCACTCGTTCACGGTTCATGTCCGTTTAGCCTAAACAGCAGCTCGCCTTCATGAATATGCAAGATGTGCTGCTGTGGTTACACGACATGAAACACTCTGTGAAGTAATAGTGCTATTCCTGCATGGAGTTTATTGAATCCCAGGGCATATCCTTAGAAAACATTTTAAATTTTAAAAAAAATCAGTAGTAGTCTTATGGAAATCAAGAAAACTGAACAATTCAGTTTCATCACCTGCCCACATAAAAAAGACATTATTAACAAACCTTAAAAAAAACTTTAAAAAACTTTAAAAAAACTTTTAAAATTCACATTTTTGTTACTTTGTTACTTTTAGAGTCATGGATATGGTTTCTAAAAATATTATAGGTGAGGATTTAAATAATAGATTAGAATGTAGATAATATGAATGGATTCTGTATCTGCAAGCTGATTGTTTACCAGGCATAAATAAGATGGTCTCTTTGAAACCTGTTCTTAAGTACAAGCAAATGTGTTTGAGATAAAATGATTTCATTAATTGTTTTATTAGTAGTGTATTGGCTGTATGACATCATGTGACTATGTTTTATTATTTAAACTGTGATTTATTTTAGTATGTGGACTGTACTGATGAAGGATTTTATCTGAAAGCTTTACATTTTCTTAAAAGTCATTTTCAGAGTTGCAGAGTTCATTTTGTTTGCTTGTTCACCTGTTAATAACAATTTAAGCAATTAAAACACATTTCCCTTATGTTTGATGGGATTGATGGAAATAGTCAAATCCAGTATAAACAGGTCAAATCTGGCTAGAGCAATACCTGAGATGCACAGCTTTCAAACATTCCATACAAAAGGAAAGCAAGTCCCACAAGATGAGCAATATATAATAAGTTGAAACCGTAGCAGCCAATCAAAATACAATTTGTTACTAGACCAGCAGCAATTTAAAATCCCAGAGCAACAATAAATTCCATCTGACTTACAGTGAGATTGGCAACCCAATAAGAGTGATCCACTACATTGAGAGCCATCCAGGCTGAGATAAGACAATTTCTGTTTTTTTTTTTTGCACTTGCATTTGCTGTTTATAGTGATAGCATTTGTCTTATTGTCTGCTAAAAGCACTTGCTGTTTTTTTGGCCACAATTGTCAATTCTGTGCTGTGCTGCTTTTCTAGTTCTGTTTGCATCCTAATCACCAAGTAAAGGGGCACTTAAGACCTGGATATAAGCTGTTTGCTTTCAATCTCTACCTGTGAGTTACTTTTGTTGTTGCTTTGGCATTAAGTGACTCCAGAGTCATCCGTCTTGTGGCAGAAGGAGTTGATGTGGTCTCTCTTAGCTGGGAAGTACCACAAGGAACTCTAAGTGTAGTCTTTTATTGGTCAGAGGGCAGAGAGTTAGAGTTCTGATCATTTCTGGTTGCTATAAATAAGTTGTGTTTGCGCGGAGCTGCTCACTTCACAGCTAACAGTCTTCTGTATAGTAGCAAATGCTTAGATTTTAAAATTTACCTGCACAGCTAGTACATTGGCTTTTTAACCTGTAACACAGAAATGGTTTAATTAGCAATAATACCAGATTATAGCACTAGCAAACAACTACCCCTTGCTCAGTACACCACTCTGGTAACCTCATAAAACCAGGGCGCAAAAACTTAATAGTCCAGTCCTAATACAGATCTTATAGCTTGGATATGAAATTTCTTAGTATTTCTGTGGCTAGTTTAGTAAACATGGGCATCCTAAGACAATATAGCAATTGTCCCATATATCTTGACAACCATTTACTCCTTAAAATAAATAGCACAGTATGCGAGAGGTTTAAATACTCAACTTCCTTGGAGGCACACATTTCAACTACTAAAAAGGTTGTAAAGCACACACAATTCTCTCACATGTACCACTCACCAATAGACCTTCTTATGGTGTGGCACTTAAAAGTAACTTATCCAAACCTCAAAGACCTCCAAAGCTGTCTTAATGCAGCATCCATCATCAGCACTCACTAAAGCATGCACCAAAAGAGACACAAAACACCTCACATAAGGCTACACCAAATGGTTCACAAAGAACAAAGACCTTAAGGCAAGTAAAGACTGTACCTAATTCTCTTGTCACTGGGGATTTGATTGTATAATACACAGATATCGCTCAAACTGGGCTGGATAAGGAGAAGAGATCTGTAATGTCACACACACACACTCAAGTCACTATACCACCTGTACAAGTATGGATTTATCATAGTCCATGTATGTGTAAATGACTATAAACCTACCTTACTGGACTGCATGAAAAGAAATTTTATGGATCTCTCTGTATGTGTGTCACAGACAGGTGTGTGCATTGCATTGAGAAGCATTCTACCATAACCAAGGATGATGTCACAGCATGAACAGAACATGACTGGTTTCAATAATTGGCTTAGTTCCAGTGCCACTCCAGGGGCATCGAATATCTATTCATATGGGAGAAAATGGTTAACAAACAAAATTGCTTTACCAAGGATGGTCTGCACCTCCCATGCTTTCATGCTTTCATTTGTTGGTGAGAACCTTATCCACCCCAATTGCCTTTTATAGGTAATGTCAAAATGACAAAACTGCCTACATAGTGGAAAAAACCCAAAATGAACAAGGTGTTACTGCACAATGCAAGGAGTTTAAACAAACAAACAAAAAAAGATCCCAACCCTACAAGCTCTTCTCACTCTGGAGAGTGTAGACATCTGTGCTGTTATTAAGATGTTGTTTAAAGCTGCAGAAAGTACTCTGGAATTTCAAGGCTGCAGTACCTTCCACACATTTAGACCAAACACAGCAAGACAGAGGCTAAAGGTGGAGGTGATTTCTGTCAGCAAGAAATACAACTATAGACTGGTTAAACAGGATGATGTCCTAGAGTTCATCCATATCCAGGTCTCTATAGACAAGATTCTTTACCATGTCATGGCCAGCTACAGATCACCTTGTATGACCAATATAGACCACAACTCATACCTCAGTGTATTAGAGTCACTAAATATTCAACAAAATACCCTAGTCATGAGGGAATTGTAACTACCCCTCTATAGATGGAGAAATATATACTGCCCACAGCTCATAGGCTAAATGTTTTCTGGACATTATCAACACAAACACCCTGGACCAGATAGTGCACACTCCAGCTAGAAGATCAAACATCCTGGACTTAGTACTCACCAACATGGAAAGCATTGCTTCTCCTGCCCTACCCTGTCAAGTCCTCATTGGTATGGTCAGATGACAAAGCTGTCTCCCTAGGGTTAAAAATCAATCTGGAAAATCCATCCACACTAGTAACAGAAACAATTCCAAAGCAAATTATATCCTGTGAAGTGACAGTCTATCAAAATTCAAGCCTCCCTCAACCCTAAAGAACCAGACACCTATGTGGTGCTGTTTGGTACAATAAAGGCTGTCCTCCACTTAATATATTCCAAAAATAGGCACACTGCACGTAAATGAATAATCCTTTATTCACAAAATAAAAACATACAGATTGAGCGCACTTTCATCTCATCAGCTGAGACTTCTTCAAAATTTTTTGAATATATTAAGAGGAGGACAGCCTTTATTGTACCATACAGCAGAGTTTGTTGCATTTTTGTTCCTGGTATTTATTGGTTTTTGCCAATAGTTGTTGACTTTATATGAAACTGTTCACAGAAACCTTGTACAAACATGTGAATGGTTGCATCAAGACTGACATACCACCAGAATTATGCCAAACTCTAACACCAAAAACAAACTGCACTGGAAGAATCATGACTTTAACAGGGTTTATTATAAAAAAAAAAGGTCTTGGCCAAAATCAGGAAAAGCAACTCCAAGGAGAAGAGTTTTCCGATGCAAATAAATAAGAAACTAAGAGGTCTAATTAAGTTCAACAAGACCAATTACTAGGTCAGAATAGATTTCCAGGCTAAGGATAATCACAAGGCTTTCTTCCGCTAGATTAGGAGCCTTAAAGATAACACTCAGCAGTGTGCAGAACTGGTGGAATTTTCTTATTGACAAATTTAGCTCAAACTTCAACCCCACTCCCCCTTGTGAATTCCCTTGTAGTATAATCCCTCCCCCAACTATTAGCAGGGAGTATGCCCTAACAGCATACACTAAGGCCAAAAACACAGCTTCATTGGCCCATGACAATATCCCAGGGTGCTTTTTAAATAACCTAAAACATGACTTAGCAGGACCACTAGTGACAATCTTCAAATATAGCCACAAAACAGGTTACGTACCAGGTGAATGGAAGTCTGCAACAGTCATATTCCTCCATAAATCAGGACCATCCACTGACCCAAGCAACTACAGACCCATCATTCTGATAAGCCTAATATGCAAAGCCATGGAGTGAATTGCCATGGAAATGATCAACAAGGACATTAGTAACCTGGACTCATCCCAGTTTGGCTTTGTAAAGGGAAGATCTTGCCTACTCAACTTGTTAAATTTCATTGCAAAGGTCACCAATGCCATGATGAGGGAAAACAATGCATTTATTACAATACCCCACACAGATATAATTGACAAACTCTAAACTAGTTATAAAACCCTACATAAGTTGATGGATTACTAGGTGACTCACCGTTAAGACTCAAGAAGTCAGGAATGTGAGACCACTTCTGCCAAGAGACTGGTTACCAGCAGGGTATCTTAGGGATCTAAGTTGGACCCACTCCTGTTTGACATCTGCTTCTCAAAAGTCAAGGCTAAAATAAAAAGGTCTCTGACCCACTGTGATGCCCACGCCCTGGCCCAGCAATCAAGGGGCCTCAGTCCTCACCACTAACACCAGAAAGGGTGTCTCATATAAGAGTAAAGGATAATAAATACACACAGTAAAGTACAATTTCCCTCTTAATTGCACACAGAGATCACAGTCATTCTGGGGCTGGTTGGTCCCTTGCTCCCCAGGTCCCCAATAAGACTCCCCACTGGCACAGCTATAGGGTCTAGAACTCAGCCTAGATGGCAAGCTAACCTCCAGTACCTTCTCTGTCCAACCAGTGCTTCGTGTCCCTGCCCAAGTAGCCGACACATATACACACAGAGCTTAACTTCTCTACACAAACCAGCCACAGGTAAAAAGTTTTTAATATATTTAATAATAAATAATTAAAACACAAGACAATACTACTACACCACAGTGTTATTCAAGAGTTCAGAAATCACACAGAAACTTAAAATAATTCAGTAGTACAGTTTTGACATAACAGAAAAACACTAAGTCTAACTTTCTTCTAATTTCCTAGCTACTACTACAAGAAAACATACTTCTAAAATAACTTATTTAAGACAACAGGCAGTGCTGTAGGTTAGATGCCCAAGATCAAAATGCTTAATAATCTCTGGTTCTCACTGTTTAAATTGAAACTGCAGTTCTGATAAAACATTACATCATTTGTTTACACTTTCCAGGTTCCCAGGCCACACAGAACTACATTTACATTATTTTACACTTAGAGCAATAAAAGACAGTCCACATGTAAATTCTGGTCATTAACTTTAGCCTTAAAACAATAGGCAGGATGCTTACTCCAGACTCATCAACTCCAAATTCTAACTTCAAAGGCAGTCATGAATTAATTTTAATTTCAAAGGATCAACAACAAATGCTTGACTTAGCTTTCCTTACAGCAGATGGCAATGTTGCTACAATCTTGAAGTTCAACATTTGACAGTGTTTTCTTACATTTAAGAAACAAGATTGTATTTTACATTTATATTTATAAATGTAAAATAGAAACAAGATTGTATTTTACATTTATATTTATAAATGCCAGAATTATGTATCAAATTCTATTTGACTAGGCTGGCAGCCTTCACACTTCTCTACCAGTCTTCACACCCACTATGTTCACAGATGATTATAAACGGGGAGCTATCATAGATTCCCCATGGCACCAACATCATGCAAGAAGATTTGACACAAACAAATGATTGGTGCCAAAACCATGGACTAAAACTAACTGTGAAGAAATGCATCATAGTGTTCTTTAGTAAATCACCCTCCCAAACAGATTACTCTATTGACAAAACACCCCTAAAATTCACATCAGTTGTTACATTATTTGGGAACATAGGTAAAGAATAATTTGGCCTTCAACCAACATGTTACTAAGAAAGTAAGAAATTCATTCTATGTCACCCAGGTCATAAGCAACAGTATGGTATATAGGTCCAAGAAAGTTATAGTACTACTCAGCTCAGGCCCTATCAGACCCATCATTGAGTAGAATGCCCCCTTTAGTATGTACCTAACTAGGCACATGCAACAGTTGGAATGGCCTGAAAGATTAGTCACCTGGACAATCCAGGGTTTCATGACTTACATGGATTGCCTTTAGGCCCCATCTCTTTACTCAAGCTCCTATAGGTTACTGGGTTGCAATCTATGACTGGCTTGTAGGGCATCCTCACACCCAGCTCTGATGTATCTGTTGCACATCAACTAAACAAACAGCATCAGGAACACAAAATCCAAGTACCTAAACTTTGCCTGCAGCATAAACAGAACATGCTGGAGAGATTATATGTGTCTCAAAGGATTTTCACACTATGGAATAAGCAACCCATCCATGTGAAGCTGAGCTCATCCCTGACTCTTTTCCAATGAATCCTTGATAAATGGATGAGAAATTGTAAATTCACCCTTGGTCAGGCCCCCATGCCTCTGATAGACAGAGGTTGACAGTAAGTGAAGCTAACTTCTTACTAACACATTACACCCACCTTCTTACTAGCACTCCTCACTATATATTTGCCCATGATACTCGGGTACAATACAGGTTTGGCTACAAGGCTAGGCTTCTAAAACCCTGGTGGCTGTTAACTCAGTATATATCTATGAACCTGTCTTTGACAAGATAATCACAAGCAATGTCCCAAGATGGTCCTCAAACACTGCCAGACTAAGCTATGCACAATTAGCCATATAAGATTAAATCAGAAACAAAAAATGCTGTCTGCTATTAAATGACAATTTAAGCAATTAAAAAGCATTTCCCTGGTGTTTTGAAGAGAGTGAAGAAAGCAGTCTCATCCAATCAAAACAGGCCAAATTGTGTTGCAGCAAGAGCCGAGATACATCTCACAGGTATCCCAGACAAAGAGAGAGCAAGGCCCATGAGATGAGCAATACAAAAACAAAGTTGAGACAGCTAATAAGAATGTAACTTGCTACTAGGTCAGAAGTAAGTTGAATGGCTGGAACAAAAGCAGATTATCTTTTCCACAAGATAATGTTGCAAGATGGCCCCATACAAAGCCAAAATAAATTATGCTCAAATAAATATTTAAAACATACTTTTCTTGTGTTTATGGAAAAATGGAAGCAGTCAAATCCAGTAAAAACAAGTCAAATCTGGTTCCAGCAAGAGTGCAGATACATAGATCACAAACATACCAGACAAAAGGAAAGTAAGGCCCACAAACTGTGCAATATGTAAAAACAGAAATTGAAACAGCGATCAAAATATAACTTGCTACTAGGCCAGCAGCAATTTGAACTCCATGAACAACAGACAAGATGGCCTGCAAACACTTCGAGGAAGGCAAAACTGTTAGAAAAGGAAACTGGGGTAAGCATTTTTCTTCCAGCCATCTGCTCCCTGCCTGCCTGTCCAAAATCTATATGAAAGAAGAAAGGAACATAGATAGCATTTTAGAGAGTACTTTAGCTAACTGCTGATCCTCCTCATGGAAGCACCTGTTTACCCCCAAAACATCACCTAACATTGCAAGGACAGCTGACTTCCACCCTATGGTATAAGCTTGATTAAGCAGTCTAAGTGTTCTTACAATGTGTCATTCTATGATAGGCACTTTATACAAGTATTAAGACTAGATGGGGTTTGGAGGCTATTCATAACATATTGGGGGAGGGCCCACGCACTTCTTTTATTATTTCATTGTTAGAATATGCATTGACCCACAACTATTTTTGTTGTGAAGACAAGATATTTTTGCAAAAAGAAGGTACCGCAATGGGTGCAAATTTTGCTCCTAGCTATGCGATATTATTTATGTCCTTTTTTGAGATCACTTTTCTGTATAGGTTGGAGTTTTTTCAGAATAATGTTGTACTCTATTACAGATATATTGATGATTTGATTTTTGTATGTACTGGCAGTATTATTGAATTTGAAGGTTTTATTGCCAGTTTACATAACAATAGATTTGGTCTTGAATTCACTTATGTTCTGAATAAAAGTACTATTCAGTTCTTAGATATTTCTTTATATGTGGATTCTAATAATATAGTGCAATATAGACCATACAGGAAAGTTACTGCAACCAATATTTTTTTACATGCCACTAGCGCTCACCCAAAACATCTGATTGAAGCACTACCTTATGGTGAGTTTAAACGCACTTTTGAGCATACTTCTGAGATTAATTTGTTAAATTTTGAATTTAGGATGGTTGGAAACAGGCTCTTGGAAAGAGGCTATTCTGAGGTTTCCATAAAGAATAGTAGTGATAGATTGCTTAATTCTGATTCTGTCACAAGGAAGATGGATAAAACCTATGACTTTAGGGAGAATAAATTCATTTTGAATGAAGAGAATAGAATCTTCTTAGTTAATAAGTATTCTTCTTTTTCTCCTATTCTAAAGGACATAGTAGATTTTCTTTGGCCTATTGTTTGTCAAAACAACGAAATTGGCCATTTGTTTCCCAACAGAGTATGTTTTTCATATGGTAGATATGCAAATTTAAAAGAAAAGTTAAAATTTAAATCAAAAATTAGGACAAACATGTTAAGTGGGATTCCATCTACTAAAGGTATGTTCAAATGTGGAAAATGTAGAATTTGTTCAAAGGTTATGAATTTAACAGGGAGTTGCATTAATGGCATAAAATATCAAGCTTTGGATACTTTCAATTGCAAATCTTGTGGGGTGGTTTATTTAGTGGGTTGTGGGTGTACTCCACCTAAATATTATATAGGGCAAACCAAACGCCAGCTAAAGTTAAGAATTATGGAACACATGGGTGATATTAGAAATGGTAGGATGGAAAGTCCAGTTTCTGAACATTTTAATAAATCACACAATGGGAAGCTGGATTCCTTGTTTTTTTGTGCATTGGCTAGACCTGACAGTTATAATACTGGGAATTTTCTACGTAAGTTGTTGAAATTGGAAAGTATGTTTATTTTAAACTTTGGTACTTTGAAACCTAAAGGTTTAAATTTAGAAAATAATTTGACTATTTGAGATATGGTGTAGTGTTATAAATATAAATTTTGGTATTATGTACTATACACTTTATCTTGTTAAAATATCCCCTATTGTCTGTGTTTTAGCAATTCACTGTATGGCCCTTTTATTCTTGTGAACGATGCATTGTATGATTATTCAATTAATTAATTAAGAAAATTTGTATAAAATGATGCATCTGTTGGGAAATGGTTATTCCTTTGAAGGCTGTGGAAGCTGAGGTACCAGAATAAACCTGTGTGCATCTAGTTCCTGCTCTCTTCTTTGGTGGTTTTCGTAAGCATTTTTCTTCCAGCCATCTGCTCCCTGCCTGCCTGTCCAAAATCTATATGAAAGAAGAAAGGAACATAGATAGCATTTTAGAGAGTACTTTAGCTAACTGCTGATCCTCCTCTTGGAAGCACCTGTTTACCCCCAAAACATCACCTAACATTGCAAGGACAGCTGACTTCCACCCTATGGTATAAGCTTGATTAAGCAGTCTAAGTGTTCTTACAATGTGTCATTCTATGATAAGCTTATTAATACTATTATCACTATTACTACTAATAATAATATAATATCACATATAATTATAAGTTTTTATAATGTTCCATATCTTGCAGACTATTCCCCGCAAAAGGATGTTGGTGAAGAGAGAATCCTGTCAGCCACTCTATGTATTTCTTCCATCCAAACAAAATGCATTATTTGACCATTACGTTTCTTGAGAAACCTGCCTTGAATAGAATGAGGAAGTCTCTGGGATTGGTAGAATATCAATGGGAGAACAAGCCAGCTTTCTACTTGTATCCTTTGAGGAATCTCCAGACATAGATGCTTTCAAGGCTAAAGTAGGAGCTTAAGACTATCTGAAAGTGTAAGATTGTTAACCTTAATTGATTTTATGAAACATGGGCACCTGTGGCAAGCCCAGGTAATTTACTGATGCCTCCTTACCCAAAAAGAGTAACACTTAAGTAACTCCAAGGAAGGTGAGTAACAAATCTTTAGAGCCTCAGTTTTATGGGCATTGATTTTATACCATGAGAAATTTCCAAACTCAGTAAAAATTCAATAAACTCTACCCAGGTGCTCCTCTGAGTCACCCAAATAAAACAGTAGGTCATCTGCATAAGGTGAGATCTTACATTCCATACCAGATAGCCTATACCCCATTTTTGTGTCTTACTCAATTTGCCAGTCAAAGGTTCCAGATATAGGGCAAATAAGAATGGGGGTTAGAGGACACCTCCCTGCTTGGATCCTCTAGAAAGCTCAAAGGGAGAACACAGCCTAGGCCCTATCTTTATCCCCACACATGAACTTTCATAATTCATTTTCTGAATGACAATCATAAACTTGGAAGGGAACCCCATGATGTATATGACTTTAAACAGGTAATCCCAGCTGACCCTATTAGAGACTTTCTCAGTATCAAAGTGGCAATAAGCAAGGGAGAATGTGCCTTATCAGCTTTATTAATCAGTAAAAAAGTATTTAGATGGTTACTGAAAGTGGTCAGGCCAGCCACAAAACCAATTTGATCAAGGGGTATTAAGCTTGAAAGGCTTTTGTTAGTCTTTCTGCCATTACAAGCATGAATAGTTTATAATTATGGTTTGACACTGATATTGACCTATAAAAGTAGGGCTGTTGGGGATCCCTGTTTAAAATTAAAGTAATAATCATCTGGTGCCAGAGAAGGGATGGAGAAGCAGCTCTCAGAAAGGGCATTTGCCAACTGTTCAATGTTTGAAACAAAAGCAAGCCCAGCTTATTTATAAATCTCAAAAAAGAGCAATACCATTTGTGCCAGGTTTCTTTCCTAGAGCCAGTCTAGTAAATACTCTGCTTCATCTCTGAGCAGGTTATGGGTTGTAGTAGGAGATCAGAGAGGTCCTCCATAATAGACAACAAAGGAGTCGCAACCAAAAATTCAACATTTTCCTGTACATATACTGATCACGTGGTACATTGGCATATAACGTAGAATAATAGAGTGCAAAATAACTCAGTATATCTGAAATATGACCACGAACAGCACCCAAAGTACTTTGGGTGCTGTTCGTGATCATATTTCATTATTTTGGTTTTCACTTTTGTTGTTTTGTTTGACTCAGTATATCTCCTGGGAACATTAGGACTCTGTTGGCATTCTGGTCCTTTAATATGGTCCTTTAATCTGGTTATAAGCCAAGTGTACAGGTGCTGTTGAAGATGTAGAACCAAGAATGCCTGCACTACTGAAGCATTATCAACATACTTTATAGTAAATGATGTTTTTGCCTGTGCTGTCTTGTAGTCAAACATCTTATTTATCTGACTTTTCAAAAGTCTGACAAGTTCAGGATCACCCTACCTATCTAAGCTAAGGGTCCTTCTCTGCTCAATTAAGCCTTACAAGCCTTAACATAACATACCTATTGAACTCTATTTGCGCTCCTGTTTCTAAGTGGGGACTAGTGAACACTTATAGGGTAATTTTATTCCCTGCACAGGCTTATCCTCACTCAAAACCTATGTATACCAGCCTGCACTCCTGGCAACACGAGCAGACACAGGAGTCATCATTAATTTTATTCACTACCTGCTCGGTATGCGCATTTAGCAGACAACACATACACTTTAGTCAAACACGTGGTGCAACTTTAAGTGGGGAATAAGTAGAAAGCTTTACTAACTGTAGCCATAATCTTATTTAAGCTATATTACTTTTCTTGCCTGCACAGGCATAACCTCACTCAGAACCTACTTATACCTGCTTTCTCTACAGGCAACACGAGCGGACACAGGAGTAATTCTTTAATTTTGTTATATTGCCTGCTCAATATGCGTGTTTACCAGACACCGCATAACCTTTAGCCACACACGTGGAGCAACTTCTAAATACCCAAGGCCTTTTCAAATGCATAGTGTGTACCATTAACTACCTCAGCTCAACTAGGCAGACAAAAGTAAAAAACAAACAGTCTAGATATTTTATAGCCACAACCTTCAACCTCTGCTACGGTTTAGATATTTTATGACCACAACCCTACAAACTTTATGACTTTGTGGTTTATATTACTGCATTTAAACAGAAGTCTGTATTTATGACATGTCGATGCAATGCGACCACAGCTAGCCATTGCCAGTTAAACAACTGAATGATAAAACTGTTTTTTAATACATACAGAAACTGCTTTAATAGTACTTGTACTTATGCCTGTTATATTTTGTCAGTTCTAGCACAGTGTCTTTTCTGTTTACATATACCAGTATAGAGACAGATGTACCTTAACTGCAGTTTTATGTGGGACAGTAACATTCAGTGAGTTATTTAACCATGCTTTGACTATACAAATGTACCAATAATAGATTCAGACCAAAGTAGTTGTCAATTATCTTATAGTATCTAACATTGTTCTATGACTGTTTAATAGATGAATGATTTTATCTTTTCCTGTACTGAACCAGCTTTGGGATATATATATATATATATATATATATATATATATATATATATATAATTGTGGCAGTTTATGGATATGTTTGGGCATTTGTGACTGAACTACCTTACTAAGGTTTTTGTTTCTTCTCTCTCTTTGCTTGCTGTCTTGTTCTTTTCTGACTGCTTTCAGCACTCCAGCTGGCCTATGCTCCAACAGGAGTTAAGAACCCACCTGGCAACTAAGGACCCTTCCCAACTTATCAGCTGTCTCATCACCCTATAAGTGTTCCCCTGTGCTCTTCTACGAAAGGAAGGAAGAAAGTATGTGTGTTCCTCATACTTGCTGTAAAGCTTATTTGCAGTATGCTTATTCCTCATTATATGCAATAAAAAGCTTCTCAGCCTGGTCAGCCAGCAGCCATACCTCCTCTGTAACCTGTTGTTTAATACAGCCCCTGTCTGCCTTTCACTACCTTCCCTAGCCAAACCGAGCGTCCTTTTTCAGCCCTAGACCAGCCTTCCCCAGAAAATACTACTGTTGTAATACAAGTCCCTGCCCACTAGGTGGCACCCTTATCCAGTCCCTATCTTTTGACTATCTCAATTTCTCAGTAAATACTTATTCTACAGACTACTGTCCTCACCTTGTTACTATTGTTCTTTCTTACACATCTTGTTTTTCTGTAATCTCCCACTATCCTCCTTGGAAACCTTCCACTCTACTTCTTATTCATTCTTCAACTACCTTAACTTAACTTACCTTATCAGTCACCATTCCACTGTTTGTTCTCCTATTTCACTCACTTGTCTCTACCCGTTCCGTTCGCCCTGCAGGCTCACTCCGCTCCACTACCCTGCCCCCAATTCCCACTCACCCCCAGTACTCCTACATTTATTCCTCTAAAACCACACCCCATCACATCTGCTCCAATCTAACACCTCGCCTCATTAACACTCCCATCCCTCCTTGTCATAACACCTCACCTGTTATTACGTTACCTTCCATCCCTCCTTGTTACATCACCTCTCCTGTTGATATATCTCCTTACCTGTTCACACTACCTTACCTCCCATGTTTCTTCCACTTTATAAATCCAATATAATGGCTATATTACCCATCCCACACCAAATAAAACTATTACTCTTGGTCTCACTCTTTCCTCCTCTAACTACTGCCTATCTGCTAACCTCCTATGAACAGCCATTATACCCCACCCTTCTCTTCCCCTCCAAACTCACTTCTACACCACTACTAGCTATCTCTCAAAACTACATAAAAAATCACATCCAAACCCTGCTACCTACAAGCCAAATATCATAGACTATCACACATTAAATATACCAAGCTAAATATTAAAAAAATCACTTGGCTATTATTGTAAGCTTCATTACCCTATAAACAGAATATACCTCCAACTCCTTAGTAGATGGGGACATTCATCCTAACCCTGGCCCAATCAATACCCTTGCCACTGAACAGTGCAACCCTAACAACTCCAATACCCATGCCCCTACTAAACCTTCTAACTCACTCTATATAGCACATCTCAATATACGTAGCATTAACAATAAAATTCCCCACCTCCACGCCCTCCTAGATGTTCACCTATTTGACATCCTCTATGTCTATCTGAAACATAGTTAAAACCCACAATTAAAGACAATGAAGTCACCCCACCTGGTTACAATATCCTTAGACTAGACCGCACAGCCAAAAAGGGAGGAGGGTTAGCAATCCTCAATAAATCAGAGCTTCAAGTTAGCACTACAAACCTTAGACCACCTTCTGACAATATTGCTGAAATCCTCATTTCTAAATTTCAGGTCAACTCATATAAATCCATATACATCATTTGCATCTACCTTCCTCCAGGAAATAAAATTATAACCCTTGAAAATATCCTTAACTGGCTTTCTATTAATCTCCCACAAGAAACTCTAGTCCTAGGAGACTTTAATATCGACTAGAAGTCCTGTAGTAATGTACACCCTACCACCCATACTAACCTATATGGCTTCTCACAAACTATTAACTCCACAACCAGAATTAATAAACCCAATAACAAAGAAAGTACCTTAGAGTGGATTCTTATGAATACTCCTCATCAAACATACAAAGTAGGAACCCTCCCAGATGATCTAAGTGACCACTCATTAACTTTTATTATCAGACACAAAACCAACCTAACTTACCCAAACACTTTCAGGATAATATGCACCAAAAAGCATTTTAACCCTGAACTTTTCCAAACAGAACTCAAGCAGTGTAATTGATCACCTCTAAAATCCCTCCCACTAAATGAAGCAGTGGAATACTTTAATTCCAAATTCTTAGCCATCCTCGACCACCACGCCCCAACTCGCTCTGTTAGAAATAAAGCTAAACCTGGCCCTTGGCTCTCAAAAGCTACTATGCAAAAAATTCTTCTTAGAAACAAATCCTGGGCAAAATGGCATACTACAAAAAATCCTACAGACCACCAAACCGTTAGACAACTTAGAAATAATACTAAAAAAGCCATCCTCTTAGATAAAAAAAAAATTACTTCCAACTAGAACAAACTTACAATAAGAAACCACAAAAGTTCTGGACTAGCATTAACAAACTACTATACCCAGGTCAATCTATCACACCTAACCCACAAGGCTCTAACCCTGAGAATCCCACACATACAGCTAATGCCTTCAATTCTTTCTTCACAGACACCATCCAAACTCTTGCTAGTTAACTATCTCCAGATATCTCAAATCTGCCTGCATCTACTACAAGCCCACCTCCATTATTTCAGTTACAACCAGTTTCTACTTCCTTTATTTGCTCCCTTCTCCAAAAACTAAAACCTGCCACCCCCTCAGCTGACCAACTTCCAGCAGAATACCTGCAAAAAGGAGCTAAAGCCATAGCCTATCCCATTTCCATTCTGGTTAACAGAACCATAAGTGAAGGAACTATCCCATATATCTGGAATATTTCTCATCTCATCCCATTACATAAAGGTGGGAATTCTAATGACTTTTCTAACTATTGTCCTATAGCTCTACTATCTCCTCTAGCAAATATAATGGAGAAATGCATCCATAAGCAACTACTTAACCACCTACTCCAAAATAACCTACTTGCCAATTGTCAACGTGGATTTAGACGTTTCCACAGTACCACCACTGCCCTACTATCCTTCACAGACTGCATTAACAAAAACCATAACAACAATATTCTTTCCTCTGCAGTCTTTGTTGATTTATCTAAAGCTTTCAATATGGTTAATCACCAGCTCCTTTTAAATATACAGAAATCCCTTTCACTTGAACCTCTAGCCATACATTGGTTCAAATCTTACTTAGACAATAGACAACAGGCTATGCTATGGGATAATAATCTATATACACACCTCCCTATTTCCCTAGGTGTTCCTCAGGGCTCCATATTAGGCCCACTCTTATTTTCCATTTTTATTAATGACCTTCACTCAGCAATTCCTCATGCCATCTGTATTCAATATGCAGATGAATCCACAATAATTTGTTCAGCCACTTCTCCAACTGAACTACAGTCCCTTCCCCAAAAAGCATTCAATACAGTGGAACAATTGTTTTTAAACCACTGCCTCCTCCTAAACCCCCCAAAAAACTCAACTTTTACATTTCACTCCAACCCGAAAATCCACCTCAATAAATTTCACACTCATATCTAATAATGGCACTATCATATCTTCCGACCCAACCACTAAACTCTTAGGAATAACAATAGATAACAACCTTAACTTCAATACTCATATAAACAGCACAATAAAAACAGTCAACAAGAAATTGGGGTCCCTCTATAGAATCAAACCCTTTCTTACACCAGTAGCCAGGACCACCATAGTCAGAACTCACTTAATCTCCATCCTACTCTATGCTTCACCTATATACACTAATATTTCTAAAGACAACCTCAACAAATTTGCAATCTCCTATAATAATATTGCTAGATTTGCCACTGGCTCTCCTTTTAGAACTCATCACTGTCTTAATCTGAAGCAACTAGGATGGCTAGAGTTTCTAAACCAGATTCAATTTCACCAGCTTGCCATAGTCCATAAGATCCGCCAACAATCCAATACTCACTAGCCTCATTATCCCATACAACAATCTTAAAAATTTACACTCCTCAAACAAACTGCTTATCAACACCAGCAGATCCAACAATTTGGCAGGAGACTCTCTAATACTTTTGGAAAGCACTGGAATCTTCTACCCACTGAACTCATATCTCTATATTCATTGACACTTTTTAAACAGAATCTAAAACTATTTCTCAGTACACATTGGTTATGCCCCTGTACAAACCCTGACTAACTTTCTCTCTATACACTAATTGAATACTCTTCACCTTTATAGACTTATCCTTAAATAACCAAAGACCATGTTATTGCAATTTAAAAATATGTTTATATGTATATAGTAACATCTCTTGCACATTACCTTTTACTGTTTGTGTTATACTCACTGAGTATTGTATTTTTTATTAACAACAGCTGTTTTACACTTGGACTGTTGCAACATTCTATATTGTATTTTTGTATGTGTCTTGGAGCTTTTCTCCCAGGGCCTCTACTGAAAATGGGCATGTATCCAGTTAGACTAGCCTGGTCAACAAATGTAAAACAAAAAAATAAAAAATAAAAGAGGGCCTGTTGCAGACAGTGCAGCTTATTGGATACTAGTGCAGAGCAAGCTGCTGGGTTTATGGGCAAAAAATTCCAAAGACCTTCTTTAAAGACATCTCTCTGTAAAGAAAGAGATTCTCTGGAGCTTATTCTTAGTCATGTCTGGTCCAAAAGCAATGGCTTCCCATTGAAATGTTGACACTCGGAATGCAGAGTGTCAAAATGCTGAAAAAAAAACAGAAAACATGGGAGAAAAGCAAATTTTGAAAATTGTTCTTCTCATTTAAAATCCTTTTTGCAATCCTCCCACACCACCCAAACTTATACAATATATATCACAACTCTGAGATCATTGGAGAGTGTACTCTCCACTTCTCTTAACCTAGTATCTGTTCGTGCTATGTCATCCAGTAGCTACACTTTGTATGCTGATTTAATGTCTATGGTGAATTTGAAATGATAGAAGACATTTAATTTTAACCTGTCAAGCAGGTGAAGACTGTGGTTAATATTACATTAGAGAATGAATCAATGGTCTTGTGATGCTGTTGAGAAATGCTGAAATATGGGATGTGAGGTGTGAACAGAGAGAGGCAAAAACAAATGTCCATTGTTACCCCCCCTTTTTTTGCACCTTTACAGGATCTTCCCTGATGAAAACATAATTGGCGCATTCATTCATTCCTGAGACATGGAAAGTGGACTTTTCTGTGCTGAGTAATAGCCCTACATCCCATTTGTTCTCACAAATCCCTATTATTCATTCCATACTCTACTATGAGTTGGATGGTTGGGAGCGGGCCATCATACTGTACATGTGAGGCAGCCTTCCCTCTCCCCATTCGGAGCACCCATCTCCCTCAATTCTCTAAGAGAAAGCATGCCACCACATGTTGAATTCTCCTCAGATACACTGGTGCTAAGCACCATGACAGCATGGGCAAATCAGCTGTGTAACCCCTAGTGCTCTAGAAGGGTGCTACCTTTGTGGCGAACCAGAACCACCTTCCTTCTCTGGGAAGGGTGAACTGGCAATGGGCAATATCCCCCATCCTTGCCTGACCTGCTTCTACAAGCAATAGAGCCATGACTTAAATTCAGGTTGCCTGCAGTGTAGTCAGGGCTTTATCCTTATTTTCTGTAGGTTTTATGGAACAAAAATAACAAATATAATCATTTGGCATTAAAAAGATCATTATTTGAAATGTCAGATATAACAGTGATGGTCATCTTAATTAGGAGGTCAGCAATGAAATTTTATCACAGGATCATAGAAGGTTACTAGGCTAAGATCCCTAGGGCCCTTACAAGTCTACCCAAGTACAACCCCTGTTCCCAAGAATATCAAGGTATTAAGCAGAACTAAGTTAACAACTACTACTCCTGTCCAAGAGGGACACAGGTGAAACTCCCATGGTGAATTTGCAGTTTCCCATCCAGTCATCCAAATTATGCTTAAATAGGGTCAGCAAGGGGCTCTGCTTTACCTGAACTGGAAGTTTGCTCCAGAGGAAAGGTAACCTCTTTGAGACTTATCTGTCTCCCCAGCAAGTCCTGTTGATGTCACATACTAGGTTGAGTTCCCTCAAGTGAGTGCATCTTATGCAATTTGATTTGCAAATGTGTAGCATTTCCATTAAAGCAGGATCTGAGATTGCTTTATATGCAAGGCAGAGTTTTCCTCTGAGTAGTCTGTAAGACACAGTGTATAGTGACAGTGATTTCAGTCTGTCAACGTACAACATATGCTGAAGACCCTGAATTTTCTTTATAAGAAACTTTTGAGGTCTCTCCAGTTGCTGCAGGTGCCTGGTAAGGTACATTATATTACTGGCCTGATGAGTGAGCAGTACAGGTGGGGTATAACTTTTTTTGTTCTGGATGCAATGCCCTAACTTAGGAGGTGGGCGATGTAGAAAGCCTTTCTTACCACTGTGGAGACATGGTGGTCAAAGGAAAGGTTGCTGTCAACCTGTGTGCACAAATCTCTCACCACTGATTGCATGTTTAGGGTGTTGTTATTAATGTGGTAATCTGCAGGGATGTCACCCTTGCCGAAGGGGATGACAATGCATTTTTTTTTTTGCATTGAGTTTTAGCCCATGACTTTGGCATCAGTCATTTCTCTGTGTAAGTCCCTTTTGTAGGATGCTGATATCATCTGGGGACTCAATGACTGCACCCAGTTTGCAATCATCAGCAAACTTTGCCAGCCATAGGCCTTTTGTTTTAGCCTGTGACCCAAGAAGTAGATTCCAAACAATAGGGGCCCCAGCACTGATTCCTGTGGAACACCACTGGTTGCAGGTCTGCTAGTGGAGGTAGAGTCACCTGTTTTGAATGTGAGTGTTCTATCAGTGAGCCAGTTTGCAACCCACCTGACAATATATGGGTTGATCTCCAGCTGGGTGAGTTTATCAATGATGCCTGAGTGGGCAATAATGTCAAAGGCCTTGGCTAGGTCCAGGTAGGCCATATGCATGGATTTGCCTTCATCCAGAGATTTAGGGATTGTCTTAAAGACGTCAACCAAGTTCAGGATGGAGGCTCTCCCTTTAATTAAATCAGATTGGGTCCAGTCAATTGTTTGGAGGTCTCCTATGTCTTTGTTGATAAAATCCACAGTTATTCTTTCCATAGCCTTACAGAGGCTAGTCATGCTTATTGGTCTATAGTTCCCATGAACTATGACGGAGTCATAACAGGACTTGTTGTGGGGAGACTTTGTGTATGTGTGTGTGTGTGTGTGTGCGTGTGTGTGTGTGTGTGTGTGTGTGTGTGTGTGTGTGTGTGTGTGTGTGTGTGTGTGTGTTATCTGGTGGTTCCTGGCACTTGATAGACAGCTGACTGTAACTTTCTCCTTATCCAGCCTGGTGAGTGGGACATCTGTGTGTCTCACTATGGAGTCACCTATGACCAATGTGCTTTGCCTTAGGGCCTTGTTTGGAGAAACAATTATGCTTGTGGTATTATGTGTATTGAGTGCTATAGGTACTGTATTGGTGAAGCATGTTTGCGTTTCGGAGGTCTCTAGTGTTTAGGTAAATTTATAGTGAGTACATCCATCTATGATGGTTTATATGTTGAGAACATGGTTTGTGCAGGAGGTGTAGTATTTCGGCTGACAGCCTATTTAGTGTCACTGTTCTGTGAATGAGAGAGCAAAGATTCCAAATTCTGAATGTATATGCATCTCTCACAAACTGAGCTTGAGTGGTATAGGAGTAGTGGGTTGTCAGTGTACAAAAGGCAATTGCAACACTACCTCAGGATAAGCATGTCAATCAGGCTGGCAAGAGAAATGGAGAAAAACAAACCATCATTAATACTAGATGTAAATTTGCTTACTTTAATGAGGAAGGATGTTTAATTGAGAGCTTAATGTTGGATCTATACTATTGGAGCTGTCAAGGGATATGAGAATATTAGAGATTAGGAGATTTCAGTTAAGGTGGCAAATGCTGTAAAAAATCCCAGATGAGCTGCTCTCTGAGCAGCTAAGTGCAATTTAAGGGACTCCTCACTTGGAGCATGGACAGTTTCTAAGGGAAAATAGATCTACTTTAGCTTTTGTGTGTATAACTGCCAGTGGTTACATCTACGTCTTGGTGCTATGCAAAGATGTGCTATGTGCAAACAGATGCCTTGGGCTACTCAGATGAAGATAGTAGAGTAGTGGCTATTCACCAAACTCTTTGGAGCTGTGTTAAAAAGGGCACAAACCTGTGCAAAAGTGAGGCTTATGTAGCAACTGTGAGAACCCCTTTTTAAAACAAGTTAAGCAATTTTCAAACAAGCTGGCCAATGAAAATGCTCAATACTGAGCCTTATTCCAACAATCTCCAACTTATATAGGTCCTTTGCTACACTCTTCTGCCACAAGGGAGTAGAGGGCCCTCTTAATGTGCATAGGTTTGCCACCTTTTGTTGTGGCTAAAACCAGATTAATGACACACCCCTCCCTTCACTTGCAGCCCCACTCATCCCCACCTATCCCCTGCCCTCACTCTGCATATTTTGTGATGTCACTATGACATCAGTGAATGGGAACACCCTCTTTTTTCCATTCCTGATGCCTGCTTTCAGCTGATTTACTATGCTTTTCTGTAAAAAAGCATACTAAATCAGCAGATTTAACAAACTCCAATTGTCTGTTTCCTTTTTTGAAATAGAATATCAGAGTTCAAAAAGTATTTTCCAGACTACCGGAGAATCAATTTGATTGTCCAGATAGTCAAGAAAAAAATGGATAGGTGACAACCCTAAAGATGGCTGCTTTTAGTGCTCAGATAATGCCAAACAATCTAGATTCAGCAAATCTGAATCTAGCCTATGCTATAAAATACACAAGTACTAGAAAAGTCAAAGTGCAGGAAATAACAGTCTCAAACAGCAAACAGTTGAATCAGTGAAACAGCAAAGCAGTTAAAACAGCTAAAAACAGTTAAATGTAGTCAGCATTTCAGTAGTTCACATTTAAAAATGCAGTACAGTGAATAAAAATACTTATTTTTCTGTAGATTTCAAAGGATGCCTTGGATTTCATTTGGATTCACTCCAGAGATCAGAAAGAGCACACCAGTCCTAGAGCCATACCTGTAAACTGAGCACAGGCCCTTGCAAATGTGCTGCTTAAATAAAAGATAAGTCATGCAATTTTCAAACAAGCTGGTCAATGGAAATGCTCAATACTGAACCTTATTCCAACAATCTCCAACTCAGATGGGTCCTTTGCTACACTCTTCTGCCACAACGGTGCAGGGGGGCCTCTAAATGTGCATAGGATTGCCACCTTTCATTTTGGCAAAAAAACAGCGTAAGGCCACACCCCTCACACCACCAGTAGCCCCACCCATTTCTGACCCTCCCTTGCCCACATTCCTCCCATTTTGTGGCATCACTATGACATCAGTGGATGGGAACACCCTCTTTTTTCATTCCTGAGGCCTGTTTCAGCCGATTTACTATGCTTTTCTGTAAAATAGTTTAGTAAATTAGCCAATTTAACAAACTCTGATAGTCTGTTTTCTTTTTTGAAACAGAATACTGGAGTTTGTACAATGGTTTCCTGACTACCGGAGAATCAATTTGATTTCTGGATAGTCCAGAAAAAAACAGATAGATGGCAACCCTAAAGATGGCTGGATTTAGTGCTCAGATAATGCCAAACAGTCTAGATTCAGCACATCTGAATCTAGCCTATGCTATAAAATACATAAGTACCAGAAAATTCAAAGTACAGGAAATAACAGTCTCAAACAGCAAACAGTTGAAAGAGTGAAATAGCAAAGCAGTTAAAAAAGCTAAAAAACAGTTAAAAGTAGTCGTCAATTCAGTAGTTCACATTTAAAAGTGCAGTACAGTAAATAAAAAATATTTATTTTTCTGTAGATTTCAAAGGATGCCTTGGATTTCATTTGGATTCACTCCAGAGATCAGAGAGCACACTAGTTCTAGAGCAGCTCCAGTAAACTGAGCATAGGCCCTTGCAAACATGCTGCCTAAACACACACATGGAAATGCTCAATACTGAGCTTTATTCCAACAATCTCCAACTCAGATGAGTTCTTTGCTACACTATTCTGCCACAAGGGTGCAGGGGCCCTCTTAATGTAAAATGGCTGGTTTTAGTGCTCAGATAATGCCAAACAGTCTAGATTCAGCAAATCTGAACCTAGCCTATGCTATAAAATACACAAGTAATAAAAAATACAAAGTGCAGGAAAAACAGTCTCAAACAGCAAACAGTTAAAACAGTGAAACAGCAAAACAGTAAAAATGACTGAAAAAAAAAACAGTTAAAAGTAGGTGGCAATTCAATAATACACAGTTTAAAAGTACAGTACAGTGAATACAAATGCATATTCTTCTGTAGATTTCAAAGGATGCATTGGATTTCATTTGGATTCACTCCAGAGATCAGAGAGAGCACACCAATCCTAGTGCAGCTCCTGTAAACTTTTTTGACAATGGTTCAGAAAATAGCTTGACATAGTGGCTGTGTGGTTTCATTGACACATAAACTTTACGCCAAACCCCAGCAACTTTAATCTTATCAATTAGCTTTAATGATAATTTCATAATTGCTTTTGTAGAGTATGAAGCAGTGTAATCTCATTAGATTTTAAGCTAAAATTATTTTATTTATTTATTTGCATTTGTTTACCGGGATGGTCCATCTGGGACAGAAGTGTCCATTTTCAGTGGAGTCCCAGGGAGAAAAGATCCACATGTAAGACATTACACATACAATACAGAATTTACATTAATAAAGACATTTGGTACACATTATTGGCAGCTTATACAATTGGTGAAAAAACAGTACATAAGTAAACATACTCATATCAAAGATAGTATACAAGCAATACAGGGTATATACATGAGAACATTCCATACAAATAGTTTTCAGCTTGCAAAACGTATGTAGGACACTTCATGCAGTAGGTACAAAGCAGGTGTAGGAATTAATTAGTCTAGGTACTTAAACTTTTAACTCATTTAAGAGGTGTAATAGCAGAGCAATAGGCTATATGAGTGCACAGAACTGGGAATTGGAGTTGGTGTTGTTCTTTATTTATTAGTTAATAAAATATGTAATAATTAAGAGAGACACACCTACATGGAATTGAATTAATGCACTCTGGTGATAGAGACTAACCTGGAAATATTTTTTCTTCAAATGTTCATCATCATCCTTCGCCTGAGTGGAAGTTTCTTTACAAGGAAATTAGGTGTTACAGGAAATTTGCAATAGGAACACTGCAGATTAATTTAAACCAGGGGTATAATAATGGAACTGGATATGAGAACAAAAGGAAAAAAACACTTGTGAAGAGCATACTGTTAATCTTTTATAAGAGCAGCATCAGGAAAGATGCATACTAACAGGTTTGCTTTGTTATACATGTCAGAAAATGTCATTTTGAAGTGTTTAAAATAACTTGAAAACAAGACAAGTTTGATAATTTCAATGTCCAATGAAACCAAAAAGAGGGTAGAAAGTTGTTGAAGATAAGCTGGTTAGGGGCTATACACTGAATGAAATATGTTTGCCTTACTATGCTTTTGCTAAGACAGACTACTTGTTTTCTTATGAAAAATTAGTATTTGTAAGAACTTCCCTGGAATATTTCTTCTACAACTTTTAAGTGCAGGAAATGTCCATCTTTCATTCAAATGACCATGGTTGAAATTATTTTTGCTTTTTGGAGCTTTAACATGGTAAAAGCAATAAAAAATGTGGACTGCACCAATGTCATGGGAGCTTTCTAATGGAAACAAATAGTGTGAAGTATAGAATTACAACTAACTAAAAAAAAGTTTTAGCAGGAGATTTGACATTATGTTAAGGAATGGCAGAAGTAAAAGAAATGGATGAGCAGCATATATTGTAATAGAAATTTATACAAGCCATGGTGAATTATTGCAAAAAGACAATGCAAGTCTAAAAAGAAAAAAAAAAACTCTGAAATGATGTGTTGTGATTCCTAACTACTTCTTTTATAGCTTTACCTTTTCCATGTATACTCCATTCAAACCTGCTTTATTCCCTTCCCTGCTTAATACTTCTACTTACATGTTTAGTAACTTTCAATCACATTAAAAGAAAAGAAAATCTGAGGCAAGCATACTGAAACCTGTCGCTGTTAATACAATGCACTTATACATTTAAGGTGGTGAACTCATTTTTGTGACTTGAAAGTTCATAAGGTTAACTTTTTGTACGAAATTGCAATACCAGCATTTCTTCAGAGTTCATTGTAAATGTGACAGTTATCATTATTCATATCTAAGTCATTTTTACCTGAAAGACGATTTCACTTGATCTGTAGAACTCACCTTCTATGCAAAATGTTAACATATTCATTGCTTTTATAAACATTTGCTGCATTCTTAAGAAAAGTGGATTTTAATGCCAATGTCACATACTGAAGACACCAAAAAGTAGCCAAGAATAAAAACATCTTCTACTTTATCTGCTTCAGACAAGAGCAAGAATTGATTTTTAGTCTGACAAAAACAGAGAAGGATATGTAAGATATAAAAACCACACTGTGTGTGATTCAGACTGCTGGGAATTTGAAACTCATATGAAATAATATGAAGACAAGATATTAATAAAGAAGGGAAATGATCAACAGTTGACGATGATTAAAATACCTCTAAGCTAGAAAACAAAATATTAAACTAATACTAATGAAGGACCCTAAGAGAGTGAATAATGAAAGAACAGAAAATGGCTGCAGAGTAATCACAATGTTTGAACCCTTAAAAGTCTCATTAGGGGAAAGTAGGTAGCAAAATATATTTTGTGGCAATTTCACTACTGGGAATGTTGAATAAATGAGACAGTGAAGAAAAGAAATGATGATGTGAATGTGACATTGTGTGATTTCCAAACATGATTTTAAACAGGTTAGTTAAGTAGAAGTCACATTCAAACATATATTTGCTCTGCAAAACAAAGCTTCCTTTGAAAGCTACATCAGTCTAGTGGCTTGAAACATAGGTAAAGTGATATAAATTAAAAGATGTAAAGTTTGCGTTAAGTTGTATATTTAAAAATGAGATATAAAACATGATCCATATTTAATATGTGTTGTGTAAATGGAAAATGGCTTGCAAGCAATTTTATAAGTGCAACTTGAAAAGGAAACAAGGTTGTGTTCACAACGTTTCATGTACAGACTAAATGTGTCATTGTAAGAGAGATCAGCAGGGTCTGTACCTGATTTTATGCAAGTATTTCTGTGGTTTGTATCCCACATTGAGCAGTTTGATTTATTTTAATACACTGACAATGTAGCATGTTTTATCTCAAATTAGATGCAAGTCAAAGTCCTAGCTAACTGTTCACGTACATGTTAAAGATTCTACAATTGTATTTGAGGAAGAAATGGAAATAGCTATTTATTCCCAGGCTTTAATGACATCACTCATGGGTATGCCCTGCTTTATTCATACCTGAACATTATATATTGCTTAAGTATAATATGGCACCTCAGATGGATCACATATATGGTAGCAGATATGCATGACATTAAATGACATGGAATGAATGTAACTACAGATGGATACATACATGTGTGACATCTTGCAAAGCCAAATATACACACACCCACACACACACACACACACACACACAAACACATGCATGCACCCACACACACATACACACACACACACACACACACACACACACACACACACACACACATTGACACAAACACACACACACACACAGACACATGTAGACACATTGACACAAACACACAACAGCACATATGCAGACACATTGATGCACACACACACACACACACATATGCAGACACATTGACACAAGCACACACACACAGATGCACACACACACACACACACACACACGAGTGCACTTACACACACACACACACACACACACACACACACACACACACACACACACACATGCAGACACTAACACAAACACACACACACACACACACAGATTCACACATACACACATGCATGCACGTGCACACACACACACACAAACACACACATGCACACACACACACACACACACACACACACAGACACACACACACACACACACATTGACACAAACACACACCAACACATATGCAGACACATTGACACACACACACACACACACACACACACACACACACACACACACACACACACACACACACACACACATGCAGACACATTGACACAAACACACACACACAGATGCACACACACACACACACACACACACACACACACACACACACACACACACACACACATATATGCAGACACATTAACACAAACACACAGACACAGACACACACACACACACACACACACACACACACACACACACACACACACACACACACACACACACACACACAGATTCACACATACACACGCACGTACACACACACACACATATGCAGACACATTGACACAAACACACACACACACACACACACACACACACACACACACACACACACACACACACACACACACACACACACACACACACACACACATACATATACACACACACACACACACACACACACGCACATGCATACAGAGTCATGGATGCATCAATAATGCATATAAACATGCAGCTCAGGTAGATTTAACCAGGATTTGGAATACATAGTGAACCAACAGCAAAAAAACCCACCAAAATCTAGGGAAAAAGAGAAAACAAAGAGAAAAATTTGATAATACTAATGCTACATAGTAATGAACTGTTGACATACAGTAAAGCCTTATCAGGGCACAACTCCAGAGTAAAATACCATGTCAATTTCTGATCGTCAAGCCGTATGTGGGTACATCATGATACCTTCTTTTCATATAGGTCTTCTTTCATAAGTTTGAAGTTGGCACTGAGATCTCTTCTTAACTGAGTCCTAGGATCACACAGAGCTATCATCTTCCATGGGTCTGAAGCTGGGACATGGCATGTTAGCAGACAGGGATTCAGTTTTCTAAAAGATGCTGGAGCTATGATATCAGGCTATAATAGTGCACTTCAGATAGGTCATTTTGGTCATATGTAAGTAATAAATTAACATCCATCACGTCTGGTTAAACAAATAATCCATAATGATAAGGTAATTTCTCATTTAACTAGGTTTCCCTAGCAATATGTATTGAAAATGTTATTGTTTTTAATGTCGAGCACCATAACATATGGAGTTGAAATTAAAACAATGCAGAGCTATGTTACTGTAACATGCACATGAGAGTGTAATGTGACAGTGACAATGAACATACAGTCCACAGAATTCAATAAACTCTGTGTAGGCTTAGTGTGAAGTCTACATGGAGTTTACACATTTAAGTGATGAGCAGCAGTGCTAATCGGATATGCATGCCGTGTATCATGCTTACACAGATACAAGCAGGGTTTTGTGGCCAGCAACCATGTTGTTAGCCAGGAGAACATGTAAAGCAGCACAGACACATTCAGACATGTAGACATGTTTATCTATGTGCAAACTAGTTCTGCATGATTGTGTGGGCAGCCACAGTGACTACCATGGTTTAATTTAAGGCAATGAATGCATTGCTAACACATAATAGGAAAGTGTACTCAGTGCAAAGTACAGTACAAACATGTTTTTGCCATACTGAAATAAAAGTTTGGGATGATGATCATCAAGGGAACATAGACTGCATTTTAAAGACAGTAGTCTGGGAAAGTGTATATTAAAAAGGGCCACAGACAGGAATGGTAGGAAAGAAAACTGGGTAAGGGAACATGTGAAACATGGTAATGTACACCAGATAGGGGCATGTCAATGTATATACACCCCAAAGACAAGACAGCTGTAACATGAACAGTAATCACACATGTGCATAATACAGTACGCATTCTTTGTGGGTATATTCATATCATCACAAACTTAATTGTGTATTATGAGACTCTCAAACAAGGTCACATATAGGTGGAGATGATTAGTTGTGATATAAGCAACCTGATGTGATCACTACATTGGACATTTATCAGGGAGGTTATATACAACAGGAGGTATGTGCATATTGTGAAGATGTGACAAAAGACTTGCTTGAGTATGACTGTAATGTCAGCATAGGTCTCAACAAATTGGGATACATAGCAACAGGCTCATGGACAACAGTGGACAGAAGTATGCACAATCATGGACAATATCAAACCATTAATCTGGGTCACTGACATAAAATATACGATTGTGAGTTATTAACATGTTCTGCATGCACACATGCATGCCACTGTATTGATTGGCCAGTAATCTATAAGGGAAATCAAGCACACCTTCCACAAAAATGACCACTTTTGGGAGGTGTTAACAGTGACTCTGTTTCTCCTGTATTTTAAATTGGGAATAATCCTGGCTAGTTGAGAGGTTTGCATGACACAAATATGCCACAATCTACACTTGCACGAATGTAACCTATGCCATCAATGTTGTCAATAAGCTATGTATTTACTTTGTTCATCACACCAAGATGTATCACACATGCATCTTGAAGGGAAGTCTGCACTGTCAACTCCTAATGGCTATGCAACACAAAGAATACTTACATTTGATCAAAAGGATTTGGGGAAGCACACTGTGGTAAATGTGATACACTTGAGTAAATTTTAAATCATCCCTGGAAGATGAGTGGTGAGGTATGTTCAAAAGGGTGCATTGTACTCAATTATTGGTTTGATGATGACTGAGACCAATGGGGCTATAATGTCCTTTGATGTGGTTGCCTCTCCCATATTCATGATATGTGCTACATACAAGGGTTTCGTCACCACTGTGGTCACATGCTGGTGGAAGTTCCACTTACTATCTACCTGAGTACCCAGGTCATATAAAACTTGGTCTACTCATAGGGGTGTGCTGTCTGTAATGTAATTAGGTTGTGTATTTGCTTTCAAAAGGAAATAATCATGCCCTTTGTTCGTATATATCGGGTGGCGCAGTGGTGCAGCGGTTAACGTTGTCGCCTCACAGCAAGAGGTTCACCGGTTCGATTCTCGGCTGGGGTGCCTTCTGTGTGGAGTTTGCATGTTCTCCCTGTGTTCGCGTGGGTTTCCTCCGGGTACTCCGGTTTCCTCCCACATTCCAAAGACATGCATCTGGAGCATTTCTCCCTGGGCCTCCGCTGAAAACAGGCTCTGTGGAACCTAGTCGGACTTTCCCGGTCAACAAATGATAAATAAAATATAGTATGTCTCCATGTCTCTGGCAAAAAAAATCATTTTTTGTGTATTTACTCCTTACAGCTGAGTGTGCCTCCAGGTTTTTCTGAAGTTTATTTATTTAACATTTGTTAACTGGGAAAGTCCAACTTGGAGCAAAGCCAATTTTCAGCAGAAGCCTGGGGAGAAATGCTCCAGATACATGTCTTTCTAATGTGAGAGGAAACCCACACAAATGCAGGGAGGACATGCAGACTCCACACAAAAGGCACTCCAGTCGAGAATAGAACTGGAGACTCTCTTGCTGTGAGGTGACAATGCAACCGCTGCACCACTGCACCATCCAGTTACCTCCTACTGCATCTCTAGGCATCAAATATTGCTTGTTCACATTTGCATTACTAATTCCAAAACCATGCTAGATACAAGGTATCTGGATATTTTATCTTGAAGCATACATTGTGGCAAACACAATCATACTGAAAGTTTACCTCTGTCAATGAGTATTTGTTAGAACTGTAAGGTGATGATTTTATTTTTTTTTTCCAAGGATCAACCCACACCCACTGAGAGTTAATGTTACACACTAAAAAGAGCTGCACTGAAGGAATGAGTTAATACTCTCTGCAGTATATCAGTAGCATTCTTGGATTCAGTGATTGTCTGCAATTTGCAGTCATCTACAAAGCTTGGTTAGAAAAATGATGTTGAGGTTTGTCTTGACTTGTGAGAGTTAAATACTGAACAGGAAAGAGCCTAGTACAGAATCCTGAGATGTGTACTGGTCAGTGAACTTTACTTAAGGGTGGCTTCACACGCTTCAACATCATGTGCCCTGTGTGTGATCTATTTGTGTAACCGCTTGGTGACATAGGTGTTCATGTCCACTTCAGACAGTTTCTCTGTAATACCTGAGTGTGGATTTGTGTCAAATGCCTTGGCTGTATTATCCAGTATGACAGTATTTTCCTCATGTATGCCCTTGGTGACCTTCTTGAAGATGTCACCCAGATTTAACAAACATGATGTAGCCTTAACAAATGAAAAGTGGGTTTGGTTCACCATCTTGAGATTACCTGTGTACATTTTAATAAGGTCCATGATGAGTTATTGGTCTGCCTTACAGATGAGGGCAAATCAGGAGTATGGGTATATATAATTCCCTGCATCAGGTAATGGTTCCCCCTTGTTCAGTGGATGACTGTTGCTGTAAACCTTTCTGCAAGAATATTATCTGTAGGCTGTGTTTAAGTAGAGATCAAACTCTGTCTGCAAGGTCAAGTTTTAAGTCATAGTATAGGCAACCTGGGATGGTGTGAGGGTCCATTGACCATGTGTTATTAGTCCTAGATAGTACACAGATGAGTTACTCTCTTGAGAAAATAAACTGAGTAATTTTTGAATGTATACTTTGAATGATGGCCAGTGGAGACAGGGGGATGAAGTGTGAGTCAAAATGCAGGCTAGCAGATTGTCTATTTTCTCCTCTTGGGTATGTCTTGTGGCATCCACAAACAGTTCTGTGCTTAGCTGTGCATTCCTTTAACATTTCACACTTATTTAAAGAAACTATTTGTGACAACACCTCCAAATAGAGCCTAGGTTATGCATCACATGCCACAAAGTGTTACTGTTCATGTAATCATATAACACTACCAATGCCATGTAATTACATAAATTGCACAACATATGCCTATATGCTTTCATTGGAAAGCTGTGTTTGATTGGCCTGATATCATATAAGGACACATTACAAACTGATTGTGGCACATGCAGAACAGTTACTGACACAAATGGTGGTAGTCACACAATGATGCTGGTGACCATCTCAATAATCCTTGGGAATAGCTACACAATTGTGCATACAATAAATTCCACAAGGCTGCAATTGAAGCAAAACCTGATATCTTTGTGTCTATCACAGCATTACATGTGGATGAAACAAGACTTATGTGCCTATGCAATCAGTATAAATTTACACTGATGTATGTCACAGAGCACTTAATGATGATAGGTATATACATGCACACCTGTGCCATACTGCAAGTGTCACTGTGTTGGTTGAATGAGAACTGCACAGAATGTTGATTTGCTACACTACAAAAACACATGCCTTACTAGGGCAACAATATACATAGTATCATTCTATGTCAACAGCTCTCAGGAGGCATATTTCTACACCTGTTATGGAAAGAACATGTAATAGAATGTCAGCAGCCTACCATAAACATGCCTCAAGATAGCACATGTTGATGACAGCAAAATGGACATGTGAAATGTTCATAGAGTCATAGGACATTAATAAGCTTACAGCCAACATCCCATAAAATCCTATCCATTATTATACCATTTCAATAAAACTCCCTATATCTATATGATGGAAGATGGTAAGGCTATTCTGCATGTGTGCATTTGATTGCATTGCATGCTGCATCTGTCCATATGTGACATGTGCACCACCCCATAACATAATTAGCAATCACACATCCAGTGCTCTGGAGCTGGCTTGCAGAGACACAAGGAAGGAATCTGCTTCATTATGTGTGCATGCATCATTTACATGATGACATCTCCACTCCTTTCCAGGAAGGATGTCATGTGGCCAGAAGGAAAAAGGGATGTTGGATGCATGGGGCTATATTAAAGGTTCTCCTAAATGTTAATGAAAGGAAAAGTGATTCAAAAGATCATACAATGATTGTAGTGTACCGCCAATCACACACACAACAGTAGACTGGGTCTGATTTGAATATTATACCTGTGTAGTTATAGAAGCTAAATTCAATACAGTGTAACCGTAGTACCACCACATATGTCTGCCTTTACCACTGTCATGTTACACTTTATGGAATATAATAGCATCATTGTATGCTGGAATGAACATGTTTGGAGGAGTGTCTGACATAGATCTGAGGTCATATCTCACTGTAAAATTGTCTCAAAAATATTATTTGAATGTATACACACTCAAGTTGTCTGCTGTCAAATTAGACCCCCTAAATATTTAGTTACAGAAGCTAGATCACACTACTTAATGTTACTGCTACAGCACAAGTTTGACTTGATCACTGGCTGAGTGCAACATGATATCATCATCAATATATTTTACAAGAAGATGTTTGAAGGAGTATCTGTCATAACTGTGGACTCACATACCATTCTAAAATTGTCACCATATTGATTGTTGAATGAACACACAGACACCAGTTGATTGCAGTGAAACTATAACCCCTACCTAACTATATACAGAGCACAGTACTTAATGCACATTCCACAGCACAAGTCTGGCTTTCATAGTATCAGACAACACTTTATAGATGAGGACATCAGCAGTGTCTGGTGAGAAGAAGAGGGGAGTAGGAGTGTGTCACATGCTGTTCTAAAACAGCCTCTCAAATGTGAACTGACTGAGCACAAACACACATACCAGTTGATCATGGTGAGACTAGAACCCCTACCTAACTATCTACAGAAAACAGTACTTAACATAAGTGCCATAGCACAAGTCTGGCTTCCATACTGTCAGACAACACTTTATAGCTGATGACATGAGCAGTGTCTGATGAGAAGAAGATGGTAGTAGGAGTATCTCACATCCTGTTCTAAAATGGTCTCTGGAATGTGAACTAACTGAACACAAATGCACACACACAGACACACATATGCTCACAAGTTGACCACAGTCAGACTAGAACTCCTACTTAATTATGTACAGAACACAGTAATTAACACTAGTGGCACAGCACTGGCTTTGTGTCGAACACAACTTTATGGATGATGACATCATCATTGCATGTTTGGGAGAAGATGTTGGAAGGCCTGAATGAAATGGCTGTGTAGGCATGTATGACTGTCAAAATATTTGTTCTGCATGGGCCTGGATTGCAGGTAGTAGGATGCAGACTCTGGATCTTCCGACTACACACACACACACACACACACACACACACACACACTCTGGTTGATTGCAGTGAGATTAGAACTCCTACCTAACTAGTTATACAAGCTAGAAACCTCAATAATTAAATCAAGTGTGCACGGCACATGCCTGATTTTCACACTGCTGCTGGACAATTTATAAATGGATGACATCATCATTGTATGTTTGTGAGAAGATGTTGGGAGGCCTGTATGAAATGACTGTGTAGGCATGTACAACTAAAAACATATTTTTTCTCCATGGGACTGGATTGATGACAGTAAGATACAGACTCATGTCCTTCTGACTCTGCGCACACACTTGCACATACAGAGAGACATACACATAATGTGTTTGTTGTGTTAAGTTAACCGACATGTTAGTGTTGAAAATATTATTCGAATGTATACACACTCAAGTTATCTGTTGTCAGATTAGACCCCCTAAATATTTAATTGCAGATGCTAGATCACACTAATGTTACTGCTACAGCACAAGTTTGACTTGATCACTGGCTAAGTGCAACAGGATGATATCATCATCAGTGTATTTTACAAGATGATGTTTGAAGGAGTGTCTGTCATAACTGTGGACTCACATGCCATTCTAAAATTGTCACCATATTGATTTTTGAATGAACACACAGACACCAGTTGATTGCAGCAAAACTAGAACCCCTACCTAACTATATTAGCAGTACTTAATGCACATTCCACAGCACAAGTCTGGCTTTCATAGTATCAGAAAATATTATGAAAATATTATTTTAATGTATACGCACTCAAGTTGTCTGCTGTCAAATTAGACCCTCCCCCTAAATATTTAGTTACAGAAGCTAGATCACACTACTTAATGTTACTGGTACAGCACAATTTTGACTTGATCACTGGCTGAGTGCAACAGGATGATATTATCATCAGTGTATTTTACAAGAAGATGTTTGAAGGAGTGTCTGTCATCTGCGGAACACACAAGTTAATAATTGCACCATCCCTGAAGTATGCTTTTGCTTGTTACACTGGTCTTTATTGATGATGTCATCATCATTATATGATGTGGGTAACATATCCTGTAATGAGAGTGGTGTGCAAAGTGTGGATTTGGTATTTTCTGTAGCGTTTCCAATGCATGCAAATGTGTATGTACATGTGTTTATATTTGTGGTGAAATGATGTCCACATTAATACATGTATAAGACAATCTTAATAAGTGTATTGTTATTAGTAAGCTTTAGATGATGTTACAGTGCAGTTGCACTATTCATTTCTGCAGTGTATTTGACATTTAGGAACTAATACTGCCATATTAATGTTCAAGTGCATGGCTGCAGGGCACACATGAGTCTGAGTAAATAGATGTTCACTCAGTAACAAGTGCCTTCCTTTGGTTTTGGTTTTACATGGATTATTATGGGATGAAGAGTAACTGGACAGTAAGCACACTAATTCATGCCAATCAGCTATTTGCATAGTGAACTGCTAAACAGATGGTTTGCACGAGCGATGGCAAAGTATTTGTGAATGCGAGATTTACATTTCATGAGTACTACTTGAACTTGAGAAGTACTTATGCATTTCAGCTGTGGTAGAAATAGCTAAGAGATAATATGGTGTTCATAATGTATTTTATATTGCAAATGTTGTGTTAAGATATTTTATGACATGAAGGACGATTAGTACTGCTTTCCCCATTTTTGGTGAGTTAAGTGATGCGCAAACGTGGGTCTCTGTTTAATTGAGAAAATAAGAGTTCTATTGGTTCCCTTTCCTCCGTGCAAACATGCTAAGTGGAGAGGTGTGGCAGTCAGATCTTTGGACAGTACTGAGTGTAAGAAAAGCACCTGCTGCCTAGCTGTCTCTGTGGCAGCAGGTGTAAAAGCATTTTTTTGACATGTGATACAGGGTTTGAATCCAGCTCAATCTAATTTTTTTTAAATATGTATTCAGGACAGCATTAACTAATTAAATGTGATCATTTTTACAAATGTAAAAGAGAATGACTACAGTGTAGTACTATATAAAAATGAACACCACTCAATTGAATTATGTCAATAGCATACATATGGATTGGCATTTTATACATTCATCAGTATAAATAAATAATGTATGATCAGCAATATTTAATATTAGTACCACTAATTTTCTTTAACTATGTGTTTCTTTAGCACAGAGAGTTTAAGCAACATTGTGTGGAGGTAACCACACCATGCCATAGAACATGATGAGCCATTCACTGTCATTCAGCATTGGTATGTGGTATCAAACTACATGCAAGTGTAGAGGACAAAAAGTAAAGGGCTTCATTAGGGATTTATTATTTATGTGTGTGGTCTATGATTCTATTTTCTTAACCAGATTAAAGGTGTGAAAATGGGAGAGATAGGAAAGTGGTGAAATGGGGGAGGGCAAGAAGGGGGAACAACAAAAGAGAAACAACATAAGAATTTGCAAGAGGGAATTAGTGAAGAACCATAGCTGTCCACCTGTTCAACAGTGTAAAATGAGCATGTACAGAATATTGGATGAATTTGGACTGTCACCTCAATGGAGATGGGTGACAACAACTCAGTCATATGGTATAGCCAATTGGACCGTATCAAGTGTGTTGATAAGACACGTGCAAAGTGGAGAGTTATGTATGGGGCACTACTTTTTTTTTGTGTGACAGGTGCCCAATTTTTAATTTTATTTCAGTAAGGGAGGAATGCTGGGTAAGAGACGGAGGTATGTCAGGGACAGGTAAGTCAGGTAGGTGATGAAGCAAGTGCAGACACACAGGTCAAACAAGACAGAGAGAGGGATGGTAAGGGACACAAAAGGTTGGGATACACCAAGATTGTTGATAGGGAGGGGAACATCAAAGACCCATGCCTGTTAAGCATGGGGACAGTCAGAATATAGCCCGCACTCTCAGAACTGTCATCAACTTCCTCTTCCTCAGCTTGGTGTTGCAGTGCTTGATGTTTTTTTTCTCAGCTTTCTAGCAAACATCTTCTTCATCCAGCTGAGGTTTGCACAAATGGTACTTTCTAACACCTCATGCACCATACCTAGTATCTCCTGGTAGGTGACAAAATCACCATCTCCACTAATATTCCCAGATGGTATCACTGCACCAGCTGCCAGGGTAATGCTACCTGATGTTGAGGGCCCATGTAGTGCAGGGGCTGCATGGGCAGTTGGAGTGGTAGCAGTTGGAGGAGTGGCAGGCTGAGCCACACTGGTTAGCCTACCTCCCTGTACTGGAAATCATTTTGTCAGTTGATAGAAATTGATGACATCAGAATGTTATGATCACACATATAAAAATAAAAAATGAGATAAGGGGTGGGGTAAGAGACAAAAAAGAAAAAGATCATTAGAACTATCATATGTCACATGCAATAAATAAGTACAACATGAATATATTTTTACTTTTACATTAACTATACTTTTTAACAATACAAACTAGGACTGGTAATTGTTCCAAGTAATCCTTGCAATATGCATATATTGCACATACGCTTTTTCAAATAATACAGCTTAAGTTAACAACATGGCAATTATGCCAATGTTGTAATTAATATTTAATATTTATTATTTTATTATGTGTTTTATCTGAATACACTATTATAATTGACTCCTACAATTCCTTTGAGCTACAAAATGAAGCATGCATGCTTGATTTTACAGTTAAGATATGCATTCTTAATTTACTATGAATGCATAGAAGAGCAATACTTTTAATATAATAACAATTATTTTGTACTGCATATATACCTCTTGCTTCTCTTAGCCTTTCTAAGCATTCAGCATGTGCTTCCATGTTTGCTGCAATCTCCTGGGCAGTTGTAAAATACAGAGAAGAGCAAAAGAGATGAGCATTATGCATACCAGTCTTGCCTATCACCAGCTTTGAGTATGAAGTATCTTTATCTGTCTACTTAAACAACTGTGGGATGAGAGCAGTCCTAAACTCATTCAGCCACTAGTTGAGTTGTGCCTGCTTGCACCTTGTCAGATCACTGAAGTGGGGCCTCATTATTCTCCAGTGCATGAAATGCCAGTCACACTGGAGACAGGCATGGCAAGACTATTCCAAGCCTCTGATTTATATTGAGACCCGGTATAGTCCCCCTGAAACAGCCCATGGCTGTTGCACTTTGCAATGAGTCCAATGAATTTCTGGACTCCTCTGCACCCCACCCCATCTTTGAACCCTAAATTGGGCACCTTCCTTTGTTGTTCCTGACATGTCTGTGCAGGTCATACAGCAACAGTTAGTGTTTCTCCTGCCAATTTGTGGTATCTCATTTAATGGTTAGTGTGAAAATCCACACAACAATGCCAGTCGTGTCTGCATGATGCTAAGCAGACAGCAACATTGGCAAACAGAGAGAAAGACAGTGTATGAAACAGGAAGGGTAATGTGACAGCTGGTACTAATTTATGAGTTGGATGCTAATGTACCTGCTAGAAGACTTTTCAGACTTGTATTGGGGCAAATAAATTTTATGACCTCACATATTTTTTAGTGGCTTTACACATTGATAAAAATAATTTGTACAATGTAGAATTCAAACCTGTGTAAAATAGACAATACATAATCTTTCACATAGGTGTTTTTACCTCCTTCCCACAGAAAACATTTTGACAGACATTCTCATTAATTATATAGACACAATTAAGAGTGCGTGATTAATCATGCATGTGTGTGACCTGACAATATCCTGGTTTATACATTCATGTGTATATGACTATCATTGAAGTATGAAGTTCATCCCAGGGCAGAAAAGATGCATTTAAGTACAGAAACATAATTGTCAGTATATCCTCAGTCAAGTAAGAAAAACAAAAGGTAGCAGGAATAGCAACAGTGTATACCAAGTAAAAATGTAGAACAAAAACACCAAAAAGCAGGAGAAAACCAGGTCTTTTAGCGTAACATGATTTAATTCACTATTCGTCAAAAGCAATTTCATCAGAAATACAATTCACTACTACAGAAACACACTTAAAATACTGTCAGCAAGTGAACAAGTAATTGCACAACAAGCTGTCCAACTCATAAAACAATTATTCAGTTGAAATGAACCCTCAGTTAACTTAATCCCATAGAATACTGTTTGCAGTAAAATGTACATCTAAATAAAAACTTTATTTTTTAATATTAACTTTTCTGTTTTTTAAAAAACATTTTATATTGACTGTGTCAGTCAGCCCAGGATGTATGTAAGAAGCCAGTCTCAATTGCCATAATGCTTCTTTCTGTTCTACTTTGTTCCTATAATCACCTCCCCTGATGTCCTTGTTCACTGACTCAAGAACCGAGAAGGTGAACTTTTTCCAGTTAGTACATGTAGTGGAATGTTTATACAAGGCATTGTTGACATTTTTTGTTCTTATAGCATGCACATGTTCAAGAATACATGTCCTCAAACTTCTAGTGGACATTCCTACTTAAAACGCTGGACATCCACTGCACATAGCCAAATAGACAATACCTTCACTATCACAATCTAGTCTACCTAGAACAGTGATGTTGAAATCAAGGTGTTACAAAAAAATATAAGAACCAGTGTGGATGTACCTACATACTTTGCATCCCATACACTTATGCATACATCTGTTGTTTACTCCTACTCAACGGGAAGCATGTCCCCTCTCCAACATATCCTTGATGTTACAAGTTTTCTTGTACACAAAACAAGGCACCTCACCCAATACATTTACCATGTCACCATTACCTAAAATGACTTTCCAGCTCTCGTTAATAATTTTACAAATCTGGTTGTTGTCCAAAAACAACATGGCCACTGTTTAGTGGTTGCTAAGGGGGGAAGCTGAGTCTAAGACATGTAACTAAGCATTAGTAGGCAATCTGATGTAAATGAGTGTTAGGATACTGAAACCCAGTCACATAGCAAATGAGCACATTCTGAGTAGTGTAAGAGATACATAAGGGGGAGGAATAGAGTAGGAGATAGGTGACATCACAGGGGGGAATGGCAGAAAGAAATGCAGTTCATTGGAGGTCAGTGTTACATGACAGATGTCAGACACATATCATGGAAAGAGGAGTGCCACAAGATAAGCATGGAAAAGTCAAGAAATGGAAGGTGTACACTGTTGCTTACACCAAAGTTTCTTGTTGGGCGTGCATGCGCACGTGTGCGCACCATGAATCGCGAGTAGGGCAGTGTGAGCGCGTGTAAGGCAGACTGAGCATGTGGGAGCCTGTTGGCAGACTTGTAAGACTTTTTGCGCTGGTGTGCACGCATTTTAACCCGAATAAGCAGATTCTGAACCGTGTAAGCATGTGTGCGCATGTGTAAGCCACTGTGAGCGTGTTTCTGCTGGTATGCGCGTTGCTCGCCCCTGAGGAAACAGAAAGGAAAAAGGAAGCAACAGAATTAGTAGGAAGCTAGCAGGGAATACTGCTGGAGCTAGCAGGTGAAAACAATTAGAAGCAGGCAATTACACAGGCAGAATAGTAGCTCAGCCAAGCACTTAAAACTCTGCAAACAGCAGTGCAGGATGTTTCTCGCAAGAGACACTGCAAGACAAGAGTAAGCTATTAGAAGTGAAAACTGAAAAAGCTGAACTCAGAACAGAAATGCTAGGGGCTGCCATAGCTGTCATAAGGAGACATAGGCTACTTGCTGAGGGTGGTGACAATGCAAATGGTGCCAGACAACCCACAGTGAGGAGACGGAGAAGAGTGTACAGGCCTAGGGTCACCTACCACGGGTTACATGAGCTGGAGATAGTAGAGCGCTATAGAGTGGACAGAGACCTCCTGCAGCCACGCCTCACACACAGAACCAACAGAGGGGAACCTATCCCAGTGGAAACCAAGGTATGTATTGGCCTAAGAATACTAGCAACAGGTACCTTCCAGAGACCAACTGGTGATATGATGGGGATATCACAGGCATCGGCCTTCAGGGTACTGCACCAGTTCCTGGATGACATATCAGCACATGTCGGTGATCATGTATATTTCGCCAATGCCCGTGAGGTATTGGCCAGCAATATGCGTCTCTTCCAGCAAACAGCGGAATACCCTGAGGTAGTGGGTGCAATAGACTGCACGCACATATGCATCAAAGCAGCAGCCGGTGAGCGGGGTAGGGCCTACATTAACCGCAAGGGCTTCCCCTCCATCAACTGCCAGGTCATGTGTGATGCCCAGGGCATAATAATGAATGTGTGTGCTGGCTGCCCTGGGAGCTACCATGATTCCCATATCTGGCATTTGATGCAGCTGTACCAGACATTTGCCACTGGAGACATCCCACATGGACACCTAGTGGGGGATGCAGGTTATGCACTGGAGCCGTGGCTGATGACACCCATCAGAAACGCACACACACCTGAACAGGAACGCCATAATGAGGCACACGCACAAACACGTAATGTAATAGAGCATGTGTTTGGGCTGCTCAAGTCACGGTTCCGTTGTCTGGACACATCTGGTGGAGCCTTGCAGTACTCACCAACTACATGTACCCAAATTGTCATGGTATGTGCTATGCTACATAATATGATCTTGTGAAAACAGCTGCAGCAGGACCAGCATAGGGCCGGGCCAAACAGCCCCCCCACCATTGCCAAGGCCATCACAGGCAGAGCGTGACTCGGAGGAGGAACAACCTGAGCCTGCCCCAGTAGGCAGAAGGAAGCATGCCCAGTATGCCCTGGCCTTAGCAAAGAGTCAATGCATAGCACATACACTGGCTCAGTAGGAACCCTGGGAATGATACCCCTTTCTGACTCACTCATTTAATAACAGGGATGCCTAAAATGACATAACCTGCTCTCAAACATGTACAGGGAGTGTAGTATGTGCATCCGACAGAGGCAGCCCTGCAGCACCACCTGAGGCATGAATGCCATGTGTTAAGCAATGTAACACCATGTAGTATATGTACACTTGATGACCCTGACTAACATCCTACCCTCACCAAGCATGATGCCACAATATGACGATGAGATGATCAATTGCAATAATTGGCTGAAGTATTGCAGTTAGTCAAAGGGGATCCAATGTGTGACAGCCTGGGATGACATGCTGAGCATGACATGATGCTCCACCTGCTAGGGGTGGTGTGCAACTATCAGTCCAGGCCTTATGGATACTGGCAAAGGCTGCTGTTACCAATAGTGTGCCCTGAATAGGTAAGGCTCAAAACACAAACCCACCTCCATAGGTATCACAAGGGATAAGAACCTAGATGCAATGCTACCCAATGCCAGAAGTCTAAACAGCAAGATGCATGCAGTCTAAACTCCCCCAGTATGGAGAATGTTGATATCTGTCCTGTAATAGAAAACTGGGTCAAGGCTCACAACAGCACCCTAACACTACCAGGTTGCACCTCATACTGTGCTGTACAGCCTCAAAACATGGAACAAGCTACAAAATGAGGGTGACTAGCAATAATTGTCAAGGATAACCACACCCCCATGTTGGTACCATAACAAGAAGCAGCATGGACTAACCATGGTCAAGTAACAGTGGTTAAAACTGCCTCCCAGTTTATAGCCTGCTACAGACTACCATTCTAACACCAGGAACTGCACCTGGCCTATGTTGGAATACATGAATATATCAAACCCTCCAAACCACATTATATTGTGTGACTGAAAATACCCAGACATAGACTGGGAGCATTATACTAGCTCCAACACTGTAGGACAAAAGTTCCTAGAATCCATAAACCAAAATGCCCAGGAACAACATACCACTCCCACAAAAGGGGTAAGCATACTGGATGTGATAATCAGCAACATGGGTACTGGATGGCAAGATGAGAAGTGTATCCCTCACTGGTAAGACCAGACCATAGAGTAATCACACCGGATATACACATCCTGACCACAGACCCTGGCCAGAAAACCACAGTGAAAGACATGTGTAAAGCAAATGTTGCACTCCTCCAAACTGATGTGGAATCCATTAAAGGCCCTGTGCAGGTGTAAAATATGGGCCACACCTCAGAACCTGTTATACAGGCATTCCATCAACACTGCCAGGAATGCTTGGATTATGCAATCCCAAATAAAACCAAGACACATTGCCATACATGCAGGCATCTGGCATGGTGGACTCCAGCCATTACCAAACCATGCAAGAGAATGAGGAAGCTACTACATGATAGAGCAAACATAAAAAGGGAAGTAATCACTTATCAGTAGTATGGCAATAAAATATGTCCACACATACAATTCACTAAGGCCAGCTACAACAAGTTGAATCTGTGAATCTTGAGGCAATGTTACACCTGCCCCAATTACACAGACAACCCTGAACTCCCCCCAAGAAATACAAATATATGTGAGAGATGCAACCATTTATCCAAACCAGAGGCTGAGCTCCCTCATCTCAGTACTGTCAAAACTAGTCAGGAGGAGAAGGTAACGACACACACCACAAACCCAGTCCCACATAGACCTATCACAACTGCAAACCAAACACATAAACACAGAAAAACATTCCCAGAGGCCCTAATTACAAACACACCACACCAACAGAGGCCTCCAAAGCAGACACCCAAGTAACCACAACCTCCAAACATAGCACATGCAACACATAGTACACAAAGCTGGTGTGCCAAACAGTCACAGGCCAGAAGGAGAAACAACATGCCTGATACAGTTGTAATAGGTGACTCCATAGACAGACACACTGCTGTCCCGCTCACCAGACTGAACAAGGGAAAGGGTACAGTAAGCTGCCTGTAGGCTGCTACAATACGCCACATAACACAAGTATGCAGGTCACCCCAAAGCAAGTAGAAATATGATGCAGTCATTGTCCATGCTGGCGTGAATGACCTGAGATGTACCTCCCTGGACTACATGAAAAGAGACATAGATGAGCTCTCCGATTATGTAGTCCAGGCCGGTATGACACTGACCGTTTGCAACATCCTACCCTCACCAAGAATTATGCGACAGTACAAACATGGAATGATCAGCTTTAACAAGTGGCACAATTACTGGTGTCATTCCAAGGGGATCCAATGTCTGTCTGCTTGGGATATCATGCTTGACAAGTCACGCTGCTCTTCCAGGGATGGCTTGCACCTGTTACCCCTGGGCATCTGGATATTGGATAAGGCTTTTGCCACCTCCATAGAGCCTTTCATAGGCAAGGCTGAAAATACTAATCCACCACCCTAGAAAACATACGTGGAAAGAAACATAAGGGTAATGCTGACCAATGCCAGACGTATAAACCTCAATATGCATGCTCCCGAGGCCCTCCCCAGTATGGAGAACATTGATGTCCGTGCAGTGACATAAACCTGCAGCAAGCCTCCTGACAGCACACCAGCACTACCAGGTTATACCTCATATCATGCGTTATGGCCCCAAAACCTGGATCAAAACATGAAAGGAGGGGGAGTATCCATATTCAGCACAGACACCCATATGTCCAGGTAACTGACAATGCACGAAGCATCGGAGACCACCCATGTGCAACTAACCGTAGGCAAAACTGCTGTACAGTCTGTAGCATGCTACAGACCACACTCTCACACACAGGAACCCCACCCAGCCATCCTGAAGACACTGGACAGTATGAATGTCCCACCAAATACCAAACAAGGTACTCACAAATTACCACATAGGTGGTAAACCATTATGTATGGAAGGAGTAATCAGGGACCTAGGGACACATGTGGACAGTAACCTGTTATGTGACACTCACATTGCCAACGTGGCTAGGAAAACTGTCTATATTGGACACCGTATCATGATAGGATTCACATCTACGTCAACAGAGGTCATTGTGCCCCTTTACTGTTCTCTTATCAGACCCATAATCTAGTACAATGCCTCATTTGGGATGTACCTTACCTGACACCTGCAGCAGTTAGAAAGACCTCAAAGGTACCTCACCAAGAGGATAAAGGGTCTCAAATATATGTCATATGCTGCCTGGCTGTAGACATCCCAGCTGAATGCAGTCACATACTGCCTACACAGAGGCGTTGTATGCCTGTTGTACAAGGCCATGTCCAACACAGGAGTAATGGACATGCTCCATCCCAGAAAACCCAAAGCCATCGGAGCTGTGAGAGTGAGAGATGTCAACCTCAACACATAATGAAATAGAATGTGCTGGAGGGACAGATACATAACCCTGAGGCTCCCTACACCCCGGAACAGAATACCACTCCATGTTAGGCAGAGCCCCTCACTGACACTCTTCAACAGGAATCTTGCCAAGTGGATGGATGATCATAGATGTACACTGGGGGTCTTCACTGTGTCACGTCCAGACAGAGGCACAGTAAACTAAATCATAAATGGCCACAATATTCACATAGCAAGGGGTGGCGAAAGCCACACACACTCTGGCTAGGCTTATAAATGCCCTAGGGTGGATAGCCTAGTATGAACCTATGAATCTATGAAGATACAAATTGTACAGGACACTAAGGATAATGACAAGGCTTTCTTAACTGATGGTAGGAACCTTGTTGGGAATTCACAGATATGCTCTGAATCACGCAAATATTACAAACAACATACCAAACACACACACATATTGCCAACATCCAACCTGATAGGTGCAGTGCAACCCCCCCCCCAGAATGCAAAATATCTATCCCAGCAGACTGCTGGCCCCCTGACATTGCAGATGCTGAGGTAACAGCCAGCATCTACAAAGCAAAACACACAGCAGCAATGGTATGAGATGGTGTCCTGGGCTGAGTCCAACATGGACTCCAAGATGAATGGAATGCCAAATCACACTACTGCTCAATGTCAGCCTTACCACAGGATATGTACCCAAAGAGCAGTGTACAACAACAGTTGTCCTTCTCAACAAAGGTGTTGCCTGAATGGATACTGCAAACTACCACCCCAGAATCCTGACAAGCTTGGTCTGCACAGCTATGGAAAGGATCAGCATGTACCGCAGACATAAAGATATTGGGGACCTACTGACACCGGACCCTACCCAGTGTGGCTTTCCTAAGTGCAGACCATGCCCCTTAAACATGTTTGACTCATTTGAAACAGTCATTAAGGTCATTGATGAGGGCAATGTGGTCCACACAGCATAGCTAGACCTTGCAAAGGCTTCCATACAATACCCCACTTTTTCATTATAGATAAGCTCACCAGCTTAAATATAAACCCCTATGTCAGTAGAGGGGTTGCAAACCAGACCAAGGACAGAACTGACATGGCCAGACATGCTGCAGCCATCAAAGGGATACATAGAAACAGACAACTGGTGCCATAGCCATGTTAGCAAGCTAATTGCAGAAAAGTGTATAGTCAACCCCTGTGGATATACAGTAAGTGCCCACCAATTACCACATAGGTGTTAACCCATTAAGTACTTAACATGTAATGAGAGACCTGGGGACACAAGTTGATAGATATCCTGCACTGGACAACCATGTGGCTGTAGTGGTTACAGAAACATACCATATTCCCACCTAATCATGAAGGTTGTCAGATCTAGATAAGGGGAGGTCATTGTGGCTCTGCAGTCATCCTTCATCAGCATTACAATTGACTACAATAGTCCCTGTGGGATGTATCTCAGCAGACACCTCCATCAACTGTAAAGTCCCCAAAAGTACCTCACCAGGAGTATCAAAGAGCTTGAACAGATACCATGTGTTGCCTGATTAAACAAACTGCAGCTCCACACACTGCCATACTGCCCACCCAGAGGCAAGCTGTGCCTGATGTATAAAGCCATGTCCAAGCTGGAATCAATGAACATGCTTCACCTTGTACAATCTGAATGGCAGTGAGCTATGCACATGAGAGACCTGAACCCCAGCACTGACATACATAGGACAAGCTGTACTGAATGATCCATAACACAGAAGCCACCCCCACTCTTGAGTAAACTCCCAGTACAGGTTAGCCAGAGAGTCACTCATCGACTCTCCTCAAGAGGAATCTTGATGAGTGGATGGGAGATGGTAGGTTTACCCTGGGTATCACTGTTATGTCACGGGTAGATGGAGGCACAGTATACTAATCATGACATATGTCATGGTAAACTCCACTTACAATGTGTGTCGAAGGACAAACACACTCTCCGACTAGCATTACAAATGGCCTAGGGCACATCGCCAGTGTTTGCCAATGTACACCTATGCTGTGGAATACACTACCAATGTTGGACAAGCCTGGTTTAAGTAGTTCATATCTGAACATAATGCAACATGGTCAGATGTGCACAACTGGTCCCTAACCAAGCTGTTGTGCTCACTATGAAAATGTAAAGCAGTGATAGGACTAAAGCCCAGGATACTGTCCACCACAGTGAAAGTACTGAACCAGTACACTATACGGTACTACAGTGTTAGGTCAATACGAAAGGATGTTGACAACTGTATGCAAAGTATCCCATGCAAACCCTGCAGGCACAGTATAATCCCTGTTGTCTTCAGACACAAAGCAGTTGGACAGTAACTACACAACATGACACACAACACACAACCATAAACGTGAGATATTGTTGAAGTTCACACTCATCCACAAATGTGGTGGGCTGCAGAGTTCAACATATGGAAAGCTCACACTGGGCATGCTCGCACACTTTAATAAATGAGACATATGTCAGACAACATGCCATGGAAAGCCTGAACTGGGCATGCTCACACACTTAGGCCAAATCTCAGTTTAGCAGTTGGCCACACATATCTGGTATTTGTACGTGTTATTCCAGCAACCAACCACATTACAGCAATCTGCCCAGTGCACACAGTTAAATGACTACAGAGACATACATGATATAGTGGATCCCTCTCATATTCAAACATCTTCCACAGATACACAAGTTGTTCATGGAAACAGGGAATGCTATGGCAATAAAGACCTGCAAACAGTCTATCAGCAACAAATATTGTGCATCTGACAATTAAACATATGGGTGTAGAGGCCAACACTAGGCTGTTTGCCCTAGTGAATGACAGCTTAGCCAGAGTGTGCTTGGCGTCTGCCTCCCCAGTACAGTAGGCTACTGTGCCACTGTAAAGTAGGTCACATAAGGCACCGTGTGAGGCTAGTGTGATGTGCCTCTGTCAAGCAGGGACACAGTGGAGATCCCAGGGTTTGAATTTGCTAAGCCAGATCCATGTTGTTGGTGTGTGCTGGAAGAGGGTTGGTGAGGACCTCTAACAGTAAGTGGGTGTCAATAACAGACTGAGGGGAGCCTTATCTGCATTGTCTGGACAATTTCACTGTCAACACTTTGTCGTGATGATTATGAGGGATTGAAGTGTAGTGCCAGTACTGTTCAGAGATGTCCTCCCTCTCTGGGCTACTGCTCTGCAATGTATTAGCTCACTCTGTCTGTTGGACAGCCCATATATGGCTGGTGTACACCTGACAGGTGTCCTTTTGTGGAGCAGTCATGGGTATATTTGGGATAGCATGATCAATGCAAACCTTCCATGTGCTCATAGAATGCAGTTGTCAAGGATTATGAAGAGTGGCCTGTATACTCCCCCAGCATGGGTCCTTTGAAGTCTTCCACCCCAGTCTTCACAAGTGTAAAGTCTGCTTTTGATAAATACACTTTGTTTGCAGTGACAACCTTGCCTGGGGGTGGGGATGGGATATGGATGTCCAGGGAAAGGTGGGTATGGTCAGATATCAACAATGGTGGTCTACCTCTGGTGTGGAAGATGGTCAGGTGCAATATGTATTCCCCCTTGTGGCTGTGGTGAGTGGTTCTGCCATAGCACATGGACTCACAAATGGTAGTGGCTGTAGGGTAATGTTGTAGAGGCCTGAGTAGTTCCCACACACAATATACCTGTACCTGACGTTAACAACTGGAATGGTGTATGTGAACACCTGCATATCTTGGCACTGTTCCCAGGGAAGCAAAGTGTGTGTCCTGGATGTGGGAGGGGTGGTCCAAACTGGTTGTGTTGTGTGTTACAGGTCCTGTGGTCACAAAGCATGGTATAGAACATAACCTGCCAGTGCAATGTGCATATCTGACGCTGAAGTAGGTGGCTGCAAATGCATATATATGCTATCCCCCACCTGACAGGTAGTACTAGATGTACATACCTCTGTAGAAATAATGATGTCAGCACCCTATAAATACTGCAGGTGAAGAACAGATGCCCAGTAATTCGGATAGTGCGCTCTGCTAATGTGTCTCCCTCAAGTGTCATAATATAGTTAGGTAGGGGTTTGAATCCTGCAAATGCTCAGTTTGTGTGGGTGAGCAGGGTTGGTGTGTGTGTGCAAGTCTGTGTGAGGGAAATATCCCACTTGGCAAGTGGGAAAACACACTACAGGATGCACATTCCCCTTTCTAAACACTGATGATGTCAGCACCCTATAAGTACAGCAGGAGAAGGGAAACCTCCCAGTAATGCGAATTGCACGCTCTGCTAATCCGTCAGTCTCGAGTGTCATAACATAGTTAGGTAGGGATTTGAATCCTGCAAATGCTCAGTGTGTGTGGAGGGGGGTTAGTGTGTGTGCAATTCTGTATGAAAGAAATGTCCTTTTGGCAACTAGGAGAACACACTACAGGATGCACATTCCCCTTTCTAAACACTGATGATGTCAGCACCCTATAAGTACAGCAGGAGAAGGGAAACCTCCCAGTAATGTGAATTGCATGCTCTGCTAATGCAGCAGTCTCGAGTGTCATAACATAGTTAGGTAGGGGTTTGAATCCGGAAAGTGTGTGTGTTTGGATGAGGGGGGTTAGTGTGTGTGCAATTCTGTGTGAGGAAAATGTCAATTTTGGAAACTAGGAGAACACACTATAGGATGCACATTCCCCTTTCTAAACACTGATGATGTCAGCACCCTATAAGTACAGCAGGAGAAAGGAAACCTCGAAGTAATGCGAATAGCGCGCTCTGTGAATGCGTCCGTCTTGAGTGTCATAACATAGTTAGGTAGGGGTTTGAATCTTGCAAACGGCAAGTTTGGGTGAAGGGGGTTAGTGTGTGTGCAATTCTGTGTGAGGGAAATGTCCCTTTTGGCAACTAGGAGAACATACTACAGGATGCACATTCCCCTTTCTTAACACTGATGATGTCAGCACCCTATAAGTACAGCAGGAGAAGAAAAACCTCCCAGTAATGCAAATAAAATGCTCTGCTAATGCGTCCGTCTTGACTGTCATAATATAGTTAGATAGGAGTTTGAATCCTGCAAATGGCAAGTGTGTGTGTCCGGGGGTGAAAGTAGGGTGTGTGCAATTACATGTGTGAGAGAACTGATCCTTTTGCCAACCAGGACAACACACCAGCTGCTGCATATTCCAATCTCTACACAGAAATGATGTCAGCACCCTACAAGTACAGTGGAAGAGGGCAAATCTCCCAGTAATGCAAATAGCATGCTCTGCTACTGCATCTCTCACTACTGTCATAGTACAGTTAGTTATGGCTTTGAATTCCACACATGCCACGTGTGTTTTTTTCACACAGAATGACCATGTGTGTGGGTTGTTGTTCACAATAATGCATGACTGAGTCATATGTGTCCATGCCTCTGACTGACCTGTATGCTTGTGTTATGTGGTGGACCATAGTGCCCCACGGGCATATCATTGTGACCTTCACCTTGTCCAGCCTGGTGAGCGGGACCTCACTGTACCGGACAATAAAGGTACCTAACACAACTGTAGCAGGTGTGTTGTCTAGCCGTACAGGCTGTGACTGTTTGTTACACAGGATTTGTGTGCTATGTGTTGCACATGCTGTGTTCCGGCTTAACATATGCCTGTGTGCCAGCTGCAGAGGTGTCTGCTGCTCAGGCAGGATGCTATTCTGAGGCTACATGAATGGCCCAGTGTGTTCACGTGTTTGGATTGCTGTCAGTGTAGGTCTACATCAGACTGGTATTGTAGTCACTGTAGTATGTCATGCCACCTGACAGGTTATGCCAGTACTGGGTTCAGAGTGCTTAGTCCCCAGTTTGGCTATGTGGTTGCATCTCATACATGTGTTGTACATCCATGTGTAGGGGAGAGGGTTGACTGTGTACCTGTGGCAGCTGTGACATTGCCACATGACCCACATATTCCACAACTGTACCAAAGAGGTGACTGACAAGTGACCTTTGCACATGCTACCATAGTATTGTGATTGCCATGGTGATTAATAGCACATAGGGCCAATGGGAACAAGGTACATAGGTTTATAGGTTCATAGGTTCATACTAGGCTATCTGCCCTAGGGCATTTATAAGCCTAGCCAGAATGTGTTTGGCTTTCGCCACCCATTTTAAATTTATTTTGCTATGCCCTTTTTCAAGGTTAGTATACTGTGCCTCTGTCTAACAGTGACACAGAAGTGATACCCGAGGTAAACCTACGATCTCCCATCCACTCATAAAGATTCCTCTTGAAGAGAGTCAATGAGGGACTCTGCCTAACCTGGACTGGGATTTTATTCCAGAGTGAAGGGAGCCTCTGAGTTATGAATCTGTCCCTCCAGCATGTCCTATTTATTTCAGTGTTGAGGTTCAAGTCTCTTGAGTGCGTAGCTCGATGGGATTTGGATTTTCTGAGGTGCAGCATGTCCATTAATTCCGGGTTGGACATGGCTTTATATGTCAGGCACAGATCGCCTCTGAACAGGTGGTATGCCATTGAGTAGAGCTGGAGTTTCTTTAACCGGGTAGCATATGGCATCTGTTTGAGCCCTTTGATCCTCTTGGTGAGATACTTTTGGGGTCTTTCCAGTTGCTGCAGGTGTCTGGTAAGGTACATCCCAAAAGGGGCATTGTACTCAATTATGGGCCTGATGAGGGATGAGTAAAGAGGCACAATGACCTCCCCTGATCTAGATATGAACCTCTTCATGATTAGGTGGGCTATATAAAATGTTTTTCTAACCACTTTGGCCACGTGGTTGTCAAATGAGATATTACTATCAACTTGGGTCCCCAGGTCCCTAATTACTTCTTCTGTACTTAATGGATTACCACCTATGTGGTAATTTGTGGGCGCTTTGTTTTTGCCAAAGGGGATAAATATACACTTTTTGGCATTTAGCTTGAGGCCATGGCTCTGGCACCAGTTATCTGTTTCTATGAGGCCCTTTTGGAGGATGCTTGTGTCGGCTGGAGAGTCAATTATGGTGCCCAGTTTGCAGTCATCTGCGAACTTGGTCAGCCACAGTCCTTCCATGTTGGCCTGTACCTCCGAGAAATATATACCAAACAAGAGAGGTCCCAGGACTGAGATTTGTGGGACACCACTTGTAACTGGTTTGGAGTCTGACATGGCTCCAGCAATTCTAACCATGTGGGTTCTGTCCTTGAGCCAGTTTGCAATCCATCTAGTGACATAGGGGTTTATATTTAAGCTGGTGAGCTTATCTATAATGCCTGAGTGGGGTATTGTATCAATGGCTTTTGCGAGGTCCAGGTAGGCTGTGTGGACCACCTTCCCCTCGTCAATGGCCTTGGTGACTGTTTCAAAGAAATCAACCAGGTTTAAGAGGCAGGATCTGCTCTTAACAAAGCCAAACTGGGTAGGATCCAGTGTCTGTAGGTCCCCAATATCTTTATTTATGAGGTCCATGATGATTCTTTCCATAGCTTTGCAGACCAAGCTAGTCAGGCTTATGGGGCAATAGTTTCCAGGATCCATTGAGGCACCACCATTATGGAGAGGGACCACTGTTGCTGTACACCACTCTTTGGGCACATATCCTGTAGTAAGGCTGAGATTGAACAGTAGTGTTATGTTTGGGTTTAGCTCTTCTTGGAGTTCATGTAGGACACAGCCCGGGACACCGTCTGGTCCCATTGATGCTGTGCTTTCTGCTTTGGAGAGGGCGGCTCTTACCCGAGCATCTGAGATGTCAGGAGGGCAGCACTCTGCTGGGATAGATATTTGCCCTTTTGGTGTGGATGGGGGGGGGAGTTTGCGCTGAACCTGTCAGCTAGGATGTTGGCAATGTCTTTGGGTTCGGTGTATTTTTTGTCATATTGGACTAATTCTGAGCATATCTGGGAATTACCACCCAGGTTCCTAACATAACTAAAGAAAGCATTGTGATTATCCTTAGTGTCCTGTGCAATTTTTCTCTCGAAGCTGGCCTTAGACAATTTTATGAGTGCCCGTAGTTTTTTGCTAATACTGATCAGTGATGCCTTCCCTTTTTGGGATTTTGCTCTATCATTTAGTAGCTTCCTCCTTCTATTGTATAGTTTGTTTATGGCTGTGGTCCACCAGACAGGATGTCTGCCTTTGGAGGATTGGGTCTTGGTTTTATTTGGGATCGCATGATCCATGCATTCCTGAAGGTGTTCATAGAATGTGTTTATAAAGGAATCTGCGGTCTGGGCCATATTTTTCACAGGCCCGGGGGCTTTGAAGGATTCCACCTCAGTTTTGAGGAGTGTGAAATTTGCTTTAGAGAAGTTTTTCACTGTGGTTTTCTGGGCAGGGGGTGGGGTCGGGATGTGAATATCCAGTGAATTAGTTTATGGTCTGATCTTACCAGTGAGGGATACACTTCCGGTCTGGAGCATAGAGCCCCCATGTTGGTGATGATCAGGTCCAGTATGTATTCCCCTCTTGTGGGAGTGGTAACAAGTTGTTCCATAGCATTTGAGTTTATAAATTCTAGGAACCTTTGGGCTAGGGTGTTGGAGCTAGAGTAATGCTTCCAGTCTATGTTTGGGTAGTTGAAGTTGCCCAATATAACGGTGTTTGGAGAGACCTTCATATTTTCCAGTGTTCTCAGGAAGGCTGAGTGGGGTTCCTGGGTTTGGGAGGGTGGTCTGTAGCAGGCTATAAACTGGAAGGCAGTTTTACCCACTGTTAGTTGCACATGGATAGTCTCTGATGCTTCGTGCTTTGCCACCAACCTGGAGGTGTGGGTATCTTTGATGAATATCGATACTCACCCTCCTTTTGTGGTTCTTTCCACATTTTGGGGCCAAAAAGCATGGTATGAGGTATAACCTGGTAGTGCTGGGGTGCTCTCAGGAGCCCTGAACCAGGTTTCTGTTACTGCACCGATATCGATGTTCTCCATGCTAAGGAGAGTTTCGAGTGCGTGTATCTTGAGGTTTAGACTTCTGGCATTGAGTAGCATTACACTTAGTTTCTTATCCCTTGTGATACCTATAGAGGTGAGTTTGTCTTTTGAGCCTTGCCTAAAAAAGGCACTATGGGGGTAGCAAGAGCCTTTGCCAATATCCAAAAGCCCAGGGGTGACAGGTGCAAGCCATCCCTAGTGAAGCAGGTGGTTCAACAGAAGGTGAGTATGTGAGGGTGTAGTGCCTGTGATTAGTTAGCACTGGCATATATGACTGCTCACATGGACAAATGCCAGGTAAGTCATATGCAATGTGTCACAGGCAACGTACATGTGAACAGGACAAACAGTGACGTTCTGTCAAGTGAGACATGGACATACATATAGTAAGCTATGCAGATGTCACTAGGAGTCCACAGAAGCTCTGTAACTCTGCATTGCAGGTGTGATCAGTGTTCCAGGGTAACTGCAAGCAAACATGCATGCAAACAAAGCTACAGTATGCAGGGCTGCATGTAGTCCATTGTACAACAAACAAGCTGTACCACTTCCAGTAGGTAACAGTGCAAATATGCAGACACTATACACATGTACATTGAAATACACAGGTCAGATGGCTAGGGTCCAGTCTCAGCACACACAAGTGTACAGACCATGTACCGTCAGGATGTACAATAACTGGATGGAAACCTAGGTGCTCATACCTGCAGTAATACACATGTCAAATAACAAACACTGAGCCTTCACTCAGTGGTTCCATACTTAGTAGGATGTATGCTACCTGGCCTGCCACCACAGTATCCCTGACATGTATGGGGACTCTCCCTCCTGTGACAATTAGTTTTGTGTGTTGGGGCTGTCTAGCATGGTATGAGATGTGAGCTTGCAGTGCTAGGGTGCTCCTGTGTGTCCTGTACCAGTCGTGTAGTACTGCACACATATCAACATCCTCATACATCCGCATTGCAGAGTCCAGTGTGGGCAACATGCCACTTGCAGTTTACATGTCCAGCATTGCGTATCAATACTTTCATTACCTTATCCCCTGTGCTACCTATGTATGTAGCCTTCTGTTGACATCCTTACCACCAGTATGCCAACATGTACAGACGATACACTATGGTACTTACCATGGGTGTAGACAACAGTACAAGACAATCATACCCTTACTGCATCAGGCATGCTGGGATATACCCACAATTATATCAGCACACAGTACTGTTAACAACATGATACTATTACTACACGTCTATGTAGTCACCCTGTGCATCAGCAACATGTTAACCTATACCTGCATTGATGTTACAGATTGCAGGAGGTGGCACAGTTTCATCATATGCACAGGGTGTGAACTTGGTATACCTGAGTCTGCCACTAATACCACCAATTTACATGTATGTGTATGTGTGTTGGTGAGGGACAGCAGTACAAGGTGAGGCAATGTTGATGCAGTGTGTGCATGTATGCGGTAGCCCTAGGTGTTGTCAATTCACATGTGTGTATGGATGCACACAGTTCCACCTCATGGCTCCATATACTGGTGTTTGTGGACAGCCACAGACTGTACCTGCCAGGTAATACAGATCAGTGTCTGTGGCCACGGACACGGTACCTGTGCCTTGCAGGGGTGCTACGGACCGTATCCAGTACCAATCCAGACTGGGTACTGTCATCAGAAGCAGGTGTTCGTTGACTGGACACAGATCCCTGTTGGGCCTGTCCAGAGCCACGTGCATGTGGTCTCCTGGGGTGGTCTGATGACAGCACAGACCCAGCATTGCTGGGGCTGCTGCTGGCACTATGGGGCGGCCGCAGCCCTGTTGTCATCCGCGACGACTGCCAGCTGCTGCTGTTGCTGGCATACGCCCACGTCGATGACTCAACCATCCACCATCGCCCTGGCTCATGGACATGTAGTTGTGGAACTGGTCTAATATGTCCCCACAACGTCTGTCTATGACATCGGTGAAATTACAGATAGCAGCCGCAATGTCACGCATACTGTCAGTCATGGCTGTGCAACATGCTGTCAGCTCCCTCAGACCCTGTCTGGTGTACCGTTCCATAGGTGACTGTGCCTGCATGACATACCGAAACATAGCTGAGGTTGTAAGACCTCTGTGGGCACATCTGACATGGGCAGTATGCCCACGGATGCTCCCACGAGAACCCCTGGACATCTGTTTGTCAGTCATGCCCATGGCTGCTGTGTGGGGAAGCATGTGCCACAAATACCACATTACCCTGGTCAATGCCCACTGTATCCTGTCCATCACCTAGGGACATTGGTGACAAAGGGTGTATTGGCAGGATAACTGTGGGCATTGATGGGGTTGACAGCTGTGTACTGTCAATTGGCTGACCAATGATGGACCCTGGCATACCTTCCTGTGCCATTACACAGATGTCATCATTATCAGTATCCGTGGCACCTGATTCAGGTTCCCTGCTTCATGACACCAGAGCAGCACCAGAACCTGTGGAGGGAAACAGGAAACACAGTTTACAATGTCTACACAATGTTACCAGTGATGCACACATGCACACATGCACAGGTGCACACATGCACACATGCACACATGCACAGGTGCACACATGCACACATGCACACATGCACAGGTGCACACATGCACAGGTGCACACATGCACACATGCACAGGTGCACACATGCACACATGCACACGTGCACAGGTGCACACATGCACACATGCACACAGTTGCACACAGTTGCACACTACTCAGTATGCGAGATATCAACACACAGACAAAGACACACCTCCATGCATACACAGAGCACTACTCAGTGAGCCTAATATTACTATTACTTTCAAGACTATTAAAGGTATTGTTAATACACACTCACCAGCCTGGATAGGCTGCATTGCTGTTACACTGGAGGGACCTGCAGAAGTGAGGAAATTAATGTCAGTGGGCACAACTGTGCCATTGTTACTGAGTATGATACAGGTCAGTAGTACAACAGTCGCCTTTCAGAGGTCAGCTGCTGATATTGAGAATATCACACTTGCACATTAAATACTATGATGACAGCTACAGACCACGGACACACCTCACACATGCATTAACTACCAGTGTACATAACAGTCAACTATACATATGGCATATTACCTGCACGCTCGTAGTCTTGCTGCTGCGTGGCTCCAGCCTCCATCATAATGCAGGTCTGCTGCTGTTGCTGTTGTTGGCAGGCTGGAGCCACAACACTTATGAGTAGTCCCTCCAGTCTGGTGAGTGGGGGATGTGTAGCCACCCCACCACCTGTGGCAACCTGTTGCCTGTGGATATCCAACACACGCTGACGGACATTTCTGATTAAATCACTGCAGTGATGTCGTACCTGCTCATATGTCCTATTATGCGTTGCTATGTCATTTACCTGACGGACCAGGTCTTGCCACAGTGCAGCCCTCTCCTGCTGATTTTGGCTGGTGCGGGAAAAGAGTATTGCATAATCCCGCACCAGTCTCTGGTGTATCTCCTCATCCTCAGCTGCAGAGTACGCTGGATTGCGCTGGTGAGCCATGGTCCTGAAAAAGGAAATAACATGATATCAGCAAAATATGTCAGCAGAATTTGGCACACATACTACACATGCTACTCGACTGTTGTGATACAACATATCTCACATATATAGCATCTGTCTGTCTATTGGTGGATACACATGTAAATGGCCAGGTATCAGTGCTCAGCCAACAACTGTGCAACAGTACCTGGCACACTCCATACAACATACTACCAAACCCCAGCAGTCAGAACACTGATTCAGGTCCAAAGCACCTCCTCACTCTGGGGATTTGTATAGAGGTACTGTATGGGGTACATCATCAACTACTGTGAGCTGACCACAAACTAATTGCCCTGGATATACATATCCCACCTCCACCACCAGCACAAATGACTACAGTGAATAACATTTCAAATGCAAACTTTACACTTTGTAACACTGACATGGTATCCTTTAAGCCCACTGGGTCAGTGGAAGACACAACCCACAATGCTGACCCCTTCAGAAATTATTTCTACAGACATCTCCGAGAATGCATGGATCATTGAATCCCATATAAGACCAAGACACTCTCCACAAAGGGACAGCATCCTGTCTGGTGGACCCCAGCCGTAGACAGATTGTATAACAATAGATGGAAGCTACTGCAAGACAGAGCATAATTCCATAAAGGGAAGGAATGTCTGATCAGCACTAGTAAGGAGCTATTTTCTCTCATACAAACATCCATGGGCAACTTTGAGAGGGAAATCAACAGGGACACTACAGATAACCACAAGGCCTTCTTCAGGTATGTTAGCAACCTGGTCAGAAACCCTCCGATATGCTCATAGTTAGTACACAATAACAAATAATTCACTGAACCCACAGATATTGGCAACATTGTGGCAGACAGGTTCAGTGCAGGTTTCCCCCTCCCTCTCCCCCAAAATAAGACATACTTATCCCAGCTGACTGTAACCTCCCTGTCATCACAGATGTCCAGGTGAGAACCGCCCTCAGAAAAGCAGAAAACACAACATGAATGGGACCTGATGGTATCCCCGGTTGCATGCTACATGAACTCCAAGAGGAGCTAAACACACATATAGAAATGCTATGTAACACTAGCCTGACTACAGGATATGTACCTGTACACTGGCACACAGCAGCAGTGGTTCCACTCCATGAAGGAGGCACCTCTACATACCAATGCAATACAACACAGTACAATACATTACAATACAATACAATACAATATGCTATTGCCCCTGGGACTACAGCAGCATACTATTCTGCTACCCTGACCATTGTGACACATGTGATGTGATGGTACCTGCTCCTGTCAAACAGTTACACAGGGTGACTCGTATGGCATATTACCTATCTGACTAACATTCAGCAGGGGTATGTGTGACATGTACTCATGTGGAGTCTTGCTTCTTAACACTGTGTGGTTTATTGCAGGGTATGTCTTATCTGTGGGTAGGAACCTGTACCTCCACCATGTGCTCTCTACTGCAGTGTCATGGACGACACACAGCAGTCATTTAGGTTGTGGATGGTGTGAGGTGTTACTATGGTTGTTGGACATCTGTCATGGGTGTGACTTCATGTAAATCCAGGAGTGGTAACCTCTATGTGGGTAGTATGTGTGTACTCTGTGGTGTTGTCAGTCACTGTGCATTGGTAATGTGTTTAAGTGCATTGTCACAGTGTTGTACATGTCACTGTGTCCTTCTCCATATCTGTAGCTGTCATGTGAGGTACATACCGTGGCTGCCATTGTGTGGTGTGGAGGGGTACACTGACCTACATGTCCATAGCTGGGACACCATGTCTGCTGACACATGCCATGTGAAGGTATTCCAGGAATAGTGTGCCACTGTGAATATCATTGGGGGGACTATTGTACACATTTATGACCCTGTTCGCCCCTGACACATGCAGTGGTGGACAGCCAATCACATATATGGTGGTTACTGGTGTAGGTGATTTGAAATGGGGTATGGTACTCCGGTTTTGACACTGGTGTTCATTCCATGCCTTTGTCACCAGGCACCTGTTGCAATACATCTGTACACATGTGCCTCACTCAGAATATATATACATCTCTCTCTCTCTCTCTCTCTATATATATATATATATATATATATATATATATATATGTATATATATATATATATATATATATATATATATATATATATATATATATATATATATGTCTGTATACATACACACATACATATATTGATGTACATATATTGCTATAGATATGGAGAGGGGGGGTGTGTGACAGAGAGGGGGTGAGAGTGATAGAGGCGGTGGGACAGGGGGAGTGTGAGATCGTCATATACAGTCATACCTGTAGATAGTCAGATCTGTCTGTCTATGTATATGTATCTACATATATCTATATCTGTATGTGTGTATTACATATATATGTTTGTACATATTCTATCTATCTACATCTGTCTATGTATTCCTACATCCCTCTCTATGTATGTATACATATATGCATAATATATATATATATATATATATATATATATATATATATATACATACATATATTGACATACATACATATCTATATGATAGATAGGTATATCAACATGTTTGTTTACAAAACTGTATACACACACTAACATACTGCTAAACATACATAACTGTGAAACCTACTTTGTACATTGCACTACAACCTACATTCAACCTACATTGATATGTGCACATAGATGCCCTCACATACATATGTATGTACAGCCTTCACTGATAGTTGCTGTATGTCCCCTGCCCTTTGCACATCTTCATATACATATGGATACAGACCAATGACACATATGGAGGGTTCACAGTATGTAGACTTTTATAGTATTACTTTACATTACCTGTGTTTGTCACAGCTGCTTGTGTTGCTGTCTGGTTTCGTGTCCTGCTGCTCCACTTGCCAGTTGTCAGCTTTCAAGTGGTTGTTGCTGACTGGTTTTGTTTGTGTATGTTTATTTATTTTTTTTTTCTCTCTCTCTCTCTCTCTCTCTCTGTCTCTCCCTACCTCCACAGGGTGCAATGAAAGTATTGCATGTGTGGACTGGGAGTACAGCATGCTTTTGTAGGTATCTGCATATGTCCATGTGATGGCCTCTGCACCAATTGTTAGCCAGCATTTGATAATTGCATGCAGCCAGTTGTGTACTGATTGCAGTTCTCACTGTGATTTCAGGACAGTGCTATAAAAAGGTATGTGAGATAGGTGTAGCCCTTTCAGATTTTAAGGGCAGGGACCATGCTGGTATGCTGTGGACACTGTTCTGTGAGTGTAAAGGTTAGTATCTCTCTCATATTTCCGGCTGTGTTGTAGATTAACATTTCTCCATTCATTTCTCCAGTTTCCTGTACTAAGTGTGTATGTACACTGACACCTAAGACTACTACTACTGTTAATGTGGGTGTGTGTACTTTCCTGTGGGACATGTAGTGTAACTGGTGTATAGCAGTGGCTCTTGCACTTTGTTGCTATGGCTTCAATATTTGCCCTTTACATTCACTACTTGTATGCCTGCTAGGTGTCTTGACTGTAGTGTGTTGCTGTGGCTTTCCTATTTTCCATGTACATTCACACCTTGGAATGCTTGCTATATCTGTTAGGGTGTTACTGCATGCAGTGTGGTCTGGCCATGGTGTGGGCCTTGACATCTATTAGGGTATTTGAGTATGCTGCTGAGCAGGCCCCAGAGACTCTCAGGTGCATCTTTTATCTGCCTCATGGAATGGTACATATCAGTAGGGTACACCCATTAAATTGTCTGGTATTCTGCAGTTGTGACTGTGGGATAGCATGAGCATATGTATTACTACACTATTTCTGCCGTGCAAGTGGTGTATACTTTCAGTACTTCATAGTTACCATTGCATGTGTTGTAACACCTTTCTGCCTACTGTTTGTACATTTCACAGGGAGTCTGTGGGGCATCCCTGTAACTCAGTCACTGTTGCTATGTCTAGGCTCTTAACTATTCAAATATGGCAGTGTCAGACCTCTCAAGTGTACAGATATTTGCAGGATGTCCACATTTTTGCCTCGTATTTTGGTCAATATCTCATAAACAGCTATTTCTGGCAAATCACTCTGGGCTCAAGTCAGACTATAGTGACAAACATTTAAGTTTCAGACTTCATACCCTTCCAAACATCCAACAAAATGCAGAACCTGTTACTCTCTGAACTGTCTAAGTTTGTTGTAGCATTATTTGGAATGTGTCCCTGTTTTTGGCCCTTTGCTCAACATTTTTTATTACTTGGTCCAGATGTGTTCCTGTAAGAGGTTGTGGGGTATGGGCAGTGATTATCCTGCTGTGAGTATGTGTGTGGCTTGCAAGGTGCTACAGTGACATTATTACCTACTAGCTACCAACTAGCATGGCTGTTTCTGTTCGCACATTACTATTTTAGAAATCCACTACATTTGACAGTAAATATACATGACATGCTTTGTGTACTACACATCCTATTTTCCCTTTACATTCATTCCTACTATTACATGATATATTTATTGTAGCACAATGTTCTGATATAACAGTCATGGCTTAGTGGTAAGTCATGCAGACTACAGTTTCCAAAGTCCTGGGTTCGGGACTGACAGTGGGATTTTATTTTGCTTTTGAGCAGACTACAGGACTTGTCATTCAGAGTGACTAAGGCACTTTTAAGCAGTTGTAACCGGGTTAGCACTGGTTTGCACGGAGCTCACGCATGTGCACTGACATTCAGCTCCGCGCACACCCGCTTACAACTGCTTAAAAGTGGTTACTCTTGCACAGACCCTCGCTATTTTCTTTGAAAGAAATGAAAATGGGGAGACAGGAAAGTGGTGAAAAAGGGGTCACAAAGAGGGTAAGACAGTAGGGAAACAAGCTCGGGTTTTGCAGGAGGGATGTAGGTAAGGCCCATAGCTGCCCATTTCTTCATCAGCAATAGCTGTGCATATGTTTGTAATTTGATGTGACATTTGAAACCTTCCACCCCTGAGAGAGGTGTGAGGACAACAATAATACTTGTTGTACAGCCAATTGTAATTGACAGTTTCGATGTCCATCAGACATGTGTGCGAAATGGGCAGCTATGTATGGGGCGTAATTTTTTTGTGGGTACAGAGTGCCCTTTTTTTTTTTTTCAGGTGAGAGTGGTATTTCAGGTAAAGGAAGTCGGTATAGCTGGGGAGGTAGGTTGGGATGGTCAACAGACAAGCCAAACAAGACGCATACAGGGGCGGTGTATGACACATGTGGGGGGGTTACACAATTGACGGGGATGGATGTTTGGATATCTAGAGCCTATGAGCCCACAGATGGCAACAGTGGAACTCTTATCCCCAATCATGGGCAGTTGCCACTGTGCCTTCACAGCTCAGGATGGGGCTGTGCTGGGGGCTGTGTAGGCTGGGCAGCAGGCATGCCCGTTAGTTGTGCCACCCGTGCCTCAAGCTGGCATAGGGGCCCAAGAACAGCTTCCTGGATCTCCCTACGCACCACAGTCCGGACACTATGGAGGGTGAGTGGTTGTTCTCCTCTGGCCACACTTGCAGAGAGGGGATGAGCCCCATCCCCTGCAGCGCTTCCACCCGCAGGTGGCACAGGGCCACCGGAGAAAGGTCTGGACTGGGCACTACTGTCAGGTGACCTCGCCAGCTGAGGTGGGAGAGGTGGGTCCGCTGGAACCCGCCTTCCCTGTCATCCTATGTTTTGCATTATGTCATGACAGTTTGGGTTAGTAACATACAATAGCATTCACAATTAGTTGTAACAGCATGCATTAGTATTCCCATTAACCAAACACTCAGATATTCAAACCATTGAACAGCAGGCATAACACATGCATATTTTGAACAGCAACACACAGTCCAACAACATGCAGGTTTGACTGATGGCAACAGGCCATCAGGTTTGGATGTATGAACAGGGAAGATGCATCAACATACATGCAAATATGTATGACCCAACAGGACAAATGTCCATGGGTGTTAATTGTGATTGCACATACCAATTGCACGTGGAATGGATTATATGTGGTTATAGGGTAGGGTGAAGAAAATTTAATTAACACCTTCAATTACCAATACATATGCTGTACATTTCTAATAGCTGCAGATATATACACACTACAGTTCTACCTACAGTTTCCTATGTGATAACTACTTCAAGTTGGTGATAGGAATGTTACTGCTACATCAATATACATTTTCATTTTTATTCATACACATTCATATCTGGCTCTGTTCAGCTACATCATCTTGCTACATTTGCTTTATATAGCTATAGACAACTGTGGATGTTTGGTATTTCAGACAACCATACTATCTGCATATTGCAGACTGAGAGCAACATATCCAGATTTTGTGATACACATTCCAGCTGCAGTAACATTTTCAACACATTTTGCAGTTTGGTTTTGCTTGTCACATTCATTTCATTCTGTACTGACTGCAGTATACTTTATTCAGGAGTTATTACTACTTTATTGGTGGATTCATAACTCTTTCTCACACTCTCTCACTTGTTTTATTTTTATAATTCAGGATGGTACTTAATTCTAGGCTTTATTGACATGTTTTACCTGTAGTTATTACAATCCTTTCCAACAGTCTCACTTCTGCCATGTTTCTGTATTTTAACAGGGATATATTTCACACATGTGTTTTACTCAGCTTCTGCAGCTGTATTTTTCAGCCTGCTGCAGGTTATGTACTATTATATTACAGGTGGGACATCTTTATTTCAGACTTTATTTCAGACTTTTTAATTTTTCTGTTTGGATTACAGACTGCATCACACTTTTGTAATCAAGCAATACTTGCAAACCCTCTTACACTGTTACTTGCACATTTTATTACTTAGTGACTACACTGCACTCTTTTGCTAACTGTCATACTTTTATATTTATTTACAGTTACAGGGAGAGGATTACTGACCTGTCTGGTGGCGCAACCACACCAGCCTATTGCCATAGGCTCTATGGTTTGCAGAATGGACACCTGCAGCTATAATATAAATAAAATAATATTGGAATACACATCTCCGTAATATCAGCTAGGTTAATTTCTTACATAAATAATTAGATGTAACTTACGCAGTAGTGGGGCGTTGGGTATTTGCCGGGCCTCCTGGATCCAACGGTTCAGTTGGTCCTGCTTCCGTCACTTCAGGTCCGCATGGTGGTGACGGACCTGCTCACCAGTCCTTGGTATCCCTGTGGCACTGGTAAGATCATGAGCAAACCGGTCCCACGCCTCAGCCCTATATGCTCCTTACAGGACCTGGCCCTGCATGAGTTGGGTCTCATGATTGTGGACAAGGAGCCAAACCATATATTTGGACTTCTCAACGCCCCACCTCTGTGCTCGAAAGCAACTACCCTCACCTACACCTTACATTCTGGCTGCAAGTTGGTTCTACAATCGGTTATGCTGTGTATTCCCACCTATGGGGCTTATATATGCCGTTTTTCCCGCACTTATCTGTGATTGGCCATTTTGGAATTGTATCAGCTTCACAAAACCTGCTTTGTCATGCTCCTCTTTCTATTCATTCCTATATATTTGCTATTACTGCATTTCTAAGTGCAGCTGTCATGGCTTAGTAGTTCAGTACCTTGACTATGGTGCACGGTATCCTGGGTTCGAACCTGGCCACTGCTTTTTATATTTTATGACTGTCTACACAGACTAGGAGGTGTGTCTGTGTAAAGGCAGTTTTGTTACAGCTTGCTCAACATTGCCCGTCAGTTAGCTTGTTGGCGTGGCGCGCAGCTCCACGCAAACGGGGTACACTGGTTTACGCGTCATTTGGCTGTCAGCATGCATATTACGCTCAGCTCAGCTAGGGGCACACAGTTTCAGCGTGTTAAACCAGTGCTCACCTATGGGCACTCATTTTATACCTGTTGAACCACTGCTCACCTACGGGCACTCATTTTGCACCTGTTAAACCACTGCTCACCTAGGGGCACTCATTTTACACTTGTTAAACCACTGCTCACCTACGGGCAGATGCACTCAACTTGTTAAACTGTAGCTCAGCTATAGGCACATCTGGCATTTTTTATTATTTTGTTATCTCACATTTCTTCAGAATAAATGGCCCATTTCATTACATTTTACATAAAATATAATTTTATATGTGTACATATATGTCAGGGACTTGTTTCGTGCTTATTTCACTAAAAATAAAAATTGATGTTGGGGGGCCTCGAACCATGACTGCCTGCTCTTCAGCCAACATCTCTACCGCTACACTATTGCTTCTTGGCTTACTTTGCATATGTAGTTCTTATATGCTTTTCCACTGACTGCTAACTGTGGCTAAGCGTCGGGCACGCCCGTGCAAATGAGCGCACTCATGGGCAAACATCTTTACAATTTAAAAAAATAATTATAACATGTTCATTTATATATTTTATGTTCATAGTCTGTGGGGGCATGTGTTGTGTTTATTCACATTTCCATGGACTCTGTCGTGGGGGTTTACTTTCGGGACTTTTACTCTTCTGGGGGCGTGTCCGTTTGCAGGGCTCAGCCTACGGACACGCCCATACTGTCTTCCACGGACTGTGTAAGCCTTAGATGTGATTCAGCATGCCCTCATGCATATGCATGACATGCTGACATCACACCGTTTAACTGCAGCCTCCGTGTAAGCCTTGTAACTCTTACACGGAGGCTTTGTGAATCCTGCCCTGTATCTTTTTGAAAACTGACCATGTCTACTTATTTTCTGCAGGTGTTGTGGAACTGCAGGTGTCATGGAAGTGTGCTGACTGCTGCACAATGCCTCTTAGCATGTTTGTGCAATGGAAATGTAACAACGTATCTTTTAGAAATTGACAATGTCTGATTTTTGTCTTGGGCCTTATGCCATATTTGCACAGAAGTGAGCAATGCCAAACTGAGACAGGCAAAGCTCAACATGTATTATTCTTGTAAAGAAGTTTTGTCAGTTTTCATCATTAAAAGATAACTGTGGGACTTGAATCATGATCTACATATCCTATGTGCTGTGTGATTCATCATTTTACCAGATATGCTACACAAACAATCGATTCACAGCTGTAATGTATGCTGTCTTTATCATAGAAACAACTTCCATTAATTTTAATTTATTTATCCATTTCACCATATTTGCACTAAGCCACATGTCACTCAAATATTAATATTTAAAAAAAAACATAACATTACAAATACATTTTAACACACCTTAGAGATTGTTACATAATTCTGGATTTGAACTATTATACAAATGAACCTACCAAACACACTAGGATTGTCTCTCTCTTTGCCAGAGAAACAACTTTGCAGTTGGAAGGCAAATCATTGTGCATACAAGCAAGTCCCATTTCCTCCACAGTATTAACAAGACATATACACTTGTACACTCTCGGTTGTTTGTACATGTGTTGCTTACAGATTTATTGTAATGAGTCATCACACACCCAGTTATTATTGTTTTCAGCAATGCAGCTGTGTTCTCTATTTGTATTGCGTTTGTTCTCTTATCTGTGCTGTACTCTCAGGCATGCAATATATAAGGCATTTTGTATCACTGTCCTTTAAATGTATGATAAAATGACATGACATTGAAAAGACATCTTCAGCAAAGGCAGGAGAGTTTGGTTATTAGTGAACAAAAATGACAACTGTGTGCTGTTCATTTCCATTTAAAAGCTTGCTACCATTACTTCCACACTTTGTAAGTGTATGCTGGGTGACAAACCTAATGCTTCACCCTCACACTAATCATTCACAGTTGCAATCCATTAACAACTAACACTATGTTTACACCGGCAACACAAAGTCAAAAGGTTGGGATTCAGCAGTTCTAATGAGTTCACACCTCATTTACATCTTTACCATGCTCAGAGACCTGAATCTATACTATAAAAAAGTAACTGTGTAGCTAGGGAACTTGAAGGCGAAAAGTCTTCTGTATTTGGAGAACATAGAAGATTGCTATTCCTTTTGATTTATCTGCAATGTATCTTTTAGAAATTGACAAGTCTGCAGGTGTTGTGGAAGCATGATAACAGCTGTGCAATCCCCCTTAGCATGTTTGTGCAATTGAAAACACACGATGTAATAATGTATCTTTTTGGTTATTGATAATGTTCGCCTATTGTCTGCAGATGTTGTGGAACTTAAACTGTCATGAAAGCATGCTGACTGCCACACAATGCCATTTAACATGTTTGCATGATGGAAGCAAAGGATGTAACTATGTATCTTTTCAGAAATTGACAATCCCTGCTTGTTATCTGGGGCATCATGCCATGTTTCCGTGGAAAAGGCTTCTGATCTTGCAAAGTTATGATTGTATTTTTCAAACACATTCTAAATTTGTTAACATGTTGCAAATATTTTTTTTATATACATGCATTAGAAAAATGGAAATTTTATCTGTATGCACTTTTTTATCTCACTGTTGGTGTAGGCATTTTGGGCAGGAATTTTTTCTCATATAGACAGCCTATTAATTTTCATCACAAGTGTTATTGTTAAAACTGGGTTATCTTACAATGTTCTTATCTTGTTTCAAGGAAATGTAATGCACTATATTGCCAATGGCACAGGGGTGTTATGCTTCTAAGATGGCCCAGTGACACTTCCAGGGGAGAGTAAGAGTTGACTGGCAATCAAACAAAATTGACTTTTCTCTTTAAAATGTGCTCACAGTTTGTGAAAATTTTGTTGAAAGCTTATATAACAATTTAATTATGTGGTATTCCTCTGGTTTCTGCAAATGTTTCATTTGACTGTTTTTTTTTTGGGGGGGGGGTGGGGGAGGCAAGTACCATTTGTGTGTTGCCTCAAGAAAAGTTGTGTGTGTTTAAAGAGGTTTGCTCTTGAAATTGTGTAGTCATCCTGTTATTTCTGTGGCAAACAGTACATTACTAAGGTGCTATTCTTTTTTTGACCAAACATTGGTTTGTGTTTGAGTGTGATATGGTACAACCACATAACCTTTAATATTAATTACTGGAATATGTGTCTCCACTGCTTAATATTGAAAATATATATGTGTATACAAGGAGGAATTTAATGATGTGATGTTTATGTGTTGCAGTCTTCTCTTTTTTATGTCACTAAGGATTATGGCACCCAAGTGTACAAAGCTATGTAAATCCCCTTTCACTGACCATGAAAACAATTATACAGTGCAGGCATTCAGGCACCATGGAACCTTTCTGCTTGATAGATGACGTGGAGATATGGCTGACAGAATGTAAATTTGGAACCAGGTAGTCCACGATATGAATGCCATAGTTTGGTGCACTGGGAGTTATGATCAAGTGCATCATAGGGCCACTGATATGATTTCAGCAACCCAGAGAAGCAGCTGCAGTTGCCCATTAACAGCTGTCTATGGGGGGTGGGGGGCTGCTACAGTGCCACCACTGACAACAAATGACGAGTTTCTGTCCACTGTCAGAGATCCAGAGGGCTCAGTGGAAACTGCACAACAACATGAGATTGATGTCAGTGCTGGTGTTTCTGGGAGGACAAATATGTGCCAGGAGTAGGTTCCAGGTAAGCTTACCTAAGTCAAGTTGCAAGATTTGGTTGTACAGTAAAATATAGAAAAAAAATTGAACTAATACTTCATGGTAGTTTTTTTTTTTTAATTTTTGTTTTTTTGATGAACCTATTTATAACTTAAGATACTTACTGGCACATTTTTATCGAATACATATTGGCTTTGGGTGGATGTGTCAACCATGTTTCATTTAAAATTATTGTTAACAGACATATAGGGAAAAATTATGTATTAACTGTCCCCCTGTGTTATTCTAATTGTGATGTTTAATTAGCATCCTTATCTTGCTTCATTTCTTCCAGGATCCTCCCTACAAAGTATGGAGTTATCTGCACATGGCAAGATAAACATTTTTCTTTGATTATTGATAAACAATTGTCAGATATATGCATTTATTTATTTTATTAATTGACATTTGGTTAACAGGAAAGTCCAACTGGATAAAAGCCCATTTTCAGCAGAGGCCCAAGGAGAAAAGTTCCAAATTACTACAAAACATTTTAAGAGCAATAATTTTACAATATTCAAAAATAAAACAAAAACATCTGCAGTTTAACTAATAATAACAAATTAGACAATATAAAAACATTGGTTAAGAATCGATACAAGTTATATCACAATTATTTAATATTTAGAGAACATTTTATGCAGTTTGTAGAAAAAATAAAGGTAAATTAGTCTAATACAAGCAGGGATTGCAATATAAAGTGAGGGAAAAAGAGGTTTATGGTATATTTAGAGAGAGAGAGAGAGAGAGAGTCAGGGAAGAGAATTTGATAGAAGATAGGAAGTAAGTGAACAAGGGAGAGTAAGGAGGTATAAGGAATGAAAAGATGTTTGTTCACATTTAGGGGTATAGTTTATCCTGGTTTTGAGCAAGAACAAAGCCAGATTTTGTATAGGAAGTCTTTCAGAGTGGTTTTGAAAGAAGGGAGGGAGGGTATTGACCTGATGGATACAGCTAAGGAGTTCCAGGCCTTAGCAACCTTGTACAAGTACAGACAATTGCCGGCAGATTTTATAGGTTTGTAGACAGACAGAAGTTTTTGGTCACTGGATCACAATGACCAACTGAGAACATAGTTTTGTAGAATGTTTTTTAGTGCTGGACAGGCAGATGGATACTGGATAATTTTATAGATGGTAAGAAGCTGTATATGTTAGATGATGAGGCAGTTCTAATCAGTTTAGGCTTTTTCATGCTATACAGTGGTGCATTCTGAAATAACTATTTGCTGCAAATTTAGCAACACTGTAATAGCATTGTTCAGTTTTAATGTTTGTGAAGCCTGGAGGTTAATGAGGATGGGAGTGCCATAACGAAGTGTGGTAAGCAAATATGTAGTGTCGAGTGTAGTTTTAGTTGCATTGGTGAGAAAATTTTGGGCTCTGTAAAGCATCTCTCGTTTTTAATGAGTTTTTCTTATGCAATTTTGTATATGCAGGTCAATTGTAAGATTATCATCCACTATCAGCCCTAATAATTTGTTATGACAAGTGATGTCAATGATTGTATTATCATGAGACTTTAAATTTTGTTTTCTCATGAGAGAGGGATTTGGGGAAAAAGTAGAAGCTTGTTCTTTTTTGGCTTGAGCATGGGTTGTGAGTTACAAAGTCATGTTTCAGTGGCTGTTAAAGGTTCCTGAGTAATTTTTTGGAGGTGTACCATGTTGTCAGATGTGCAGATGAGAGTGAAATCATATGTGCATTGTATTAGGGTGGCCTATTGTATGGATGCATAGAGGGTGTTGGTGAAAATGTTAAAGAGAATGGTGACCAAGGATAGAGACTTGTAGTAAGTGGGAAGTAAGGAGAAAGCATGGAGTGCCATTTTACTGACTGATACCTACTAGACAGGTAGCTTTTGAACCATAGAAGTGTGGCCTGAGAGAGACCCACTGAGGACATTTGAAGTAGAAGTTTGCAATGACAAACTGTGCCGAAGTCTTTAGACAAGTCTAGAAATAATATTTATAAGAAGTATTTATCTGTATGTGTGAAGCTGGTGTAATGAATATTGTGTGTATTGCTGTACCATCTGCAATAGTGTGATCATTGTTAGTTTATCATATAATTTAAATATTTAGTGTAGGTATTAATTTCTTTCATGTGTTTGCTGCTTATTATCACAGGTGATCCTGACAGTGGAAGTATAGGACTCTTACCACCTGATATCAGAGTATCAGCAGACTCTCATGATGATAGTGGCCAAACACAGGCACAGTCGGGGAGGTGCAGAGGTTGAATCTGAGATTGAGGTTTGAAATTCAGCCATCTTCTTTATTTCTCTTGGACACAGTTAATAGGCCTACACAGACCTATTCAACTGAGCTCTGAGATATTGGACAAGTGGAGGGTGACACACTTGATCAGGGTAGTGCGGTTACTGTGGCTTCAGTGCCAGTTGACTCTGGCCATAGCCAAAGTGTGGGCTAGGTGCCACATAGGAGGGTTGTTAGGGGTGATCAGAGGAGACCTGCTGTCCACCCTCCACTTGATACTGGTGTGTCTTTACTGCCACTCCACATATATTTAGGGCCATCATAGAGGTACAGGCACATTCGACTAGGGCATCTGAGGACATGCTTATGGCTGCAGATGTGGCACAGGCTGACCTGTGTGACTGTCTCTGCCATGTGGCTGATTCAATGGATCAGATGAATGACACTATGAAATGGGCACTGTCTGTGATAGGACATCTGCGGGGAGGGGGACAGCATTCACATAGAGGTATGTCAGCAGTAGCATCATATGTTAGCCAACATGGCCATGCCTGATCATGCTCCTTTAGTAGCACTACTTCCCCTGCTCCATCAGTTATTGAGGTGTCCACACCTAGACATGGTAGGCCATGGGATCATGGTCCTGGGTGTACCTGTGATGAAACTTGTTCAGCAGACTTCAGTCATGCACAGGTAGCAGCAGCACATCTGACCATGGGCATGGACATGCCAGTGCAACTCCTGGCAGAGCCAGTTGTCATGGTCAGGGGAGACCATGATGAACTGTTACCTTTACCATGCATGGCTCACACCTGTCCAACATACCCAGAAGTAGAGCTAGCACAGAGCTTGGCTGTGCTCTTGCAAGCACTCACACTCATGTTTCAACTTGACTGGCCATGCAGCTCATTCTGTCTCAGTGGCCATGTGATACTTATTCCAAATTTCTGCCTGTTTCTCTTTCTTACTCACATGCACTCACTACATTTTGTGTTAACCTAAGCCTCCTGCCCCTCCCAAACAACACCCTGTGCAGATGATGATAACTGGGCCATATCCTTGATTTTCTATCTTTTGGATGTAGGGATATACAAGTCTTTTGTTGGATGCCAAGGGTGCATAATTGACTGAGTGCTTATTATATATGTGTTTGTGATGCTCTTTTGAAAATTGTACTGTTTTCTTGCAGGTTTTTGTAATGTGTGTATCTTTGATGCATTAGGCCTATTAGTTGATAGTGAACACATCTATTGACAGGGAGTCATTGCTGTCACATATTGATATAATTGCTGTAAAAATCACCCACCTTCCACTTAGTTTCATTTTCAAGTAACATTATGCAAGGCTCTATCTTTCATTTGTATTACATTTGTAATATTAGCCATTTATTTTCCTATTCTAGGTTCAACATTTACTTTGATAGTCTGGAAGTTACAAGCGTTTTAATTCAGGGCTGACTATGTGTGATGCTAGCAGTATACAACCATTAAATGGGTAAGTAAAGGTTGTGAGCATTGCCTGGCATCCATTTTACTGTATGTATGTGCATAGGATGCCAGTTTTATGGCCTTAGGCAATGAGCATGTGTGTTATCCTTTGCTTCTTGGCCAAGGTGAGGGCATATTTTGCATGTCTACACTTACCAATACCCACAGTGGTTAGTGGTTTTCCCCTATAACTCCTCATCTGTGTTTGGCTGTGGTGACCTTGCAACTGCTGGTGGGAAGTGTGCCCCTTCCCCTTGGTGATCCTGCTGAAATTATTTTCATAGGATAATATTATGAAGGATGGGACAGACAGTAAAAATTTCAACAGAAATATGGCGATTGTACTTCAGGGATCCCCCTGATGTATCTAGGCACCAGAACCATGACTTTAGCAACCCAAACATATGCTCTATGATATTTCTTGTTTGAGAGTGTGCCTCATTATATCATTCTTTGGTGGGTGAGTGTGCATTTCTGATGGGTGTCATCAGCCACTGCTAGAGTACATCCCCTGCATCCCCTAGTAAATGACCTTGTGGGATAGCCCCCCCCCCAAGCAAACCTCTGATACAGTTGAGAGTTGTGCCAGATATAGGAGTCATGGTAACTCCTTGGGTTGCCAGCACACACATTCAGGATTATTCCCTTAGCATTACACACAACCTGGCATTTAATGAAGTGGAAGCCCTTTCTGTTTATGTACACTCTTCACTGTTCCCTGGGTGGTGCTTTGCTTTAATTGTGCTGCAGAGTACGGCACCCAACACTTCAGGGAAGTGTGCTACAGGGTAGAAATCCTACATAGTTGTAGCTCTGTCCTTGGGTGTATGGGGAAAATGTATGTAGTTGTAACATAGCATTCAGGAATTGATGTAGATCCTCAATGCTGATGCCTGTGACACCCCCAGCACATGCCCTGTTGGTCACTGGAAGTTTTCTGTAACTAATGTTCTAAGTGATACACATATTTACTCTCCACAGGTATTGGCTCCCTCAATCTGTCCTTGTTCTTAGTTGAGGATGACAGAGGTCACAGAGTTCCTGTAGTGTGTCTCTAGCCACCCTGTAGCACTCTAAAATTTTCACCTCATGTAGACTGTGAAAAGATAAACATCATCTAAACACCATTCTCCCTTTTGGCCTAGGTCTATTAACAGCAGCAGCATAGACTTAGGCCTGTTGCACATACACATGTATAAGAGCAACAGCAACCCCTACCATTGCTTCCATGTAGAGTAGTTTCCTTTGCTGCATTTCAATAGGTTTTGGAATTCACAGGAAAAACCTGCAGTGAGTCACCATGATTGCTTTATAGCTTGTTTTATGTCTCCTCTGTCTTGGATTGGCATACAGTTCAACGTCTTATGCAGTAATTAGCATGCCACAAAGTTTACGTGTTTGCGTAGCACTGCACACTGTTTAGAGCTGCTTACTGAATACAAAATAGCATGCTACCATGTAGGCTTTATTGTCCAGCCACAGTTTATTAATGAGTAAACATTATATGTATATCAATATTGAATGTGGCTACTATGACTAACTTGATTTGTGATGCAGCACAGATGCAAATACATAGGAAAAACACATGTATGCATGCACAAACCACTAGGTATCACATTATATGGTCTGTGCAAGACACCTTAACAGATATAGTATTACCACAACTCTGGATTATATAACAAATGCAGAAGTTCTAACAGTGGTCACTGTTGTGAAGTGACATGTTCATTTCCTTAGCACAGAAGAGATGAAGTCAGATAAGCATGTTGTTGCATTATATGGGAACCAGATGCAGAAACACATCTGAGTATGTGCCATCATATGTGCAGATACCACAGTTTGTTAATGCATTCTACTTTCTGTCACATGACCTGTTATTTCCTTGACAAATGTACAATGTGTATCTAACACTGGAGTACACAACCAAAAATATGGGACTTGTGTCAGCAGTAACCAGCTTCTGTGCTGCAGGCAAACATGTTTGACAAGTGCCAGTTGTGAATGACATGTGCTATTGATACAGTGTTAGATATAGCAGTCATTGGATAAACACATAGGGATTATTATACTATATGCAGTTTGTAATGTTTAAGGAGTGTATGCATATCTGCTTATTAACTGTTGACTTGCACCACACAAAGAATACCCGTTGCAAGTTTAGTGTATACTTACTGCAACATATGCTCTCTGTATATACCAAAGAAATTAATCATATGTCCACATGCAGCAACTGTAATATAGTGGAGAGCATCACGGGAATTACAAATATCACACTAGTGTGTCTAGACAAGATGTGTCTGACATAAGGACACAAGCATGTAGAATGGCTAAGTGTAAACATGTCTGAAGTTTGTGTAAGACACAACACAAGTGATGCTGAAATATGTTCCATGACATCACAACAATTGTATATGTAAGTGTGCATAACACAACACAGCATTATGTTGCTGCACCCCCTCACCAACACTAGAACATCTCAGTGTATTAGTATAAATAACAGACATCATTAATATGGATCTATGAATAACAATATGCAGTTTCACAGCAAATGAACAGTATCTCACATAGCAAGGGTGCACACACACACACACACACACACACACACACACACACACACACACACACACACACACACACACACACACACACACACACATACACACACACGCGCGCACATGTACATGAATGCACACACACACACACACACACACACACACACACACACACACACACACACACACACACACACACACACACACACACAGTGTTTAGCTAAAAGACACAAGTAATTCAGTCTGATTCTATACATGTTTGCATTGTCAAGGCTGTAGATTGGATTTCATATACTGTATATAAGGAGCAAAAATATACCATACATTATTACTCATATATATATAGCTATTCTAAGAAGCTCTTAAAGTACACAGGACTAGGTGTAAAGGGTCTATATTAGAACACCAAACATTCAAAATGTTGAGTGTTCTAATATCGAACCCTAACAATCAAAAATACTAAACATCAAACATTCAGAGCAGTGAATTTTTTCCTAGAGAAAAAATTTGCTGTTCCAAAACACATACACAGAACACAGACACACCAAATAAACAGCAATTCACACACATACACCTAAAGTCTTACACTTAACCCTACACTAAACTATACATACATCACTAACTATCCACTTACCTTAACCGAAACCCTAACCCTAAGATCTGTCTCTATCGCACAGTCACCTCACCCGCGCCCTAACCCTAACTCACCTACCCTACCTTAACCCTCATTTCCACACAATCGGACACTTACCTGACCCATGCCCTAACCCTAACTCCAGCGAATTATTTCCTAGGGAAAAGATTTGCTGCTCCAAAACACATACACAAAACACAAGCACACCAAACAAACAGCAATCCACACACATACAGCTAAAGTCTTACACCTAACCCTACAATAAACTATACATACATCACTAACTATCCACTTACCTTAACCCAAACCCTAACCCTAAGATCCATCACTATCGCACAGTCACCTCACCCGCGCCCTAACCCTAACTCACCTACCCTGCCCTAACCCTCATGTCCACACTATCGGACACTTACCTGACCCACGCCCTAACCCTAACTCAGCTAACCTGCCCTAACCCTCACGTCCACACAATCACACATTTACCTGAATCCGACCCGTAACTTTCCACCAGAGTGCTGAAAATACTGAAGCAACAGAAACGGACAACCAAATTCTTTCCCTAGGAAAAAATGTGGTTTTCTGTTTCTTCGATATTTTCAGCGTTCGCTGAAAAAAGGGTTGATATTAGAACACTCAACATTTTAAATGTTCGGTGTTCTAATATAGACCCGGTGTAAAGAGGGTGTCATGTCATGTGAAACATATCTAGATATATGCACGACTTTAAACAGCACAGCTCATATGCAACAAACAATGATGCAGTACACCATAATGTACAGAGCTTGTCCACCAGTTTATATGTAACATAGCAACATATATATAGCACAATACAGCATGCTGTTTGCAGCAGTTACAGTTATGGGCATAAACTGCATAATATGCTGGCACCATGGTCCTATAACAGACACAGTTATCATGTAAGCCAAAAACAGATATCTTAGGTTCATAGGTAGGTACTAGGCTATCGGCCCAAGGGCCTACATAAGCCTAGCCAGCAAGGTTCCATAGCTTACACCACCCAAGAAAGTTATTTTCCTGAGACACTGCCCAGCAGAGACACAGAAGTGATCCCCAGGATGTATTTCCTATTTCCCATCCACTCATCAAGATTTTTCTTGAAGAGTGCTAATGAAGAACTTTGCATGACATAGATGGGTAGCTTGTTCCAGAGTATAGGAAGTCTCTGGGAGAGGAATCTATCCCTCCAACATGTCCTGTTTATTGTGGTGACAAGGTTTAGGTCCCTAGCGTGTGTAGCTTGGAGGGATTGGGATTTCTTTAGGTGTAGCATGTCCAACAGCTCTGGGTTTGACATAGCTTTATATGTTAGGCAGAGATCACCTCGGAGTAGGCGATATGCTATGGAGTAAAGCTGGAGTTTTTTGAGGCGGTCAGTGTAGGGCATTTGTTTGAGGCCAGTAATCCTCTTTGTGAGGTACTTCTGTGGCCTTTCCAGCTGCTGCAGATGTCTTGTGAGGTACATTCCAAAAGGGGCATTGTACTTTATAATGGGTCAAGAAAAGAAAATGAGCAGGCAATGGAATATCCAACTGTTTATTGTACGTAAGCGCTTTCACTGAACAAATACTTCAGCTTCTTCAGACAAGTAAAAACTATTCACTTCCAGTTTAAAAACCTAACACAAACCTGCTGAGCCAATGGCCTGGGCCAGCCCAAGTACATGATGTCATGCAGCATTAAACATTTAAAGCAACATTGACTGATTAAACTATGTTGCCCAAATGATAGTCTTAAGCATCTAAAAAACGTAATAAAAAAGTTTACCATTTCCAACCCAAGACAAAAAATAAATACAAATACAATTGGGATGGTAAATGATGCTTAAAATAGGCCATTGTTATATAAAAAATAAAAAATAATGATAATAAATAAAGTGTGTACTGTGTAAATGTGTAGCATTGAAATATATTATGTTATGTTATTAAATTGAGTTACATTATGTTAATGTAAAAAACCAACATGTAAATACATTATACAAGACTCGTCTTATGGTGTTATACGTGTAAAAACATATAAAACCATAGAAAGTCTTACTCATAAACAAATATAAAAAGAAGAAAGGTCAGTTAGATGTTTAAAAACATTTTTGTGTGATACAAACAAACTGTCACCCCTATCTTGCCAGGGCTTTAAGCTTCAACAAGCTCTTGATAGATAAGGCTTCATTTAACCCTGGAAAAGAGTAAGCAGCAGTTGCAATTTGCCATTCCACTTCAGCCTCTTCTAATTTGAGTTCCCAGGGCCCCCCTCTTTTGTTATGTTCTACTTGTTGTAAAACCACAAATAAGAAATTGTGACTTGGGAAAATAAGGGTGTGTCTGGCTAAAGCACTAGTACTAGTTTTGTTCATAATGCTGTACTGGTGCTCATAAATCCTCTGTTTTAATTTCCTCTCTGTTTTCCCGATATAAAATGCTTCGCAACCGTCACAGAAAGCTCCATAAACAACCCCTAGAGAATCACAGTTGTATCTATCATAGATGTAATATACTTTATTTCTGATTTTTACTCTGTCAGTTAATTTAATGAACTTGCATTGATGACGTCTCCCACATTTTGTCATGCCTGTATTAAATTTAGAAGTCCTTTTTGGCCTTTTAACCAAACCTTTCAGGTTTACGCCCCTCCTAAAAGTTAGTTGGGGTGTCAAACCTAAAGAACTTCTAAGGTGGGGATCTTCCGAAATAAACGCCCAGTTCTTGTTGACAATTTCTCTAACAACTCTAGAGTCAAGTGAGTAAGTTGTTAACATTCTAGTTGATTTGTCTCCCTCCTGTATGTTTGTTAAAGCAGGAGATACTAAAATGTTAGTGTGTGACTCTGGCATGTTATAACCTTTGTGTAACAGGGGGGTAAAGTGGCCTGATGACCTTTTGCTAATGACTTCTTCAAACACAGTGGTCACATAGGCCATTGGATACCCTCTCCTATTAAACATGGATCTTAACAAGTCACATTCAGTAATAAAATCATTGAAGTCACTAACCATTCTGGCAGCCCTTACTGCTTGTCCCTTCACCACTGTTTTTTTCTGGTGTAAAGGGTGACAAGTAGAAAAATGCAGAAAGGCGTTGGAATAGGTTGGCTTACGGTATATAGTGGCTCTATAATGGGTCTAATGAGTGACAAGTAGAGGGGAACAATGACCTCTTTTTTCCTGGATGAGAACCCTTTTATGATGAGGTGTGCCACATAGAAGGACTTCCTGACTACTGTGGCGATGTGACTATCAAAGGAAAGACTACTGTCCATCTGGGTCCCAAGGTCTCTTATCATGCATTTGGTGTTAAGTAGATTGCTGCCTATGAGGTAGTTCATGGGTACATAGTTTTTACACATCATTTGGGGACTTGACTATGGCTCCTAGTTTGCAGTCATCTGCGAACTGCATTAGCCAGAGGCCTTCTGTGTTAGCCTGTAATTCAGAGAAGTAGATACCAAACAGGAGAGGTCCCAGGATGGAACCCTGTGATACTCCACTTGTCACTGCTTTGAGGTCAGATTTGGAGTCTGCAACTTTTACAGTGTGGGTTCTGTCAGTGAGCCAGTTGGCAACCCATCTTGTGACATAGGGATTTATACCTAGTTTAGTGAGTTTAGCTATAATTCCAGAATGGGGGATGGTGTCGAAAGCCTTGGCGAGGTCAAGATAGGCTGTGTGAACCACCTTACCCTCATCCACGGCTTTGGTGAGTGCCTCAAAGAAGTCGATCAGGTTCAGGAGGCATGATCTGCCTTTCACAAACCTGAACTGGGTGGGATCCAGAGTTTGGAGGATACCAATGTCTTTCTTTATGAGTTCCATGATGATACATTCCATGGCCTTGCAGACCAGGCTCATCAGGCTAATAGGTCGATAGTTCCCGGGATCAGTGGTGGCTTCCTCTTTGTGGAGTGGGATAACTGTTGCTGTGTGCCATTCAGTGGACACAAAGCCTGATGCGACGCTATTATTGAATATGGTGCTTAAGTGGGGAGCCAGTTCATTCTGAAGTTCGTGTAAATGCAGCCTAGGATGTTGTCCAGTCCCATGGATGCTGTGTTTTTGGCTTTAGAGGGTGCAGCTTTTACCTGTGTAGTTGTGATTACAGGGACTCTGCATTCTTCCTGTATAGATATGGGCACTTTAGGGTGTGAGAGGGGGGTAAAGTTAGCACTGAACCTATCTGCCAGGATGTTGGCAATATCAGTTGGTTCTGTAATTTTCGTGCCTTTGTGCTGCTGTAACTCAGAGCAGATCTGGGTGTTGTCATCTAGATTCTTGACATAGCTATATAATGCTTTGTGGTTGTCCTTGGATTTAGTGGCAATATTGTTTTCCTAGCTAGCTTTGGAAGATCTTATAAGGGATCTCAGCTTCTTACTGAGGCTGACCAGGGAGCTCCTCCACTCATGGGATTTTACTCTCTTTTGCAACAGTTTCTTCCTTCTGTTGTACAGTTTGTTTATTGCAGGGGGGCACCAGATTGGCTTCCTTTTTTGGAGGATAGCATTGTGGTTCTGTTTGGGATAGCATGATCCATGCACTTGTGTAAGTGCTTATAGAGTGCATTTGTGTAGGATTCATCAGTTGTAACTGTATTGTCCATCTGCATGGGTGTCATGAAGTTCACCACTTCTGTCTTAAGAAGCATGAAGTTGGCTTTGGAGATTTTTTTTACTGTGGTTTCCTTAATGGGGGGTGGGGGCGGGATGTGGATATCAAGGGTGATTATCTTATGGTTGGATCGGACCAACGAGGAGTTGACTTCAGGTGTGGAACACTCGTCACTCATGTTGGTAATGACTAGGTCTAGGATACTGTTGCCCCTGGTGGGGGTGTGGATAAGTTGATCTAGGGCATTGGAGTTTATGAATTCCAGAAAGCGTTGCACTAAGGAGTTGGCACACGAGTAGTTTTCCCAGTTAATGGTGGGGTAGTTGAAGTCGCCCATAATTAGGGTGTTTGGTTGAACCCTAATATTTTCCAGTACATCAAGAAAAGAGGAGTGGGAATCCTGAAGCATGGTGGAGGATCTGTAGCAAGCTACAATTTGGATTGCAGTTTTGCCCAGAGTTAGTTGCACTTGGATAACCTCAGATGCATTATGCTGAGCAGCTAGCCTGGAGGTGTGTGGATATCCTTAATGAATATGGATACACCTCTGCCTTTGGTGTTTCAGTCCAGGTTACATGGCCAAAAAGTGTGGTATGAGTTATAGCCTGGTAGTACAGGGGTGCTCTCTGGAGCCTTGAACCAGGTCTCAGTCACTGCACAGATATCGATGTTCTCCATTTTAAGGAGTGTCTCGAGTGAGTGCATTTTGAGATTTAGACTTCTAGCATTGAGTAGCATTACCCTCAGTTTTTGCTTGCCTGTTCCTGTTATGGTGGTGAATTTGTTATTTGAACCCTGCCTAAAAAAGGCACTATAGGAGCAGCAAGAGCCTTAGCCAGTATCCAGAATCCCAGGGGCGACAGGTGCAGGCCATCTGTGGCAAAGCATTGTGGTCTGTCGACAATGTCATCCCAAGCAGACAGATACTGGATCCCCTTAGAATGACACCAGATGCTTAGCCAATTGTTGAAGTCAATCATTTTGTCCTTGTACTGTGGTATCATTCTGGGTGATGGCAGAATGTTACTCAGGGTTAGGGTCATACCTGCCTGGGCTACAAGACTGGAGAGCTCTTCCAAATCTCTTTTCATGTAGTCCAGGGAGGTACGTCTCAGGTCATTCACACCAACATGGACAATTACAAAGTCATATTTGTACTTGTTGTGGAGTGACCTGAGTGCATGGGTTATGTGGCAGATCCTGGCACCCGACAGGCAGCTGACAGTAACCTTCTCCTTGTTTAGCCTGGTGAGTGGGACATCAGTGTGCCTGACTATAGAGTCACCTATGACTAGTGTGTTGGGTACGTTGTTTTGCCTTATTAGCTGTGGTTGAGTGGCAGACTGATTCTGTGGGCTATGTGTCATTTGGGTTGTGTTGGGGGATGGAGGTTGCTTGTGTTTCTGCTTTGGAGGTCTCTGTTGCTTAGACAGATTATTATTGAGAGCCTCCGTGAATGTTTTTGTGTTACTATGTGTGGATTTTGGTGGTGTAGATTTAGTGAGTCTATGTGATGAGTGTGGTGTGGTGCAAATGTTTACCTTCTCCTCATGACTGTCAAGTTCAATCTTGGTTGGAGAGAGCTTTACCTCCAGTTTGGCTAGATAAGTGCATCTCTCACAGGTTGTAGTGTTGGGTGGTAGGAGGAGAGGGTTGTCTGTGTACATGAGGCAATTTCTACATTGCCTCAAGATGCCCAGATTCATCCGATAGACAGGAGAGAACACTGGGAGCTGACACTTGGACATGCCTGAATAAAAAACTATTTTCCTCTAGATAAGTGAGGAAAGTGAGTACAAGAACTGTTTTTCTCTAAGCAGGTGAGAAAAGTGAGTACAAAAACTGTTTTCCTCTAGGTAATGAGGAAGATTGTGTGCTATATTAATTAGTAGCTTATTTAGTGCTTACAAGTTCTGAAGAAGTGCTGAGCATGAATAAGCAAATTTAAGTGCTAAAACTAAGAATCTTTATCTGCACTAGACAAGTTACAGAACAGAAACAAGTGCAAATGCAGGCTTTCAAATCAGAAAGATGAGAGAGATGGAAGATTGCCCAAATGGCCAATAACTACAATTTCTGGGATAGAACCACTCCTTATGTTGTAGACAGGTTACTTAGTGCTTACCACTCCCACTGGTAAGCTAGAAGACTTCCCTCCAACACAGAAAGACTTGGGGGGCTCAGAAGCTTACATACAGTCCTGGATACAGCAAATCTGTATCTGGAACACTAGTTACTGGAAAGGTAGGAAATAGGCTTACAATTTTTTTTTTTTACATAAAAGTAGCAAAAACAGTAGTAAAAACAATTCACATGCAGTGCAAGCTAGCACACTTGAGTATGCAGCAATATTAGACCAAACACAGTTTAAAAAATGCAATTAAATTAAAAAGGACTAAAACCAAGTGCAGAAAGAGTTTATTAGGTAGTTTATTAAGCAGCAACAACCATAACAACAATAAACGTCACTGCAAAGACAAGTACACCAAATATAAAAGAACATTAAAGACAGACAGGTAGGCAATAGTGACTCAAAAGCTGGCATACCTGTTCCATTCTTTACATCCTGGCTCTAGGGCATTACTCTTAGTATGAAGCTGTATCTGTTACAGTATACTTACAAGCATGTTTCATATGCTAAATCATTGATTACTGTTATCAAATCTGCTACCTTTATGCATGCATGTAGCAGTACTTTCTGCCATATATGCATGCATATGAAGATGTTGTTGTTGTTGTGTCCTTTGGCTTTTCCCAGTTAGGGGTCGCCACAGCGGAACTCCGGTCCGCTAATGATTGGTAGTTGATTTTTACGTGCCAAGTTACCAGCCCTGATGCACAACCTTCAACGAAGGTACGCCCATTCACACATGTCTCCACACAGAGGACGCTCTAGCTGAGAATCGAACCGGACAGTGTCTTACTGTGAGGCAACAACGCTACCGCAGCACCACCACCGCGGATTATGCATGCATATGAAGATACATTGCCATATTTAATATGTGGTATGTAAACGGAAGATGGCTTGTAAGCAGTTTTATAACAAATGTAACTTGAAAAGGAAACAAAGTTGTGTTCACCATGTTTAATGTACAGTGTAACTTTGTCACTGTAAGAGGGACCATCAGGATCTGTGCCTGCTTTTCATGCCAGAATACCTGTGGTTTGTATCCCACATATGAGGGCATATGTGGCTTCAATATACAGCCTCCATTCTGAACCACAGTACAGTATCTGTAAAGTATTTGGGATACAAGCCTTACATGGGTATGTGCCTACTGACTTTGACATTCTGTAAAACCCCACACTTGTATAACATTTTCCAAACATATGGCTCTTACACACTGTTTATGTACAGTTGTTGCACAAATTTTTCTGTCTTTGATTTTTGGCTGTCTGATCTTGTGAGCACCATATCTCTATCTTCTACTGACATTTTCATTCCTCAGCACTATTTAGTATCCAAGGCAGTGAGCTAAATCAGTTTTCTTTTGTCTTTTACAATGATAGCCTCTGACTTTTTCTCATTAGTAGGTGTGTCTTACACTGTATTTAGCACGTCTAATAATAACATCAATGCATCTTTCAAAACATATTTTCTATCCATTTTGTGCTGTCCGATATTGATAACAGATACATACCAAAATACTGACTGCATTCAGTATCAAGGTTTAATAATGAATCCATAGCTAGAATCGACGATTTTTATATTTTCTTTTTCATAAATCATAAAACTTGGAGATCTAATACTCCTCCTCCGAGCTTACTGGATTTCACAGATGATTGCACAAATAACAGAAGGAAATAATGTGATATTTCGCAACCAGTGATGCTATTATGTAAAGAAATAACTTCAGATAAAAATTGTGGGAGTCATTCTTAAATTATGTGTGTGTTTGTATATGTATATAGCTTTCAAGAGGTTGGATTAAGTGGAAGAAAAAGTACTTTGTTATGAGTAAAACTTCAAATTTTGGAAGAGATTTTCTTTAATGTGACACTATTAGAAAGAACCACAAGTCAACTAAATCAAGGGATGCCTGAAGGTTAAATGAGCCATATTTAGAGGTTATCCTTGAAGACAATGTAATATCATCTACATTTGTAATTTGTGTTGGCATTTTGTTTTAGCATGTATAACGTGCCGGCAAATATTTTCCCCATACCAGTCTCAGATGGATGCCAAACCCTCATGCTTGTATTATCTCTAATATGCTGAATGTTTTAATTTGATACAATCTTTGAGTAAACCAGTCTTAAGTCTAAGTTATTGAATCCTGTTCCTTTTCAGGTTAATTTACAAATATATACTTTAGGGTTTAAAAGTCAAAAATTGTTTTAATACACAAGTTAATAGCTTCAGTATGTAATTCTGATTCAATTTATCAAAATAGTTTGAAAGTAAACACATGTAGAATTATGAATGATCATATTCCTTTTCTATACATGTGCTAAGTTTGATGTTCTCCCAGTAATTAATGCCTTCCAGCAATGACTTGATTAGAAAACATTCAAGCAACTAACCAATGCCTCTTTCTGGACTTTAGGTCTGTAATTTTCAAGAAGTTTTTATTGCTTTTCTTTAAAAAACTGACACTAATAAGTGATGATTCTACCTGATAGACACAAATGTTTACATTAAGAATTTCTAAAATAATTTACACATAAAGTTACAGTGACTGAAAATTGTTTTATGTAGCACTTTTAATATCATCTTCTTCTGAGATATTTTGATTTCGGTTTTCCTACATTTGGTGTTATATCATTGAAGACTATGAGAGTGGGGTTTACTTCCCTACATGTATTACAATTTTTTATTATTATTTCTCTGAGAAAGTATACAAAATATAGTATAACTTTGTGCAGTTTTATGCCTATTTTCTTTATAATTAAGGACTTTGGGTGGTATTCATACTGATTACATAGATGCTTAAAGCTATCCATGTTGTTCATTATTGAACACAGTGAAGCCACAATTCAAAGAGGCCACTTAACCGCAATGTGCTATAGCTGCAAATAAGCTAAAGCAAATGAAGTAATACTGAGATGTAAATGAGAAATGATGTAAAACAGCATCTGTTAGTGAAGCATTCTCTCAGCCTTTTGTGATTCATAGTGGAATTTTCTTTGCTTTTCCTTGCTGAGGAGTCTTACCAATCCTCTCTGCTTTGCAATGCATGAAAATGCTTTCAATTCCTGCTAGCCTTGCTATATATACAGGTGATTTACTTCTCTTGGCTGAGCCAAAACCACTTGCTCCCAGCGGAGCTGACTGGCCAAGAAGGCAGAGATATAGGCAGAGGATTAATCAGTATAACTATAATAATCTGGAGATACTTGACAGGTTCAGCATGGACAAGAACATTATAAGCATCTTAGTGAGTATGTATGACCCCTCCCCTATGGGGGGTACTGGAGGAACACATGGCCTTCCTATTCCTGTGGATACTAAGGTATGTATAGCCCTCACTATACTAAGGTATGTACAGTCCTCATTATACTTGCCACTGGGACCTTTCAGATACAGACAGACAGAATGAGGTCAAGTTAGGTGTCTCACAGACTCTTGTCTCAAGGATACATCAGCAGTTCCCAGGTGAACTCCTAGCACATGTGTATCAGTACATCTATTTCCTGGTGTTACTTCAAGACTGAGCCAGGACTATGCATGTCTTTTATGGGGTGGCATGTTTCGCTGAGATACTTAGCGTAATAGATTGCACTCATGTTGCAATTAGGGCCTATTCTGTTCAACAGCAGGAGGGGTACCACCATAGGAAGGGCTACCATTCCATCAGGTGTCAGGTAGTGTGAAATACATGGGAATGCATCAACAATGTCTTTGTTCAGCATCCTGGCAGTGCACATGATTCTCATATCTGACACACTAGCTCACTCTACTGTCTCTTTCTGCATGCCAGGATGACCAGTGGTCATCTTGCTGGTAAGTAAAAAAATTATTTTTGTTTCTTTTTTTAATTTTATTTAAATAGTTATTCCTGGAAAAATGTATAACTGAATTCTAAATCATTTCCTTTGTTTTATCTACCTCCATTTCTTTCACTCTCTCTCTCTCTCTTTCTCTTTCTCTCTTTTTTTTTGGCTTTCAGGTGATGCTGGATATCCACTTGAACCATGGCTCTTTACCCCAGTGAGAAATCCAAGTGGAGCTATAGAAGACACCTAAAACATCCTTAAATCATTTGTCTTGGACAGTCAAGCTATCCAGTGGTTTAAATCCTACTTAGAAAATAGACAACAAGCAGTTCTTTGGGATAATCAAATATCATCTCTTCTTCCCATCACAATTGGAGTGCCACAAGGCTCAATACTGGGACCTCTCCTCTTTTCTATTTTTATTAACAAACTAAATATGTCCCTTCCTCAATCCATATGTATACAATATGCAGATGACTCAACTCTGATATGTTCAGCATCCTCCCCAATTACGCTCCAGACCACTACACAACAAGTCTTCACAACAGCTGAAAATTGGTTCTATCAGCATGGCCTCTTACTAAATCCCAAAAAGACTAAATTATTACTTTTTACACCATCACAGAAATCTTTGACCTTTACCTTCGATATAATGTCAAACAATGGCACAATAATATCCCCTGACTCAACTACCAAACTTTTAGGTGTCACAATAGACCATAATCTCAACTTTGATGCCCATATTAACTTAACCATCAAGTCAGTCAACAGAAAACTTGGATCTCTCTACAGGCTCAAACCCTTCCTAGCTACCTCAGCCAGAAGTACTTTAGCTCAAACACACTTGCTCTCTACCCTTCTTTATGCCTCACCTATTTTTACAAACTTATCAAAATCTAATTTCAATAAACTAGCTGTATCTTATAATAATATTCCAAGATTTGCCACAGGAGCCCCTTTTAGAACCCATCATTGCTCTAATCTTAAACAACTAGGCTGGCTGGAACTACAAAATCAAATACGACTACAGCAACTTACCATCACCCACAAAATCTTCTATCAACCTTCTAATACCACAATACTTAGTACCCTTATTACTCCTTATAAAAATCTATCATCCCTGTGCTCCGCTACAAAGCTACTAGCAGCACCCTATAAATCCAACAACAAAGCTGGAGACTGTTTGTTCTCCAACTGTATTGGACCTATCTGGGACAAGCTTCCAAGTGAACTCACCACTATTACTTCTCTACCCACTTTCAAGAAGAAGCTAAAAACTCTGCTTAAGTCTCAATGGCTCTGTCCTTGTACAAACCCTGACTAAACTATTATTCCCTCTACCCTTTTTCACCCCCTCAAACCTATTTCTAGGTTAGTATAGTATTTATGTTTGAACCTTCAAGAAGCAGCTAAAACCTGTGCTTAATTCTCATTAGCTCTGTCCTTTAAAAACCCTGACTAAAACTTTCTATTTTCTCAACCTTTATATTCACCCTTAATTTAAAAAAAAAAAAAAAAAAATTATATTCTTGCTTGCTTATTTTCAGTATTGTAAAGTATTTTTGCTAGTAATACTTACGAACCAGTTTTTTCTCTGTAACACCTAATTTTTGTATAATATTTCTTATTTGAATGTATAACAACACTTGGTTTTACTAACCCATTTGTATTGTATTGTGGAGCTTTTCTCCCCGGGCCTCTACTGAAAATGGACATGTATCCATCTAGACTAGCCCGGTCAACAAATGTAAAATAACAAATGTAAAATAAAATAATAAAATAATAAAACACATCCCTGTCCTAGACTTGTATTGTCATTGAGAGGGTCTTCAGCCTCCTGAAGAGTTATCTTATGTGTCTGGATGAGTCTAGGGGTGCCCTTTGGTACTAATCAAATTAAATGTAGACAGTTTTTGTAAAGTAAGGATTTTGTTTGTTTAGACCAGAAAATATTTATTAGTATAATAATTGTATAAGACAGTAATTTCTTCCAAAATATTAACTGCATGTACAAGATGGCTGAATTCTCAGCTGGGCATCATACCCTAGTCAGAGTGGAGGTTGGGTTTGGGGCTAGGGTTTTCAGTGTCAAGTGAATGCCCAGTACATGCATTAGTAAGAAATGACCAGCTGAGTTATTTCTGTATACATTTTTAAATCATTACCCTTATTTGCTTAGAATTCTTGGGCAAAAAACTATCAAAGCACACACTTTTGTACAGCTAAGGAACTGAAAACGTCATTGAATTACTACATATTTGTCTGTGTGAACATCATCTTGCTGAACACAACTCAGATTGTTATATGCAGAGCATAATATTTTAAAACCCCATTTCACCAAAAGTATATCAATTTGTTTATAATTTGCAGTAAAGGGAGGATTGCTCCAGTATGCAAATTCATTTAGTAATGCATATTCAGCAAATACATAGTAAGTAAGTACTGCAGGGAATGGAGTTCCTTGCAAATAAGCAATAGTTATATAGGTATTATTATTGGAAAAAAAGTGGAATTCAGGTAAACAACAAGTGTCAAATATTCTTCATTATAGCTGAGGTAGAAATCACCTACAACAGGAGACAGCAGGAAAGACAAGTGGCCACACTGGTTGATGAAGTTGGTAAGCATGAGTAAAGTAGTAAATAGTATTGTGCGTTAACTGAAATAATTTATAAAGGATGGTAAATTAATCACTAGAGTACATTCAGTACATTACTGCAAGCAAGAGTGAGAGACCTGTTAGTATATAAGGGCAATATTATGGGCCGGATTCACGGAGGCTTGCACGGAGTCTAAGAGTAGAGTAAGACTCCATGCAGCCAACATGTCTGCCGAGCGATCCAGGAACAGCCGGCAGGGGCGTGCAAGAAAGCTCCTAAAATGACTCTTGCACGGACAGGGTTAGTTTATGCAAATTACCTCATTTGCTGCTGAAAGCTATGCAAATGAGGTAAATTTGCGATCCAGGAAACACTAACCTGTCCGAGCAAGAGTAGTGTTATTTGCAGAAATGTACTCGGCTGGCAACTGAGTACCATTCTGCAAATAGCAAAATGGAGCCATGACAGCTCCAAATAAAGGATGCATCCAGCTGAGGAAGCATACCAATGGCCAAATATACGGCCATTGGCAATTTTTCCATTGCAAAATAAAAAAAAATTTTTTTTTCCTCGATCTCTGATGTTTAAGCATAGAGCAGCGCCACGCAAACGTGCTGCACTCTAAAAACCAGAAAACAAAAAATAAAAGCCACAAATAGGGATTTTATTCAAAATATTCATCTGCCATGCAAGTAAATGGCAGGCTGAAGCCAACATGGCTACTGAGTAGAGGTTGCTAAGGGGGGAAGCTCAGTCTGAGAGATGTAACCAAGCATTAGTAGGCAATTCTATGCAAATGAGGATAAGGATAGTGAATCCCAATATTTCCTGCTATGTGAGCCATGTCCCTAGAGGGTAAGAGTAGGAAAAGGGGAGTAACAGAGTAGAAGATGGGTGACATCATGAGGGAGTATGTATCAAAAAGACTGTAAGCTTATTGGAGCAGAGTGGCATGTGTTTGCTGTGAGTTACTCAGGACTAGGAGAGGTGTGTCTACAGTTGTCTAAACTGAAACCCAGAAACTGAAGGTGTACGCCGTGGCTATCACTAAAGTTTCTTGAAAAGCTGCTTACACTGTGTGCACGCATGTGCGCGCATGTAAACCCGTCTAAGCCTGTGTGCGCGGGTGTGCGTCCGTATAAGCCTGTGTTAGGCCGTCTAAGCTTGTATACACGAATGTGCACCCGCCTAAGCCTGTGTAAGCTTGTGTAAGCCTGTGTGCGTGTGTGTGCACTTGTGTGCACGTGTTTGCGCTTGTTTGCACGGCGCTGCCCCCTGTGGAAACAGAAAGGGAAAAGGAAGGAAAAGAAGTAGTAGGAAGTTAACCAAGGAGAACTAGCAGAGCTGCCAGGTGAAATCAATCAGAATCAGCCAATTACACAGGCAGTACAGTAGCCCAGCCCAGCACTTAAAACACTGCAAACAACATTCCCCCATGTTTTTCTCAGAAACACTGCAGTCTACAAAGAGAAGTGAAAACTTAAAAAGCTTAAACTGAGACATACAAATGTTAGGGGCTGCCATTGCTGTTATAAGGCTACATGTGCAAGATGCTGAGGGTGGTGCCATTGCGAATGCTGCTGAGCAACCCACAGTGAGGAGACAGAGAAGAGTGTACAGACCCAGGGTAACCTACCAGGAGCTACATGAGCTGGAGATAGTGGACCACTATAGAGTGGACAGAGAGCTCTTGCAGCAAATTATTGAGCTGTGCAGGCCATGCCTCACACACAGAACTAACAGAGGGGAACCCATCCCAGTGGAAACCAAGGTATGTGTTGGCCTAAGAATACTAGCAACAGGTACCTTCCAGAGACCAACTGGTGATATGATGGGGATTTCACAGGCATCAGCATCAACAGTACTGCACCAGTTCCTGAATGCTATGTCAGCACATGTCGGTGATCATGTATATTTCTCCAATTACCGTGAGGTATTGGCCAGCAATATGCATCTCTTTCAGCAAATAGCAGAATACCCTGAGGTAGTGGGTGCAATTGACTGCACGCACATATACATCAAAGCACCAGCTGATGAGCGGGGTAGGGCCTACATCAACCGCAAGGGCTTCCACTCCATCAACTGCCAGGTCATGTGTGATGCCCAGGGTATAATACTGAATGTGTGTGCTGGCTGCCCTGGAAGCTACCATGATTCCCATATCTGGCATATATCGCAGCTGTACCAGACATTTGCCAATGGGGACATCCCTGATGGTCACCTAATGGGGGATGCTGGATACACACTGGAGCCATGGTTGATGCCACCCATCAGAAATGCACACACACCTGAACAAGAACTCCATAATGAGGCACACGCACAAACACGAAATGTAATCGAGCGTGTGTTTGGTATGCCCAAGTCACGGTTCCAGTGCCTGGACACATCTGGTGGAGCCTTGCAGTACTCACCAACTACATGTACCCAAATTGTCATGGTATGTGCCATGCAACACAATATGATCCCATGAAAACAGCTACAGCAGGAACAGCATGGGGCAGAGCCAAACAGCCCCCACCATTGCCAAGGCCTGCACAAGTACAGCGTAACTCGGTGGAGTAACAACCTGAGCCTGCCCCAGTAGGCAGAAGGAGGCATGCCCAGTATGCCTTGTCCTTGGCAAAGAGGCAACACATAGCACATACACTGGCTCAGTAGGAACCATGGAAATGATACCTCTCTCTGACTCGCACATAAAATAAAAGGGATGCCTAACTTGACACTACCTGTCTCCAAACATGTATAGGCAGTGTATTATGTGCATCCAACATAGACAGCCCTGCAGCACCACCTGAGGCATGATTGCCATGTTTTAAGCAATATAAAGCAGTGTTAAGCAGCTTTCACCAATATCTAGTATATGTAAACAAAATTGCTCGTACAATGTTGGGCAAGGTCAGGGTAAGTTGAGCAAAGTCGGTTAAACATGCTCATATCTGCTTTACTGTTCCTTAAGCAGTCTGGTCTGCCCAGCATGAAAATAAAAAGCAGTAACAGGCCTTGAACCCAGAATACTGTGCACTGTAGTCACAGTACTGAACCACTAAGCCATGATAGCATTTCAGTGAGACAGACACAGCAGGACAATTGTACACTAATGCAAACACAAAGCAATGCTGTATCATGCCCCTAAAGAGGCAAATGGGTAACCTTCCCCACACGCCTATGCAGACAGAGAACATCAGGCCACGCTTTGTGATGTGGGTTGTGTAGGCTATGAAGTCACAAGCTAATATACGTGACATTGGACGCTAAGATCTGTAGTACAGTAGTATGCCTCAAACCATTACTAATGTCACCTAATGTAACCCACTTCGTATAGTCTGATGATGTCACCATCCTACAAATATACCTGTGGAAAAGAAAAATCCCAGTAATATGTATAGCACGTCATGTTAATGCGTACTCCTCTAGCATCATGAAGTGGTTAGGTAGGGGGTTGAATCCTGCACTGGACAACTGTGTGTGTTTGTGTGTGGTCTCCTTGGGAAGGAACAACCTTTTAGGAGAGTAGTGAAACACCTAAAAAATGGTAATCTAACCTTTATCAAGTCTGATGATGTCACCATCCTACAAATATACCTGTGGAAAAATGAACTCCCAGTAATAGTACAGACTGTAATGGTGTCCTGTACATAGCAGTGCAGGCACAGCAAATGTGTATGTGTCAGGTGAAACCCACATCGTATGTACATCCACAGTAAAGTACAGTTTTGTACCTACCATAAATGTAGATGTTCGAGGATCTCCATTGCTGCAGTCCTGACAAATGGGTACTCCGCTGCCCACCATCGGCCCGAATACCAAAGGGCTAGAACCGGCGTCGGTCATGGGCGCCTGAGACTGACGTAAGTACTTGTCAGTACAAATGCGCATGACCGACGCCATAACCTCAGTCTTTCTTGCCTCAGACGTCAGAATGCAAAAAAAAAACACCACCCAAAAAACCCCAATCTAAAAAGAAAAAGGGGAAGGAGGGAGGGAAAATAGGACTGCAGCAATGGAGATCCTCGAACATCTACATTTATGGTAGGTACAAAACTGTACTATGTTCGTCGTCTCCCATTGCTGCAGTCCTGACAAATGGGTAGAATCCCAGAGCAACGGAAAAAGGGAGGCTGGCCAACTAAATAGCAGGAGGAGCTGCAGACATGCCCTGTAAGACTGCAGTGGCAAACCCAGCCCTAGACCTAGAATAAAGAGGCAAATGATAATGCTTTGTAAAGGTATGTACAGAACTCCAAGTAGCTGCCTCTAGAATGTCTTTAGTAGCTACCCCTCTCAAAAAAGCAGTAGAGGTGGCCGTAGCCCTAGTAGAATGAGGCCTGATCCCAACTGGAACATCCTTACCATGATGAGAGTAACAAAAAGCAATATAATGGCCGATCCACTTGGAAATAGTTTGTTTCGAGACAGCTTTCAAACTTGAAGCCACAGCAAATGAAACAAATAACTGTTGAGATCTCCTGAACTCATTGGTTCTGAACAAATAATACCGTAACTGCCTATGCACATCCAAAGAACGCAAAACTCTTTCCCCGTCATTTTGGGGGTTAGCATAAAAAGGCAAATGTATAGATTGGTTCAATGCCACATTAGAAACTACCTTAGGCAGAAAAGTAGGATTAGTACGCAAGGAAACTCTGTCCTGGTGAAAAATCAGAAAAGGTTCCACTGCCATGAGAGCCTGTAATTCAGATACCCTTCTAGCAGAAGTAACAGCCAATAAAAAAGCAGTCTTCCAGGACAACAACTTCAATTCAGCCGTAGCTGCAGGTTCAAAAGGAGGCAGAGTCAGTTTTTCCAAAACAAAATTAAGATCCCAGGCAGGAGTAGGAGCCCTTGGGGGTCTTATATTCTTTGCCCCTCTAAGAAACTGTTTAAGCAAAGGATGTGAAAATAAAGGAGGATCACCATCATAGTGAGCAGAAATAGCTGCAGCATGCACTTTTATAGAAGAGAAGGACAAACCCTTGTCCAGTAACATAGTCAAATATTGCAAAGTACAACTCAAATTAGGCAATGTGACATCAAGGCCTTTAGCTGAACTCCAAAGAAAAAATCTCTTCCACTTATCAGCATAAACTTTTCGAGTACTAGGACGCCTGGCTTCCAAAAGGACATCTAAAACTTGTTGAGGGAGCTGAAGGCCTTCATCCTCTAAAACTGAATGCGCCAGGCTGTCAGGTGTAGGGATTGCACCCTGACATTGAGAAAATGATTGTTTTCTTGAGACAATAAGTGAGGAATCCGTGGTAATGGCCAAGGCGTCCCGTGAATTAGGCTCCTCAACAGAGGGTACCAATGTTGACGAGGCCAATCAGGCGCTATAAGGATCATGCAAGGTTTGTCCCTCCTGACTTTCAACAGGACCTTTGGAAGAAGAGGCAGAGGAGGAAAGGCATACACGTGAAGGTTGCTCCAACTGAAGGATAGTGCATCTATTTTCCAGGCTTCCGGATGAAACAGCCTTGTGCAAAACAGAGGTAGTTGGGAATTCAGAGGAGAAGCGAACAGATCTATGTCTGGAGTTCCCCAAGCCATGGTCAACTGAAGAAATACCTCAGGGTCCAACTTCCATTCGTGAGGATCCACCATCTGTCTGCTCAGAACATCTGCTAACGAATTTTGTGCTCCTGGCAGAAACTGTGCTCGAAGAGTGATGTGCAGATCAAAGCAGTTTCCCATAACAGCATTGCTTGTCTGCAAAGAGGGTAAGAATGAGTTCCCCCCTGCTTGTTGATGTACCACATGACAGTTGTGTTGTCTGTTCGAATCAACACCAGTCCCGGTCGAAGTAGATCCTTGAATGCTTTCAATGCAAATTGAACTGCCAGCATCTCCTTCATGTTGATATGCAAGTGAAGCAGCTCGGGGGGCCAAAGGTCTTGAATCCATTTTCCTTTGAAATGAGCTCCCCAGGCTGACTCCGAGGCATCTGTCGTTAATATCTGACTTGCCTCCGGTTGGGTCACAGAGTGTCCCTTGTTTAGGTGACATTCCTGAGCCCACCACACAAATTCTTTCTGAATGCAAGGTAGAATCCTAATGACAGTATCCAAATCTTGGCTGTGTTGAGTCCAAATGCTTTTGAGATACCATTGTAGCTTCCTCATATGCAGTTTGGCATTGGGAAGTACTAGAATGCAAGATGCCATGAACCCCAAGGCTTGAAGGACTGTCCTTGCAGTCAGCCTGGACATTACGGATAGCTGTTGGAAGTATAGGTGAAGATTTCTTTGTTTGTCCGGGGTAAGAGATGCCATCTGAGTAGCTGTATTCAGTCTCACACCCAGAAAACACATCTCCTGTGAGGGTACTAGACTGGACTTTATTTCGTTCACAGAATACCCTAGGCATCTGAAAACTGTCATCACATACTGCAGATGTCGAAGAAGTTCGTGCTTGCCCTGAGCCAGTATCAGACAATCGTCCAGATAAGGATAAATTTGAATTCCCCATAGCCGGAGAAAAGCTATTACTGGAGCCAGGACTTTTGTGAATACCCTGGGCGCAGTAGATAAGCCAAAGGGCAATGCAGAGAACTGATAATGCAAATTCCCAGTCCGAAACCTCAGGAATTTCCTGCAACTGGGCCTGATAGGAATGTGAAGATAGGCCTCCTTGAGATCCAAAGTCACCATCCAGTGATCTCTGCCTAGCATAGGCAATAGCTGCTGCAGCGTCAACATCTTGAATTTCGGAATTTCCAGAAAGGTGTTTAGAATGGATAAATCCAGAATGGGCCTCCAAGTATTTCCCTTCTTTGGCACTAAGAAAAGACAGGAATAAAACCCCGTGCCTCTTTCCACAGAAGGAACTGCCTGTATTGCTCCCAACCGGAGCAGAGAAAAAATCTGTGCCTGCGCTTCCAGTGTTTGCTGATGAGGCACATCCGGCATACCTTTGAAAGGAGGGAATGTGTGAAAATAAAACTTGTAGCCTCGAGTTATAATGTCCAATACCCATTTGTCTTGGGTAACCAAATGCCAATTCCTTTTGAAAAGTCCCAGTTTTCCTCCTAGAGGAGCTGCCAGCAAAGCAGAGTCCAGCAGCTGAAGACACAGGTCATTGGGACTGCTTCCGAAGGACTGACCCCTGCCCACCCCAGCAGAAGGGGTAAAAGAATTCAAAGGCCTAGAAGTAACAGGGCCCTGAGAGGAAGCCCTACCTCTACCACGCCTCGACCTGCCCCTAGAATGAAAATCCGAAGAGGGAAAAGACCATCCCCTAGCAGGCCAATTCCTACTGAACTTAGGGGGCTGAACCTGTAAGAAGTCCTTTACCGTCTGCATAGACGTAGCTTTTTCCTCCATTTTTTTCAAAACTGATTCCACTGGAGGGCCAAAAAGAACATCAGATTGCAAAGGAGCATCCATAATGCGAGCCTTAACATGCTCTGACAAGGACTGATCTCTAAGCCAGGCATGTCTGCGAACAACAGAACTAGTAGCAGCCACCCTGGAAGAAGCTTGTAAAGCATCAAAACCACACTGCAAAGAATGCTTACCAACCTGGTCTGAAGCATGCACTAAATCCTGAAGCTCCTTACAGTCAACACCTTCAGCTAAAGCATCCACTTTTTATTTCAATTGACTTAGCAAATAATTCTGATACCTGAGCATATGAAATTGACAATTTAAAGCTCTCATAGCCAAAGTAGAAGAGGTATACAGTTTTTTACCCCACCTATCCAGGGCCCTAGCATCCTTGTCCAGAGGAACCGGATTCTTAACCACAGAAGCCTTAACACCTTTGGGGCCTTGAGAAATAGTTTCTGGATCAGCCCTAAGACTCTTAAACAAGTACTTGTGAGCTTCCGGAACCCTGTAGTATCTATCAGGTTTAACTGGGGCAGGGGGCAGAGAATCTGGGTTAAGGGCAGCCTCAGAAAATACATCCTGAACAACATCCGGTACAGGGGGAATAGCCAAAGGCCCATGCTGAGGTAAAAACAAGAATTCTCTCAGCCTTTTACGAGAATCAGAATAATCCTGGCCATCCCACTGGAAATGTTCCCTCATGGAATGCAAAGTTTCAGAGAAAGAAAAATCTTCTGGAGGGGACGCAGAGGGAGTAGCGTCCTCAGCCTCTGAATCAGAATAGGGAGGGAAATCCTGAAGCTCTTCCACAGAGGAATCTGACTCATTGGAAGACTGAACCAGACCCTCCAACTCTGTGTCTATCCTGGGCCTCTTCACAGAGGGGGGCATGGAACCCCAAATTAAAGTAATCAAATCTTCAGCCATCTTTAACATGTGCTTCCTAGGAGCTGGACCCTGGGGATTAGCACCAGCAGGGATAGACCTAGATTTAGAATGGCCTTTGCCTTGAGAAGGAGGAGGTCTAACTACCCTATGAGGGGAGGAAGCCACTGACAACAAAGAAGCACCCTCAGCCTGGCCTAACACAGGAGAAGCCACTTCCTGCAGTAACAAAGGCTCCCCTAGACACACTGGTAAACTGTCAGAAGGAGCCACTGAAGCAGTCAGTGGTTCCACAGAACCGACGTCCGGAGTGGACTCCTCATCCTGTTTGGACCGCAAAGACTTATCTTTGCTTCTTAGAAGAACCAGTCGCCGGAGAATCCGACGGCATGTTATAATTACAACGTTTACCAAACACCAGCCTAGCACAGTCCAACCGACGTTTAATAGTACGCTTGTTAAAAGTAGCACAAAAGCGACACCCAACAACATCGTGCTCAGGCCCTAAACAAGGAATGCAGAGTGAATGGTAATCCCTATGAGGAATCTGTTTCCCACAAGAAATACAGTTATTAACTTTTTCTGACATCCGGCAATACTGAGGCAAGAAAAAGACAAAAAATGTCCCCAACAGGGTACTTAGCCAACTTGGTATCCGGTCTGAAACTCGAAAACCGACAATTCCAGAACGCCGAACGGCACTTGCAAAAACTGCTTCTGCTTAGGACCATGCGGCAAGAAAGACTGAGGTTATGGCGTCGGTCATGCGCATTTGTACTGACAAGTACTTACGTCAGTCTCAGGCGCCCATGACCGACGCCGGTTCTAGCCCTTTGGTATTCGGGCCGATGGTGGGCAACGGAGTACCCATTTGTCAGGACTGCAGCAATGGGAGATGACGAACATCAATCCGGTGTGCCCACGGGTAGAAATGTACAAAGAATAGCTGTCCCCCCTGTATGTAGAAATGTTGATAAGTCTATGCAAAGTGTCTCCTGGAAGCCCTGCAGGCACAGCATGATCCCTGTTGATCTATGACACAAAGGTGAGCCCTGCTGTAAAAATACAACTTGATTTACCATACACATATAGTATAAATGTGTATACTGTGTGTGCTCACACACTCCAACAAATGTAGTGGATTTCATTCAGCATTACACTGAAAGGTCATACTGGGCATGCTCACACACTTAAAGAAAGAAAGCAAATGTCAGGCAGGAAGATACTGAACGGTCATACTGGGCATGCTCACACACACAGGCTAAATATGGATGTGATAATAAGGGATCTATGGACAAATGTGTATAGTCATCTCTACTTCCAGAAACACATTCACAAAGTGGTCTGAAAATCCTGCTATGTGTTCACACAAACCCAAGGTCTGTGCATGTAGGTCAAAGGAGGTTTCTACAACTCAGCAGTCATCAGACCTGTCAGAGAGTACCACAACACACTTGCAATGAATCTGACTAGGCACGTTCAGCAGCTACAAATACCAATGAAGTACCTTAACAAGAGGATTACTGGCCTCAAATAGTTGCCCCATGCAAAAAGACTGAAATGTAACCCAATCTGTACTCTGTTGCATACTGTCTACTTAGGAGATCTCTGCCCAACAGACAGGTCCATGTCCTGGTTACACTCAGATCTGTTCTGAGTTACAGCTCAATGGCACTAGATGTACAGAGCCAACTGATATTGCCAACACCCTGGCAGATAGGATCAGTATTAACTTTACCCCCCTCTCATCCATGAAAGAGCACATGTCTATAATGGAAGACTGCAAAGTTGCTGTCATCATGGCTGCACAGGTAAAAAACACTCTCCAAAGCCAGTATCACAGCAGCCATGGGACTAGATAACTTTCCAGGCTGTGTAGTATCTACATCCCTGAAGTAAACATTAACATGGAAGGCCTGTGGCTACTGAAGTTTCCAGAGGACTGCAAACTAGGAGCCATCATTGTAAACACTAAAGATGTGGACATCCTACAAAAGGGCCTCACTGAGACAGATGGCTGTTGTCCAAGCCATGGGCTGTAGCTCAATGCCAAAAGGTGCATTATCATCACCTTTGTTAAAAACACTGTAGCCAAGAACTACAACATAGGTGGTAGTGTACTTCACACTGTAAGCGTAATAAGAGACCCTGGGTCACGGGTGGACAGTGGATACAACTGTGATGAGAACATTCCCACAGTAGTCAGGAAGCCTTCTTATGTGGCACACCTCATCACAAAATGTGTCTCATGCAGAATAGAAGAGGACATTGTTCCCCTCTACTCACCACTCACTAGAACTCTAAAAGAGTACAACACCACAGTTGCTATGTACCTCACAAGACAACTACAACAACTGGAAAGCCAACAGCAACACCTCACAAAGAGCATTAGTGGCCTGAAATACATGCCATACACAGACCATCGCAAAATGCTCCATCCGTACTACCTTGCATATCGCCTACTCAGAGGTGTTCACTGCATAACATACAAAGCTATGTAAAAAATAGAGCTGTTGGATATGATCCACGTAAAACACTCACAATCACCCTGACATTTGGACCCAAGACCACGAGTGAAATACAAAAGGAAGTGGTGTAGCCATTTACCTTATGGATATCCACACTTCCAGGTTACTGGCACAGCATGAGGCCTTGGAGACCATGCAAGTGCAACTAACATTGGGCAAAGCTGCCCATCAGATTGTAGCCTGCTACAGATCACATACCAAGTCTCAGGAACCTCACTCAGTATTCTGGAGAACAATGGCAAATATAAAGGTCCAATCAAACACCATTATATGAGGAGATTACAACTACCCAAACATTGAGTGGGTGAATTACTCGTATACAACTTCCTTTGCCCAATGTGTCCTAGAGTTAAGAAACTCTAACACCCTGGAACAGCTGGTCAGCATGCCCACTAGAGGTGACAACATACTGGACATGATCATCACCAACATGGGGTACCAGTGTTCCACAACAGAGATAAACCCCTTGCTGGTAATATCAGATCATTAAGTAATCACACTGGACATCCACATCCCACACCCAGTCAATGGAACCACTGTGAAGACATTTGCAAAAGCAAACTGCACACTTCCCAAAACCAAAGAAGAACGTTCCAAAGACCCCTTGCTATAGGATAATGGTATGCAATCTGCAGAATCATTTACAAGTGCATCCTATGAGCATCTACAGGGATGCATGGAATGAGACATCACAAATAAAACCAAGATGCACTCCTCCAAAAATAGGACAACAAGCAGGTGTTTGTTGTCCATAAATAAGCTAGACAAGAGAAGGAGGAAACGAACACATGATAGATCCAACTTCACTAAAGGAAAGGAATCACTAATCATTATCAGGAAGAAATAATGATCGCTCTTAAAATAATCCAAGGATGGTGTCTAAAGACAAATAGCCAAGGAATGTAAGAATAACAACCACAAAGCCTTCGGTAGCTATACCAGACATGTATGTGTCAACTTCCAAATATGCTGTCAGCTACTGAAAAAAGGAATGCCATACACCAAACCAACTTTCATTGCCCACACCCAGGGGGACAAGTTCAGTGTAAACCCCCCCATCACCCCCAAAAGAGCCTGTGTCCATCACAGAAGGATGCAGAGACCCAGACGTCATGGACATGCAGGTAAAGACAGCCTTCACCAAAGCTAAGAACATAGCATCAATGTGACTGTAAGTTGTCCCAGGCTGCGTCTTACACTAGGCCCATAAGGAACTACACCCTCACTTACATTCACTGTCCAGACTCAAGTGTACCACAGGCTATGTACCCAAAGAATGGCATACACTAACAGTCATCCAGCTCCACAAAGGGTGTGCCAAAACAGAACCTGGAAACCATTGCCCAACATGTGTACTCAGCCTGGTCTACAGAGTTATTGAGCAAATCGTCATGAAACCCATACACTGAGACATTGGAGATCTCCAGATACTGGACTCTAAACAACTTTGCCTTGTTAAAGGCAGAGTCTGGCTCCCAAACCTAGTTGAATTATTTAAAACAGTTACCATGAACATAGATGGAGGTGAAAGTAGTCCACACAGCCCATCTGGACCTCACTAAGGGCTTACCACACCATTCCCCACTCTGTCATCATGGACAAGTGTACCAGCTTGAACATGAACAGCTATGTCACAGGATGGGTGGCCAAGTGGCTCACAGATCAAACACACATGTTTATAGCTGCGGGTGCCATGTTCAACTCTAAGCCAGTCACAAATGGCATCACACAGGTCTTGGTCCTGGGACCCCACCTGTTCAGTCGATACTGCTCAGAAGTACAGGCAAGCATGGCAGGTGTAAGGCCGAACAGGTTTGCAGATGACTGGAAACTGTGGTCCATAATTGACTGTACAGCTGACACAGCCATCCTCCAGAAGTGTCTTACAGAAACAGATACCTGGTGTCAAAACAATGCCCGCAAGCTGAATGGCAAAGAATGCATAGTCATCCCCTTTGGGTAATACAAAGTACACACAAATTACCACATAGGTGGTACTCCAGCATGTATGAAGAAAGTCATTATGGCCCTGGGGACACAGGTAGATAGTAAACTCACCTTTGACGATCACATGGCCAAAGTGTTTAGACATTCCTTCAATGTAGGCCGTCTAATGTCACCTAATGTAACCCACTTCGTATAGTCTAATGATGTCACCATCCCACAAATATACCTGTGGAAAAGAAAACTCCCAGTAATATGTATAGCGCGTTGTATTAATGCGTACTCCTCTAGCATTATGAAGTAGTTAGGTAGGGGGTTGAATTCTGCACTGGACAAATGTGTGTGTTTGTGTGTGGTCTCCTTGGGAAGGAACAACCTTTTAGGAGAGTAGTGAAACACCTCAAAAGTGGTAATCTAACCTTTGTCAAGTCTGATGATGTCACCATCCTACAAATATACCTGTGGAAAAGAGAACTCCCAGTAGTATGTGTAGCGTGTTGTGAAGTAGTTAGGTAGGGGTTTGAATCCTGCACTGGATGACTGTTTGTGTGGTCTCCTTGAGAAGGAACAACTTTTTAGCAGAGTAGTGAAACACCTCAAAAGTGGTAATCTAACCTTTGTTAAGTCTGATGATGTCACCATCCTACAAATACACCTGTGGAAAAACAAACTCCCAGTAATATGTACAACACGTCGTGTTAATGCATTCTTCTCCAATATCATGAAGTAGTTAAAGAGGGGTTTGAATCCTGCACTGGACAAGTGTGTGTGTGTGTGGTTTTCTTGGGAAGGAACAACCTTTTAGGAAAGTAGCGAAACACCTCAAAAGTGGTAATCTAACCTTTGTCAAGTCTGATGATGTCACCATCCTACAAATATACCTGTGGAAAAAAGAAACCCCAGTAATATGTGTAGTGTGTTGTGTTAATACGTACTCATCCAGGTTCATGAAGTAATTAAGCAGGGGTTTGAATCCTGCACTAGACAACTATGTGTGTGGTCTCCTTGGGAAGGAACAGCCCTTTAGGAGAGTAGTGAAACACCTCAAAAGTGGTAATCTAACCTTTGCTAAGTCTGATGATGTCACCATCCTACAAATATACCTGTGGAAAAGCAAACTGCTAGTGGTATGTATAGCACGTTGTGTTAATGCATTATTCTCCAGTGTCATAAAGTAGTTAGGTAGGGGGTTGAATCCTGCACTGGGCAGCTGTGTATTTGTGTGTGGTCTCCTTGGGAAGAAACAACCTTTTAGGAGAGTAGTGAAACACATCAAAAGTGGTAATCTAACCTTTGTTAAGTCTGATGATGTCACCATCCTACAAATATACCTGTGGAAAAAAGAACTCCCGGTAATATGTACAGCACGTCGTGTTAATGCATTCTTCTCCAACATCATGAAGTAGTTAAATAGGGGTTTAAATCCTGCACTGGACAAGTGCGTGTGTGTGGTTTTCTTGGGAAGGAACAACCTTTTAGGAGAGTAGCGAAACACCTCAAAAGTGGTAATCTAACCTTTGTCAAGTCTGATGATGTCACCATCCTACAAATATACCTGTGGAAAAAAGAACTCCCAGTAATATGTGTAGTGCATTGTGTTAATGTGTACTCATCCAGGATCATTAAGTAGGGATTTGAATCCTGCACTTGGTGAGTGTGTGTGCTATATGTGTGAGACACTGTTGGTCAATGTGTTGTGGGTTTTGCTTTTACCACTGTATGACATATCAGTATGCATTGCACGTGAGCTAGATGTGTGGCAAATACATATCCATACATGTTACCTCAATGATTGCATGTGTGGGAACCCTGCTTTCTCCAAGAATACAGCTGTCATCCTTGCCAGACTGTGCTGCTGCTTCCCAGACCTTAGGTCACATCTGTATGCTTGTGACAAGCCCAGCCACTGCAGTGATCCCTGACCTAGGTCATCTGTGTCACACAAATTCATTACGGTTCCTATTGGAATGTGTGAGTGAGGGTCTATGGCCGAGGTATATGTCAGACCTGTTCAAACGCAGCAAAGTCTGTTAATGATGACTATTCATAACAGGTATAGAACAACCTATGTGGATATGCATGCGGACCCCTTATTGCTTATGTGATCCACCAAGGGATTCCAAAATACCTTTGGAAATGTGATTAACAAAGGAGAGATGACATGCCACTTGGTTGCATGTACACATAGGTACCTGTTCATCATGTTGGTGGCTACTACCTATGTGGTACTGTGGGGATAATATGTTCCCTAAAGGTGGATGACTATGCTTAGTTTGGCTTATAGCTTTACAGCATGGGTTTGACAACAGGCATCTGTCTGTATGATATCCTTGTGGAGGATGTGTGTGTCATCTGGAGAATGCTTTATAGGCCACAGTATGCATTACCAGATGTGGAATGACATATCCCTACTGTGATTGCTTGTACCTAAGAGAGCTATATGCCAAACAGGAGTGGTCTCAGTAATGGGTGCAGGTGAATACCAGTGGTTACTGGCATTGTATAGTACCTGAAGGATCCAAATGTTACTGTGTGTCCTACATCTGTGTGGCGGTTGTCAAGACATTATCTAATGTTTGGTTATCGTCAGGCTGTTGAAGTGATGTATACTACCAGAATGCAAAACAATGACAGATAGTAACAGTATCACCCACAGCACAGTGTCAAACCATGTCATACACACATGTGTAGTCAGGTTCCGGAATGTGTGTAGTACAATGCATACTGGCCACCAATAGAAACTATGGAGTGTTACTGTGTAATACAGAGCATGTCACCCTGGCCATGTGTCCACTATGCACGTACATGCAGACAGTGCACCTCCACCATGTTCACAACTGTACACCTGCAAATCTGTGCTACACACATCCCACACATACTGTCTACTCTCTAACACATGTTGCCAATACTGCACACATCAACAAAGTCGCACGTGACTGGACAATACACAATTGGAACCAACACTGGTGTAAACAACACTACAATGACAATCATAGCTTTAATGCATCATGCCTGCTCAGCTACACTTTCAAGCATATCATTACACTCTACTGCTGACAACATGCTAACATTACTATACTGCTATGTAGACACCCTGTGCATCAGCACCATGGTAGCCTGTCCCTGCATCAATGTTACAGATGACAGGAGGTGGCACAGGTTTCATCATATGCACAGGGATGTGTTGTTGGTTTGCCAGAGGCCTACACTGAGCCATACAATCGACATGTGTGTGTGTGTGTGTGTGTGTGTGTGTGTGTGTGTGTGTGTGTGTGTGTGTGTGTGTGTGTGTGAGGGCCCCAAGAGTACTGGTATGGGCCAATGTGGATGTAATGTGTGCGGGTATGTGTTAGCCCTAGGTGTCTGGTTTATGTGTGTGTGTCTGCATGCACACAGTTCCACCATGTGGCTGCCATATACGTGGTTTGTGGGACAGCCACAGACTGTACCTGCCAGGCTTTACAGATCACCGTCTCTGGCTATGGATATGGTACCTGTGCCTGGCAGGGGTGCTACAGATAGTATCAGGTATTAAGCCAGACTGGGTACTATCCTCAGAGGTAGACATATGTACACTGGATCCAGGTCCCTACTGGGACTGGCCAGAGCCACGTGCACGTGGCCTTCTAGGACGGTCTATGGACAGCCCACCCCCAACATTGCTGGGGCTGGTACTGGCACTACAGGAGCGGCTGTGACTTGATGGACGTCCACGGCGACTGCCAGCTGCTGATGTTGCTGGCATACGTCCACGTCGATGTCTCAACCATCCTGCACTGTCCTGACACATGGACATGACATTGCGGAGGACATTTAATGTCTCACCCCAACATCTATCAGTGACCTCAGTGTAATTACGGATGACACCTGCTAGGTCACGGATACTGTCAATTACATTGGTGTTATGTACCCTCTGTGCCCTTAGTCCCTGTCTGGTGTACCGTACAATACATGCCTGTGCCTCCATGACAGCCTGGAACATGCATGAGGTTGTAAGACCTGTGGCACGTCTGCCAGGGGCATGATGACCAGCAGTGCTCCGACGAGAACCCCTGGACATCTGCCTATGTGGTACCGTTCCAGACATCTGACTATGGCTGCTGTGTTCGGATGCATGTGCCATGGATACCACACTGTCCTAGCCATTGCCGACTGTACACTGTCCCTCAGCTAAGGGCATTGGTGATGATGGCTGTATTGACAGTATGACTGTGTGCATGGATGGGATGGACACTTGTGTACTGTCGATTGGTGGCCCAACAACAGACCCTGGCAAACATGCCTGTGCCTCAACACACCTATCCTCATTAGCACTATTTGTGCCAGTGACATCAGGTTCCCTGCTGCAGTGAACCAACCCAACCTCAGCACCTGTGAGAGGAAGACAGGAAACACACTTTACAACCTGTACATGATGTCAGAACACATGCACACATGCACACATGCACACATGCACACATGAACACATGGACACATGAACACATGAACACATGCACACATGCACACATGCACACATGAACACATGAACACATGCACACATGCACACAAATACACTCCTCACTAAAGCAGACACACACACACACACACACACACACACACACACACACACACACACACACACACACACACACACACACACACACAAACACACACACACACACACCAGCAATCCAGAACATACTCAATAGCAGTTGATGGTGGGGTACAGTATCACAAGCCAAACAGTCATATCACACATGTCAGCATGCAGGACGTGTGTTGCTCAACAGCATGCAGTGCGAGTGTAGACAGTCCTTGCTACTAACAGTATACATGGCTTTGATGCATGTGTGTTGTTGTTCAGTGATTGGCCTCACCCTGGAACGCAATGTATACATGGACACAACATTGCACCATAACTCACAGGTATACATACCATGGCTGGATGTGTATCTGTGTGTCACATAGATATCCATTTCTGATTAGAGCATCTGTGTCTTTAGCAGATAATTGTGGACACAGGTTTAGCCCATGCATGCTGTGTATACACACAGGATCAGTGGTGCATGTATATCTGCTGGAATACCATTGGTCCACATAGCCAATGTACAGTAGTTATGGTGAGTGTAGAACATATTGTGGACATGCCAGTGGCAGCCATGACATGGCATGCTACAACACAACTGCAACATTTAACTTCACACATACCCAATGTGTGTCATGTGACAAGTAGACTACCACCTATGTGGTAGTTCATGGGTACCGAGTTTTTACCAAAAGGGATGACAATGCAATTTTCGGCATTGAGCCTGAGGCCATGGCTTTGACACCAGGCATCTGTCTCACTATATATGACTCTCTCTCTCTCTCTCTCTATATATATATATATATATATATATATATATATATATACACATACATATACACATCCACTGGTGCACATATACATATACATATAGGCACATATACAGTCCACCTTTTATGGTGGGAATATCACTTATGAAAAGGATGTGAGGTATACAGTAATGTAATGATATCGCACAGTCTTGTGAGAAATCCATTGAAAGTGTTCTCAACCCATGTAGCTTAAGCAGGCCTCACTGGCTGCAACATTGCAAACTTAACAAATCACACCCACAGTGTTTAACCACCGCATGTCATATACCAGCACTGTATGCTGTCTTGTTTGCCACACACTACAACCTATATACAAATATGCACATACCAACCTTTACCAACATATATATGTCCATCTTTCGCATACAGTTGCAGTATGTCCCTTGTTCTATGCACATGTACAGATGTTTATATATCTGACACATATATATCTCTCCGTATGTGTGTGCCATACACACACAAGGTCCACACTCTTGTAAGTCCCTGGACCTCACGGCTGACCTGTTGTGCCTTGCCGCAACATGAACAGGTGTCACATGTGAGCACACAGTAATATTAGAGGGTGTGTATATAGCTACAAATGCTAGATTAGCATACTAGCCTGGTACAGCAGTTGCCAATGCTAAGCTACACATTAATATTACTATCATGCATGTGTTATCATGTTTATATAGCTGTTTGCACTACTCCCCCAAACATCCATTGTCCACACTACTGTACAGAACATAGATAACATGGATCAGATGTTTGACATTTAATACTGAGCTACATATGCCACAGTTATGTCCCCCTACACACAGCTACACACTGATTTGTCCATGGCAGTAGTTATGCTGGACATCTGTGCATAGATATGTACTGCTGTCACATATGGATGTTTCAAAGTATGTAGAGTACTCTTCAAAAACATCTACTACATGCCAGTAAATACATATCTGTTACATACCTTTCCTTTGTATGTGTTGGTATTATTAATTTCCGTGTTCCTTTTGCTTTTGAGTTTGCTTTTGCTGTTAATGTCTCTCTCTCTCTCTCTCTCTCTCTCTCTCTCTCTGTCTCTCTCTCTCTCTCGGTGTCTGCAGTGGAGAGATTGCATGTGTGGGCAGCAAGTACAGCCTGCTTTTATAGGTATCTGCACATGTGCATGTGATGGCCTCTGCACCAATTGGTGGCCACCATTTGGTAATTGCATGCAGCATGCTGTGTGGTAATTGCAGTACTCACTGTCATAGCAACCCAATGCTATAAATTGCTAAGTCAGGTAGGCATAGCCCTTTCAGCTTTCCAAAGTGGGGCTCATACTTGTTTGCTGTGGACACCGTTTTTTAAGTCAGAAGGTTGGTATAGTTCTTATATCTGAAGCTAAGGGTGTAGCCAGTGATTTAAATGTTGTACTCAGACCTGAATGTTGCCACTTCCAGTACACACTTGTCAGTGTAGAATTGTACTCACCCCTGCAAATGCTAACACAAGATACATGGGAGTATGTAGTTTATTTTCTACTTATACAATTAACTGACATACAAAAGTAGTTATTGAGATGTATTCTTTTGGCACATGAACTGTTTGTGAACTGCTATACTGTGAATATTAATGTACTCACTTCTGAACAGTTTGTGCTTTTTTAGTGTTGACATTAGCACAGGCTGCTCATGAAAACCAGACAATTCCAGTACTGAGTATACCTACCTACATCCTTGGTAGACCCTGAACACACAGGTATATTGTACATTTGGGTAGGGATTCAGACGTACAGAGAGCATTATGTATTATTGTGTGAATGTTATCTTGCTGGACTTCAAGGGTTGCTGTGTATCTGTAAGTTTATCAGGGCAAGTAGTCTGTCTGCATAGCTCCCAACTGTGGACCTATCCAGATGGTAGCCAGATGTTAGCCTGTTATTCCTTGTCTGTGCACCACACCAGTCTTTTCAGCACTGAAACAATGGCATTGTCACAGTTGGTTGCTACCAGTACATGTCTACGTCCTTTGGTATTTCAATGTTGCACTCCTACATAAGGGTATGCTTGTGGATCTACTTCCAAAGCTATTTACACAGTGTGTAACAGCAGAAAAGCTGATATGCCTGTGTGTTTCTGCCTCTTCCAGGCCTCTCAAACACTCAGGTGCATATTTGAACAGACTCAGGGAAAAGTAGGTAAAAGTGAGGAACACCTTTAAAATATTAGAGACATTAAGTTGAGACTTTGAGAGAACCAGAGCATATGGATTAATACACCTTTTCTGAAGTACAAGCAGTGTCTAACTCTTACTTATTGTCATTATTCATTTAGTGTAATTCCCCACCTTTCTGCCTAATGTCAGTACCTTTCAGAGGGATTCAGAGGGACACAGCTAAAATCTGTTTCAAAATCAGGGACATCCCTGAAAATTAGTCACAGTTGGGAAGTATGGCCTCTGCCCTAATCAGATATGCCAGTGTTTGTCCTGCTATGATACTGTGTGGGGGTTGTAAAGTGCTGCTGTAACATTATTTCCTGCTAGAATGGCTGGTTCTCTTTTCACAGTCATGTAATGCAATTCCACAACAACTGCTGGTAAAGATCCACAGAACATGATTTGTGTTATGATATTCATATTTTTCCTTTACATTCACTCTTTCTGATGCATGATATATTTATTTCAGCACCAACTTGCTGTATGTCTACCATGGCTTAGTGGTACTTAATGCAGTCTAGTATGTACAAGGTCCGGGGTTTGAGACTGACAGAGGTGTTTTATTTTGCTGCTGAGCAGAACAAGGGCCCTGACATACAGAGTGACTAAGGCATGTTTAAGCAGTTGGAAGCGGGTTTGCGTGGGTTTGCGTGATGCTTAGCCATACTTAGCTAAGCGGACACAAGCGCACACTTGTGCAACCCGCTAACTACTGCTTAAAAGTGCTTACTCCCGCCAACCCCTGCACTCATTTCTTTGAAAGAAAAGAAAATGGGGAGATAGGAAAGTTGTGAAAAAGGGGGCACAAAGAGGGAAAGACAGTAGGGAAACCAGCTCAGGATGTGCAGGATGGGTGTAGAGAAGATCCATAGCTGCCCATTTCTTTACCAGCAACAGCTGTGCATATGTTAGAAATTTGGAGTGAAATTTAAAGCCTTCCACCCTTGAGAGAGGGGTGAGGACAACAAAGTATGTTGTACTGTCAATTATAATTATCAGTTTACATGTCCAGCAGACATGTGTGCGAAATGGGCAGCTATGTATGGGGCGTATTTTTTTTGTGGGAACAGATTGCCCTTTTTGTTTTGTTATTTCAGGTGAGAGTGGAATGTGAGGTAGAGGAAGTAGGTATATTTGGGGAGGTAGGTTGGGGAGGTAAACAGACAAGACAAACAAGACGCATACAGGGGCGGAATATGACACATGTGGTGGGTGAACACAATTGACAGGGATGGATGTTTGGATATCGCAAGCCCATGAGCCCACAGACGCTACCAGTGGAACTGAGATCCCCACCCATGGGCAGTCACCACTGCACCTTCACAGCCCAGAGGGTGGCTGTGCTGGGGGCTGAGTAGGAGAGGCAGGCTCACCCGTGAGTCGCGCCACTCGTGCCTTGAGCTGGCGTAGAGGATCAGTGACCGAACGCTTGATCTCCCTATGCACCACAGCCTGGACCGTTCGGAGGGTGATAGGTGGGCCTCCTCTGGCCACGCTTGCATGGGGGGATGAGCCCCATCCCCTGCAGCGCTTCCACCTGAAGGTGGAACAGGGCCACCGGAGGAGGAGGTCCCAGGCTGGGCACTGGACATGCTGCTGCCAGGTGCCATCGCCAGCTGAGGTGAGAGAGGAGGGTCTGCTGGGACCGGCCTTCCCATGCATTCTATGTTTAGCAGGATTTAATGACAATATGGGTTAGTAACAGACAACAACATTCCAAATTAGTTGTAACAGCATGCAGTAGTATTCCCATTAATCCAACACACAAGAATTCCAACAGTTGAACAGCAAGCATAACACATGCATATTTAGAACAACAGTGGACATTCCAACAGCATGCAGGGTTGATTGGTGGCAACAGGCCACCAAGACTGTGGTATGTGAACAGGGCACATGCATCAAAGTACATGCAGATATTTATAAACCAATAGGACATGTGTCTCAACAAAGTTTTTCAGATTACACATACCCATTTAGGTGTGGAATGGCATTATTTATGACCATAAAGTAGGGTGTAAAAAGGTCACTCCATTAACAACTTATATATACTTATAACTTTACTCTACATTCCTACTGACTGCAGGTATATATCCCCTACATGTATTATTACACTAGGCAGTGTCCATTAAATTGTTAAATGGGTTTTGATAGTTGTTTATATACCTGACCTGTAACTGACATACCAACTGTTCAAGATGCAGATGTTACTGCTACATATTTATATATTTCATTTATATTCATATATCTACACATCTGGCTGTCTTCAGGTGACATTATCAGCTACATTTAAACATACCCCTACATTTCTAGCAGCACACTGACATTTCTGGGGAACACAATCACAAGCTACTCATGTGCCAGATTAACCTGTACATGCTAGCCATGAACCAACAGTTGAGGACTGTATATATGCTTAAGAGCTACTGGCATTCCCTTCACCCACTTTATATGGACCTACCCAAGTGTGGATTGACAGCACTTAATACAACTGTACTATTTCCATAATGCAAGGATACAACAACATATCAAAGAAAGTGACATGGACACAGTCCAGGAATTATACCTTTATTAATTACATTACACACTTTTGTAGTGGCTCTCTCATTCATTTCATATTTTGGTGCATGCAGAATACTTTTATTCCAGACTTATTATACCTTTATTAATGGGTTACAAAACTTTTTCACGGTCTCTCACTTATTTTATATTACAATACATGCAGAGACTTTATTCAAGACTTATACCTTTATTAATGGGTTACAACACTCTTTTTCAGGCTCTCTCACTTATTTTATATAACAGGACATGCAGAGAAGTTATTCAAGACTTATTAGACATTTATTAATGGGTTACAACACTCTTTTTCTGGCTCTCTCACTTATTTTATATAACAGTACTTGCAGAGAAATTATTCAGGGCATTTTATGGCTTTATTATTGGGCTACAACACTTTATTTCAGGCTCTCTCACTTATTTTATATAATAATACATGCAGAATAATTACTAACCTGCCTGGTGGTGCAGCCTTAGCAGCCTATCTGCATAGGCTTGCTGATTCGCAGCATGGGCACCTGCAGCTGTGAAGTAAATGAAGGGATATTGAGACATACCTATCCATTATATAGACTACAATAGCATTTCTTACATACTTCATTCCATGGCTACCTACTCAGTAGTGGGGCATCTTGCATGTCACGGGCCTCCTGTATCCATCGGTTCAGTTGGTCCTGTTTCCATCTCTTCAGGTCTGCATGGTGGTGACGGACCTGCTTACCAGTCTGAGGGACACCTGTGGCACTGGTGAGATCATGAGCTAACCAGTTCCAAGCCTTCGCTTTGTACTCCGTCCCTTGAAACTGGCCCTGCAGGAGTCTTGACTCATGATGGTGGACAAGGAGCCAAACCATGTATTTTGACTCCTCCATGCCCCACCATTGCGCTCGAAAGCAAATACCCTCTCCAGCACCGGCCATTCTGACTGCAGATGGGAGCTACAACCAGTTATGGCGAGTATTCCCGCCTATGGAGCTTAAATATGCCTCATTTCCCACACTTATTTGTGATTGGCCATTTTTGAAAATTCTCAGCTAACAGCAAACCTGCTTATCAATGGTTAAACTTCCATTTATAAGTATATGTATGTTAACAGTGCATGTTTATGCAAAGCTGTCATGGTTTAGTGGTTCAGTACTTTGATTATGATGCACAGTGTCCTGGGTTCGAGCCTTGTCATTGCTTTTTATTTTACTACTGTCCAGACAGGCTAGGGGGGTGTGGCTGTGTGTAGACGACTTTGCTCAACTTTGCTCTACTCTGCTCCACGTTGCCCGACGTTGCCCGACGTTGCCCGACGATGCGCTGGTTAGCGTGGTGCACAGCTCCACGGAAACCTATTGCGCTAGGTAAAGTGCTGCTTAGCTATGGGCAACTATATTGTGCTGGGTACAATGCTGCTTAGCTATGGGCAACTATATTGCGCTGGGTACAATGCTGCTTAGCTATGGGCAATTATATGTCAATATCCTTAATGCTGCTCACCTTCTTATATTTATATATATATATATATATATATATATATATATATATATATATATATATATATTTTGTTCACTAATACATAGGCCATTTCAATGCTTTTTACTAAAATTTAATTTATATAGGTCAGGAATCATTTTATACACTAATTTAAAACATAAAATTGAAAGGGGAGTGGTGGGACTAGAACTGCGAATGCTTTCTCTTTGTGTGAAGGCTATACCACTATGCTATTGCTATTTGGCTTAATTTCCATAAACATTTCTTATTATGCTCTTCGATGTCAAAATTGCTAACTGTAGCTAAGCAATGGGCACACCCACGCAAACACGCGCAAATATGGGCAGCTATATCGGGAATTATAAAAAAAAAAATAAAAAGTTTACATTTTACAATTACAAAGGGGTTTAGTATGTGGGGATGTGTACTGATTGCTATGTGTACATTTCAGCGGACTTGCTCATTGCACTTGTCATTTTCACATTTATATAGTTGCAGGGGCGTGGATATTTGGACTGCTTGGCAGTCCGACACGCCCCCTGCAGTCTTACATGCTCTGTGTTAGCCTTCCAGTTGAGTCAGCACGCCCTCATGCATATGCATGATGCACTGACATCATACTCATAGACGGCAGTCTCTGAGTAAGACTTAGGGCAGGATTCACGAAGGCTTGCACGGAGTGTAAGAGACGTGCAACACTCCATGCAAGCCTCGCGATCCAGGAACAGCCCTAAACTCCGTGTAAGAGACCAGCTAAAACGTCTCTTACACGGACTGGGCGTGGACATGCTAAATACCTCACTTGCATCCGAAAGGTATGCAAATGAGTTATATTAGCGATCCACGAAGCAGAAACCAGTCCGTGTAGGAGACGTTTTAGCTGCAGAAATGTACTCAGTTGACAACTGAGTACATTCCTGCAAAATCCACAACGGAGCGATGTCAGCTCCAAAAAAAGGTTGCATATGAGTCAGGCAGCATGCCAATGGCCAAATATGTGGCCATTGGCAAGATAACCCGATGCAAAAATATAAAAAATATGTTTTTTTTTTTCGGCAATCGCCGATGTTTAAACCCAGCGCAGCCCCGCGCAAACGGGCTGCGCTGTATAAAAACATAAAAAAGAAGGTTATAAACCCACAAATGTGGGTTTCATGCAATACATGGAATGACAATGCAGGGACCAGCAGACCAAAACCAACATGGCCACCGTGTAGTGGTTGCTAAGGGGGGAAGCTGAGTCTAAGACATGTAACTAAGCATTAGTAGGCAATCTCATGTAAATGAGGGTTAGGATACTGAATCTCACAGTCACATAGCAAATGAGCACGGTCTGAGTAGTGTAAGAGATACAAAAGGGGGAGGAATAGAGTAGGAGATAGGTGACATCACAGGGGGGAATGGTAGAAAGAAACGCAGTTCATTGGAGGCCAGTGTAACATGACAGATGACAGGCACAGATCATGGAAAGAGGTGTGCCACTAGATAAGTCATGGAAAGACAAGAAATGGAAGGTGTACACTGTTACCTACACCAAAGTTTCTTGCTGGCCGCATGCGCGCAGCGCAATGAAGCGCGAGTAAGGCAGTGTGCGTGCGTGTAAGGCAGTGTGAGCATGTGGGAGCATTTTGGGAGATGTTTAACACTGTTTGCGCGGGTGTGCGCGCGTGGAAGGCAGTCTGAGTATGTTGGAGGCTGTTGGCAGACGTGTAACAGTGTTTGCGCGGGTGTACGCGAGTTTAAACCTGAATAAGTAGATTCTTAACCGTGTAAGCACGTGTGCACGCGTGTAAGCCACTGTGAGCGTGTTTCAGATAGTATGCAAGTTGCTCCCCCCTGAGGAAACAGAGAGGAAAAAGGAAGCAACAGAATTAATAGGAAGCTAGCAGGGATAACTGCTGAAGCTAGCAGGTGAAAATAATTAGAAGCAGGCAATTACACAGGCAGAATAGTAGCCCAGCCCAGCACTTAAAACTCTGCAAACAGTAGTGCAGGATGTTTTCATTAAGAGACACTGCAAGACAGGAGTAAGCTAGTAGAAGTGAAAACTGAAAAAGCTGAACTCAGAGCAGAAATGCTAGGGGCTGCCATAGCTGTCATAATGAGACATAGGTGACTTGCTGAGGGTGGTGACAATGCAGATGGTGCCAGACAACCCACAGTGAGGAGACGGAGAAGAGTGTACAGGCCCAGGGTCACCTACCACGGGTTACATGAGCTGGAGATAGTAGAGCGCTATAGAGTGGACAGAGAGCTCCTGCAGCAGATTGTTGAGCTGTGCAGGCCACGCCTCACACACAGAACCAACAGAGGGGAACCCATCCCAGTGGAAACCAAGGTATGTGTTGGCCTAAGAATACTAGCAACAGGTACCTTCCAGAGACCAACTGGCGATATGATGGGGATATCACAGGCATCAGCCTCCAGGGTACTACACCAGTTCCTGGATGCCATGTCAGCACATGTCGGTGATCATGTATATTTCCCCAATGCCCGTGAGGTATTGGCCAGCAATATGCGTCTCTTCCAGCAAATAGCGGAATACCCTGAGGTACTGGGTGCTATAGACTGCATGCACATACGCATCGAAGCACCAGCAGGAGAGCGGGGTAGGGCCTACATAAACCGCAAGGGCTTCCCCTCCATCAACTGCCAGGTCATGTGTGATGCCCAGGGCATAATAATGAATGTGTGTGCTGGCTGCCCTGGGAGTTATCACGATTCCCACATCTGGCATTTGACGCAGCTGTACCAGACATTTGCCAATGGGGACATCCCACACGGACACCTAGTGGGGGATGCAGGTTATGCACTGGAGCCGTGGCTGATGACACCCATCAGAAATGCACACACACCTGAACAGGAACGCCATAATGAGGCACACGCACAAACACATAATGTGATAGAGCGTGTGTTTGGGCTGCTCAAGTCACGGTTCTGGTGTCTGGACACATCTGGTGGAGCCTTGCAGTACACACCAACTACATGTACCCAAATCGTCATGGTATGTGCTATGCTACATAATATGATCTTGCAAAAACAGCTGCAGCAGGACCAGCATAGGGCCGGGCCAAACAGCCCCCCACCATTGCCAAGGCCACCACAGGCACAGCGTGACTCGGAGGAGGAACAACCTGAGCCTGCCCCAGTAGGCAGAAGGAGGCATGCCCAGTATGCCCTGGCCTTGGCAAAGAGGCAATGCATAGCACATACACTGGCACAGTAGGAACCCTGGGAATGATACCCCTCTCTGACTCACTCATATAGTAACAGGGATGCCTAACATGACACAACCTGCTCTCAAACATGTACAGGGAGTGTAGTATGTGCATCCGACAGAGGCAGCCCTGCAGCACCACCTGAGGCATGATTGCCATGTGTCAAGCAATGTAACAACATCTAGTATATGCAAACATGAAGACCCTGCCTAACATCTCACCCCACCAAACATGATGCCACACTATGTAGACAAGAAGATCAAGTGCAATAATCGGCTGAAGTAATGCAGTCAGTCAAAAAGCAGCCAATGTGTCACAGGCTGGGAAGATATGTGGAGTCCGACATGATGCACCACCTGCTAGGGGTGGCATGCACCTAGCATGCCATGCCCCATGGATACTGGCAAAGGCTGTCAGTACCCACAACATGCCCTGAATAGGTAAGTCGCAAAACACACACCCAACCTCATAGGTTCTACAAGAGATAGGAACCTAGATGTAACACTACCCCATGACAGATGTACAAACAGCAAGATGTGTGCAGTGTAAATGCACACAGTAAGGAGAATGTAGATACCAGTCCTGTAATAGAGAACTGGGCAAGGCTCACAGCAGCACCCTAGCACTACCAGGTCACACCTCATACTGTGCTGTACAGCCGCAAAACATGGAACAAGCTACAAAAGGTGGGCGACTAGCAAGAAATGGCAAGGATAACCACACCCCCATGTTGGTACCACAACAAGAAGCAGCATGGAATAGCCATGGTCAAATACCAATGGCTAAAACTGCCTCGCAGTAGATAGCCTGCTGCAGACCACTGTCCTAATACCAGGAACATCACCTGGCCTATGTCGGAATACATGAATATATCAAGCCCCCCAAACCACATTATATTGCTCGACTGAAAATACCCAGACAAACACCGTTAGCATCGTACTAGCACCAACACAGTAGGGGAAAGTTACCCAGATGCCATAAACCAAACTGCCCAGGAACAATGTACTACCCCACAAGAGGGTAAGCATACTGGATGTGATAATCAGCAACATGTGTACTGGATGGCAAGATGAGAAGTGTACCCCTCACTGGTAAGACAAGACCATAGAGTAAGCACACTGGAAATACACACCGACCCCAGTCCCTGGCCAGAATACCACAGTGCAAAACATGTGTAAAGTATAGGACGCAGCCCACAAAACCGATGTTGAATCCAGAAAAGGCCCTGTGCAAGTGCAGAACATGGGACACACCACAGAACATGTTATACAGGCATTCCATGAACACAGCCAGGAATGCTTGGGTATGCAATCACAAATAACAACAACACACAATGCCATACACGCAGACATCTGGCATGCTGGGCTCCAGCCATTACCAAACCATGCAAGAGAATGAGGAAGATACCACATGATAGAGCAAACATAAAAAGGGAAGTAATCACTGACCAGTAGTATGGCAACAACATATGTCCACACATACAATCCACTAAGTCCAGCCACAACAAGTATAACCTATGAATCCAGAGGCAATGTGACGCCTGTCCCAAGTACACAGACAACCACAACACCCCCGAATAAATACAGACATATGTGATAGATGCATCCATGTATCCAAAGCAGAGGTTGAGCTCCAACAAGCCAGTACTATCAACAGTAGTCAGGAGGAGAAGGTAACCACATACACCACGAACCCAGTCCCACATAGACCTACCCCAACTGTAAACCAAACACATAAACACAGACAAATATGCCCGGAGGCCACAATTACAAACACACCACACCAACAGACACCTCCAAAGTAGATCACAAGCAACCACAACCTGCAAACATAGCACATGCAACGAATAGTACGCAAAGCTGGTGTGCCAAACAGTCACAGGCCCGAAGGAGAAACAAATGCCTGATACAGTCGTAATAGGTGTCTGTATAGGCAGAAACACAGCTGTCCCACTCACCAGACTGAACAAGGGAAAGGGTAGAGTAAGCTGCTTGTAGGTAGCCACAAAATGCCATGTAACACAAGTACGCAGGTCACCCCAAAGCAAGCAGGAATATGATGCACTTAATGTCCATGCTGGGGTGAATTACCTGAGATGTACCTCCCTGGTCAACAACAAATGAGACATGTATGGTCCCCCCGAGTATGTACCCCAGGGCAGGATGACACTGGCTGTGTGCAACATCCAACCCTCACCAAGAATGATGCCACAGTACAAACACAGAATGCTCATGTTTAACAGTTGGCACAGTTACAGCTGTCAGTCCAAGAGGGTGTAATGTGTGTCCGCTGGAGATGTCAAGCATGACAAGCCATGCTGCTGTTCCAGGGATGGCCTGCACCTGTTACCCCTGGGCATCTGGATACTGGATAAGGCCATTGCCGCCTCCATAGAGCCGTATGTAGGCAAGGCCAAAAAGACTACCCACCACCCTAGAAAACATAAGTGGTAGGAAACATAAGGGTAATGCTGCCCAATGCCAGATGTGTAAACTGCAATATGCATGCCCCTGAGGCACCTTCCATTATGGAGAACATTGATGTCTGCCCAGTGACAGAAGCCTGCTGCAGGCCTAGTGATACCACACCAGCACTACTAGGTTATACCACATATCATGTGTTATGGCCCCAACACCTGCACCAAGACATCAAAGGAGGGGGAGTATCCATATGCAGCACAGACACTCATATAGCCAGGTAACTGACAATGCACAAAGCAGCGGACACCACCCATGTGCACATAACTGTAGTCAAAACTGCTGTACAGTCTGTAGCATGCGACAGACCACACTCTCACACACAAGAACCCCAGCCAGACATCCAAAGACACTGAACAGTATGGATGTCCCACCAAATACCAGACAAGGTACACAAAGTACCACATATGTGTCAAACCATTATGTATGCAAGGAGTCATCAGGGACCTAGGGACACAGGTCGACATTAATCTGTCATGTGACAGCCACAATGCCAATGTGGCTATGAAGACTGTTGATACTGGACACCGTATCATGAAAGGATTCACACCAACATCAACAGGGGTCACTGTGCTGCTGTACTGTCCCCTTATCAGACCCACAATCTAGTACAATGACTCATATGGGATGTACCATACGTGACACCTGCAGCGGTTGGGAAGACCTCATAGTTAACCCACCAACAGGATAAAGTGTGCGGAATATATGTCATATGCTGCCTGGCTGTAGACACCCCAGCTGACTGCAGCCACACACTGCCTACACAGAGGCATTGTATGTCCATTGTACCAGGCCATGTCCAACACAGGAGTAATGGACATGCTACACCACAGGAAATCAAAGCCATTGGAGCTGTGAGAGTCACAGATGTCAACCTCAACACATAATGAAATAAGATGTGCTGGAGGGACAGATACATAACCCATAGGCCCCCCACACCCAGAAACAGGATCCCAATCCATGGTAGGCAGAGCCCCTCACTGACACCCCTCAACAGGAATATTACCAAGTGGATGGATGACCGTACATGTATACTGGGGGTCCCCACTGTGTCACGACCAGACAGAGGCACAGTGAAGAACCTCATAAATGGCCATAATTAAACATAGCAAGGGGTGGCGAAAGACACACACACTCTAGCTAGGCTTACCAATGGCCTATGGTGTCTAGCCTACTATGAACCCATGAACCTATGAAGATACAACACGTACAGGACACTAAGGATAATCACAAGGCTTACCCAACTGATGGTAGGAACCATGCTGGGCATCCACAGATATGCTCGAATCACACAGATATTACAAACAAGATACCAAACACACACACATATTGCTAACATACAACCTGTCAGGTGCAGTGCAAACACCCCCCCCCGAGTGCAAAATACCTATCCCAGCAGATGGTCCCCTGACATTGCAGATGCTGAGGTAACAGCCATCATCTGCAAAGCAGAACACACAGCAGCAAAGGTATGTGACGGTGTCCTGTGCTGAGGCCAACATGGACCCCAAGAGTAATGGAATGCAAAATCACACTACTGGCCAATGTCAGCCTTACCACAGGGTATGTACCCAAAGAGCAGTGTACAGCAACAGTGGTCCATCACAACAAAGGGGTGGCCTGAATGGATACTCCAAACTAACACCCCAGGATCCTGACAAGCTTGTTCTGTACAGCTATGGAAAGGATCAGTATGTACCGCAGACAGAAGGCTAATGTGGACCTACTGATACAGGACCCGACACACTGTGGCTGTTGTAACTGCAGAACCGGCCCCTAAACATGTCTGACCCATTTGAAGCAGTCATTAAGGTCAGTGATGAGGGCTATGTGGTCCACACAGCATAGCTGGACCGTGCACATGCTTCTAGACCATACCGTACGTGTTCAGTATGGATATGTTCACCAGCTTAAATATACATCCCTATGTCAGTAGAGGGGTTGCAAAGCAGACCAAGGACAGAACTGACATGGTCAGACATGCTGCATCCATGCCAGACTACAAAGCGGATATGAGTGGCATCCCACAAGGCCTGGTCTTGCCCCCCCCACCCCCGTTCTGTATACATGTCCCATAGGTATAGGCCAACATGGAAGGACTGTGACTGAGCATGTATGCAGAGGAGTACAAACAGCCCACCGTATCCAACCCACAGCTGACACAAGAAACCCACAAAAGGGCCACCCACAAACAAACAACTGTAGCCATAGCCAAGTCAGCAAGCTAATCGCAGAGATGTGTATAGACAACCACTGTGGATACACAGTAAGTGCCCACAAAATACCACGCAGGTGTTAACCCATGAGGCACCTAACATGTAATGTGAGACCTGGGTACAAAAGGTGATAAATAACCTGCACTGGACAAACATGTGTCTGTAGTGTTCGCAGAAACATGTACCATATACCCACCCAAACATGAAGGCTGGCAGATGTAGATAAGGGGAAACCACTCTGGCTCTGCAGCCATCCTCCATCAGCATCACAACTGACTACAATAGCCCTTTTGGGATATACTGCAGCAGACACCTCCAACGACTGTAAAGTCCACAACAGTACCCCACCAGGGGTAGCAAAGAGCCTGAACAGATGCCATGTGTTGCCTGAGTAAACAAACTGCAGCCCCACACACGTCTATCCTTCCCGGCTACAGGAAAGCTGTGCCTGATTCATGATGCCATGTCCAACCTGGAATGAATGAACATGTTGCACCTTGTACAATCTGAATGGCAGTGAGCTATGCACATGAGGGACCTGAACCCCAGCACTGACATACATAGGACAAGCTGTACAGAATGATCCATAACACAGAAGGCACCCCCACACTGCAGTAAACTCCTGATACAGGGCAGCCAGAGTGCCACATATCGACACCCCTCAAGAGGCATCCTGATGAGTGTATGGGAGATGGTAGGCTACCCTGGGTATCACTGTTATGTCAGAGGTAGACAGAGGCACAGTATACCAACCATGACATATGTAATGGCAAACCCCAGTTACAATGTGTGTCAAAGGACAAACACACCCTGTGACTACCATCAGCAATGGCCTACAGAACATCGCTAGTGTTTGCCAATGCCCACCCATGTTGTGGAATACACTAGCAATGTTGGACAAGCCTGGTGTAGGTAGTCCATATCTGAACATATTGCAACATGGACATATGTGCACAACTGGCCCCTACACAGTCTGTCGTGCTCACTATGAAGATGTCAAGCAGTGATAGGACTAAAGCCCAGGATACTGTCCACTACAGTGAAATACCGAACCAGTACACTATATGGTACTACAGTGTTAGGTCATTATGAAAGAATGTTGAGAACTGTCTGCAAAGTATCCCATGCAATTCCTGCAGGCACAGTATAATCCCTGTTGTGGCAGACACAAAGCAGTTGGCCAGTTAGTACACAACATGACACCCAGCACATAATCATAAACTTGTGATAATGATGAAGGTCACACACACCCAAATATGTGGTGGACTTCAGAGTGCAACATATGGAAAGCTCACACTGGGCATGCTCGCACACTTTGATAAATGAGGCATATGTCAGACAACATGCCATGGAAAGGCTGAACTGGGCATGCTCACACACTTAGGCCATATCTCCGTTTAGCAGTTGGCCACACATATCTGGTATTTGTACGTGTCAGTCCAGGAACCAACCACAACACAGCAATCAGCCCAGTGCACACAGTAAATGACCACAGAGACATAAGTGATATAGTGGATTGCCGTCATATGCAAACATCTTCCACAGATACACAAGTTGGTCATAGGAACAGGGAATGCTATGGCAATAAAGACCTGCAAACAGTAGAACAGCACAACAAATATTGTGCATCCGACAATTGAACATATGGGTGTAGAGGTCAATACTAGGCTTCTTGCCCTAGGGAATGACAGCTCAGCCAGAGTGTGCTTGGCATCTGCTTCCCCAGGATAGTAGTCTACTGTGCCACTGTAAAGTACGTCACAGAAGGCAACATGTGAGGCTAGTGAGCTGTGCCTCTGTCAAGCAGGGGCACCGTGGAGGTCTCAGGGATTGAATGTGCTAAGCCACAGCCATGTTTTCGGTGTGTGCTGTGAGAGGGTTGCTGAGGATCTCTGACAGTAGGTGTCCGTCAATAACAGACTGAGGGGAGCCCTATCTGCATTCTCTGGATGATTCCACTGTCAACACTGTGTTGTAATGAGTATGTGTGAATGAAGTGCCGTGCTGGAAACGTCCACAGATGTCCTCCCTCTGTGGGCTACAGCTCTGCAATGTAGTAGGTCGCTCTGTCTGTAGAACGGCGCATATATGGCCGGTGTACAGCTGACAGGTGTCTTGTTGTGGAGCAGTCATGGGTATATGTGGGATAGCATGACCAATGCAAACTGTACACATGCTCATAGGATGCAAGTGTCAAGGATTACGCTGAGTGGCCAGTATAGTCCTACAGCATGGGTCCTCTGAAGTCATCCACCCCAGTCTACACAAGTGTAGAGTCTGCTTGTGCTAAACACAGTTTGTGTGCAGTGACAACCTTGCCTGGGGGTGGAGATGGGATATGGATGTCCAGGGAAAGGTGGACATGGGCAGGTATCAACAATGGTGGTCTACCTCTGGTGTGGAACAGTGAGTACCCACGTTGCAGATGGACAGGTGCAATATGTATTAACCCATGTGGCTGTGGTGTGTGGTTCTGCCATAGCACATGGACCCACAAATTGTAGTAGCAGTAGGGTAAAGTGGTAGAGGCCTGAGTAGTTCTCACACGCAATATGCCTGTACCTGATGTTAACAACTGGAATGGTGTATGTGAATACCTGCATATCCTGGCACTGTTCCCAGGGAAGCTAGGTGTGTGTCCTGGATGTGGGTGTGGTGTGCTGGACTGGTTGTGTTGTGTGTTACAGGTCCTGTGGTCCCAAAGCATGGTATAGAACATAACCTGCCAGTGCGATGTGCATATCTGACCCTGATGTAGTTGGCTGCAAATGCATATACATGCTATCCCCCACCTGACAGGTAGTACGACATCTACAAACCTCTGTGGAAATGAAGATGTCAGCACCCTAGAAATACTACAGGTGCAGAACAGATGCCCAATAATTCGGATAGTGCGCTCTGCTAATGCGTAGCCCTCAACTGTCATAATATAGTTAGGTGTTCGAATCCTGCAAATGCTCAGTGTGTGTATATGTGAGTGGGGTTTGTGTGTGTGAAAGGCTGTGAGATGCCAAGTCTGTGTGTTTGGATGGGGAGGGGGTTATTGTGTGTATGCAGATATGTATGAGAGAAATGTTCCTTTTGGCAACTGGGAGAACACACTACAGGATGCACACGCCCCTTTCTTAACACAGATGATGTCAGCACCCTATAAGTACAGCAGGAGAAAACAAGCCTCCCAGTAATGCGAATAGTGCGCTCTGCTAATGCAGCCATCTCATGTGTCATAACATAGTTAAGTAGTGGTTTGACTTCTGCAGATGTCAAGTGTGTGTGTGTGTGTGTGTGTTTGGATGGGGGGGGTTATTGTGTGTGCGCAGATATGTCTGAGGGAAATGTTCCTTTTGGCAACTGGGAGAACACACTACAGGATGCACACGCCCCTTTCTAAACACAGATGATGTCAGCACCCTATAAGTACAGCGGGAGAAGAGAAGCCTCCCAGTAATGCGAACAGCGCGCTCTGCTAATGCATCCGTCTCATGTGTCATAACATAGTTAGGTAATGGTTTGAATCCTGCAGATGCCAAGTGTGTGTGTTTGGATGGGAGGGGGTTATTGTGTGTGTGTGTGTGCAGATATGTATGAGGGAAATGTTCTTTTTGGCAACTGGGAGAACACACTACAGGATGCACACGCCCCTTTCTTAACACAGATGATGTCAGCACCCTATAAGTACAGCAGGAGAAGGGAAGCCTCCCAGTAATGCGAATAGCGAGCTCTGCTAATGCGTCCGCCTCATGTGTCATAACATAGTTAGGCAGTGGTTTGACTCCTGCAGATGCCAAGTGTGTGTGTTTGTGTTTGGATGGAGGAGGGGTTATTGTGTGTGTGCAGATATGTCTGAGGGAAATGTTCCTTTTGGCAACTGGGAGAACACACTACAGGATGCACACGCCCCTTTCTAAACACAGATGATGTCAGCACCCTATAAGTACAGCGGGAGAAAGGAAGCCTCCCAGTAATGCGAATAGCGCGCTCTGCTAATGCATCCATCTCATATGTCATAATATAGTTAGGTAGTGGTTTGAATCCTGCAGATGCCAAGTGTGTGTGTTTGGATGGGGAGGGGGTTATTGTGTGTATGCAGATATGTATGAGGGAAATGTTCCTTTTGGCAACTGGGAGAACACACTACAGGATGCACACGCCCCTTTCTTAACACAGATGATGTCAGCACCCTATAAGTACAGCAGGAGAAGGAAAGCCTCCCAGTAATGCGAATAGCTCGCTCTACTAATGCATCCGTCTCATGTGTTATAACATAGTTAGGTAGTGGTTTGAATCCTGTAGATGCCAAGTGTGTGTGTGTGTTTGGATCGGGGGGGGGGTTACTGTGTGTGTGCAGATATGTATGAGGGAAATGTTCCTTTTGGCAACTGGGAGAACACACTACAGGATGCACACGCCCCTTTCTTAACACAGATGATGTCAGCACCCTATAAGTACAGCAGGAGAAGGAAAGCCTCCCAATAATGTGAATAACGCACTCTGCTAATGCATCCGTCTCATGTGTCATAACATAGTTAGGTAGTGGTTTGACTCCTGCAGATGCCAAGTGTGTGTGTGTGTTTGGATCGGGAGAGGGGGGGTTACTGTGTGTGTGCAGATATGTCTGAGGGAAATGTTCCTTTTGGCAACTGGGAGAACACACTACAGGATGCACACGCCCCTTTCTAAACACAGATGATGTCAGCACCCTAGAAGTACAGCAGGAGAAGGGAAGCCTCCCAGTAATGCGAATAGCGAGCTCTGCTAATGCGTTTCCCCTGTGTATCGTAATGTAATTAGGTAGGATTTTGAAACCTGTAAAGACATGTGTGTACATTTCCGTATGAAAAACATGTTAGTTTTGGCAATCAGGTGATCACACTGCCTGATGCACATTACCCTTTCAAAGTACTGATGTTGTCAGCACCCTATAAGTATAGCCAGAGACGGGGGGGGGGGTTATTGTGTGTGTGCAGATATGTATGAGGGAAATGTTCCTTTTGGCAACTGGGAGAACACACTACAGGATGCACACGCCCCTTTCTTAACACAGATGATGTCAGCACCCTATAAGTACAGCAGGAGAAGGGAAGCCTCCCAATAATGCGAATAACGCACTCTGCTAATGCATCCGTCTCATGTGTCATAACATAGTTAGGTAGTGGTTTGACTCCTGCAGATGCCAAGAGTGTGTGTGTGTGTGTGTTTGGATCGGGGGGGGGTTGCTGTGTGTATGTGCAGATATGTATGAAGGAAATGTTCCTTTTGGCAACTGGGAGAACACACTACAGGATGCACACGCCCCTTTCTTAACACAGATGATGTCAGCACCCTATAAGTACAGCAGGAGAAGAGAAGCCTCCCAATAATGCGAATAACGCGCTCTGCTAATGCATCCGTATCATGTGTCATAACATAGTTAGGTAGTGGTTTGACTCCTGCAGATGCCAAGTGTGTGTGTGTGTTTGGATCGGGGGGGGGGTTACTGTGTGTGTGCAGATATGTCTGAGGGAAATGTTCCTTTTGGCAACTGGGAGAACACACTACAGGATGCACACGCCCCTTTCTAAACACAGATGATGTCAGCACCCTAGAAGTACAGCAGGAGAAGGGAAGCCTCCCAGTAATGCGAATAGCAAGCTCTGCTAATGCGTTTCCCCTGTGTATCGTAATGTAATTAGGTAGGATTTTGAAACCTATAAAGACATGTGTGTGTGTGCATTTCCGTCTGAAAAACATGTTAGTTTTGGCAATCAGGAGATCACACTACCTGATGCACATTACCCTTTCAAAGTACTGATGTTGTCAGCACCGGGGGGGGGGTTATTGTGTGTGTGCAGATATGTATGAGGAAAATGTTCCTTTTGCCAACTGGGAGAACACACTACAGGATGCACACACCCCTTTCTTAACACAGATGATGTCAGCACCCTATAAGTACAGCAGGAGAAGGGAAGCCTCCCAATAATGTGAATAACGCACTCTGCTAATGCATCCGTCTCATGTGTCATAACATAGTTAGGTAGTGGTTTGACTCCTGCAGATGCCAAGTGTGTGTGTGTGTTTGGATCGGGGGGGGTGTTACTGTGTGTGCAGATATGTCTGAGGAAATGTTCTTTTGGCAACTGGGAGAACACACTACACGATGCACACGCCCCTTTCTAAACACAGATGATGTCAGCACCCTAGAAGTACAGCAGGAGAAGGGAAGCCTCCCAGTAATGCGAATAGCGAGCTCTGCTAATGCTTCCTGTGTATCGTAATGTAATTAGGTAGGATTTTGAAACCTGTAAAGACATGTGTGTGCATTTCCGTATGAAAAACATGTTAGTTTTGGCAATCAGGAGATCACACTACCTGATGCACATTACCCTTTCAAAGTACTGATGTTGTCAGCACCGGGGGGGGGGGTTATTGTGTGTGTGCAGATATGTATGAGGAAAATGTTCCTTTTGGCAACTGGGAGAACACACTACAGGATGCACATGCCCCTTTCTTAACACAGATGATGTCAGCACCCTATAAGTACAGCAGGAGAAGGGAAGCCTCCCAATAATGCGAATAACGCGCTCTGCTAATGCATCCGTCTCATGTGTCATAACATAGTTAGGTAGTGGTTTGACTCCTGCAGATGCCAAGTGTGTGTGTGTGTGTGTTTGGATCGGGGGGGGGGGTTGCTGTGTGTGTGTGCAGATATGTATGAGGGAAATGTTCCTTTTGGCAACTGGGAGAACACACTACAGGATGCACACGCCCCTTTCTTAACACAGATGATGTCAGCACCCTATAAGTACAGCAGGAGAAGGGAAGCCTCCCAATAATGCAAATAACGTGCTCTGCTAATGCATCCGTATCATGTGTCATAACATAGTTAGGTAGTGGTTTGACTCCTGCAGATGCCAAGTGTGTGTGTGTGTTTGGATCGGGAGAGGGGGGGTTACTGTGTGTGTGCAGATATGTCTGAGGGAAATGTTCCTTTTGGCAACTGGGAGAACACACTACAGGATGCACATGCCCCTTTCTAAACACAGATGATGTCAGCACCCTAGAAGTACAGCAGGAGAAGGGAAGCCTCCCAGTAATGCGAATAGCGAGCTCTGCTAATGCGTTTCCCCTGTGTATCGTAATGTAATTAGGTAGGATTTTGAAACCTATAAAGACATGTGTGTGTGTGCATTTCCGTATGAAAAACATGTTAGTTTTGGCAATCAGGTGATCACACTACCTGATGCACATTACCCTTTCAAAGTACTGATGTTGTCAGCACCATATAAGTATAGCCAGAGATGGGGGGGGGTTATTGTGTGTGTGCAGATATGTATGAGGGAAATGTTCCTTTTGGCAACTGGGAGAACACACTACAGGATGCACACACCCCTTTCTTAACACAGATGATGTCAGCACCCTATAAGTACAGCAGGAGAAGGGAAGCCTCCCAATAATGCGAATAACGCGCTCTGCTAATGCATCCGTCTCATGTGTCATAACATAGTTAAGTAGTGGTTTGACTCCTGCAGATGCCAAGTGTGTGTGTGTGTTTGGATCGGGGGGGGTGTTACTGTGTGTGTGCAGATATGTCTGAGGGAAATGTTCCTTTTGGCAACTGGGAGAACACACTACAGGATGCACACGCCCCTTTCTAAACACAGATGATGTCAGCACCCTAGAAGTACAGCAGGAGAAGGGAAGCCTCCCAGTAATGCGAATAGCGAGCTCTGCTAATGCGTTTCCCCTGTGTATCGTAATGTAATTAGGTAGGATTTTGAAACCTGTAAAGACATGTGTGTGTGTGCATTTCCATATGAAAAACATGTTAGTTTTGGCAATCAGGTGATCACACTACCTGATGCACATTACCCTTTAAAAGTACTGATGTTGTCAGCACCCTATAAGTATAGCCAGAGATGAGGAACTATCTAGTAAACCGAACAGTGCGCTTTGCTAATGCGTCCCTCACACGTGTCATGACATAGGTAGGTAGGGGAATGAATCCTGCATATGGCAAGTGTGCATGTGTGTGGGGGTAGTAGGGTGTGTGTAAATGCAAGTGTGAGGGAACAGATCCTTTTGGCAAATACTACTATACACCAGATGCTGCATACTCCACCAGTAAACACAGGGGATGTCACCACACTATCAGCACAGCCAGACAGGGCTAGTTGGCTAGTAATGCCAATAGTGTGCTCTGCTACTGTGTCTATTACCATCGTCAGAGTACAGATAGGCATGTTTTGGTAACCCACAACTATCACGTGTGGTTGTGTCACACAGTATGACCTTGTGCGGGTGTTTGTACATAACAATGCATGCCATTGCCTAACCCAGCAATGGCATTGCACACATGATGTATGTGTGTGACACATACACATAAATACCTGTGACCTGCAGTAGTTACCATGTCTGACACATGCTTTGTGTGTATAAATGGTATTAGCAATGTATACCAATATGACTGTGTCTTACTGTGCAGGGTCCGCACGTGGTATGTCCCTATACAGTGTGAGTGTCTATGGTGAAAGACCTACAGCAGGGAATACACATCTGGTCTGGGCCATATAGTGTACATGTAGTCAATGTACAGGTGCTGCATGTTCCCACCTGTAGTGGTAGTGGTAACATGTCATTCCACTGCATTTCAGTGACCACATGCTGTGAACTCTTCAACTAGAGTGTTGTAGCTACAGTAATGCTCACACACAATGTTCGGCTGGATGCAGTATGGCCTTATAAACACAGTTCATGGGACTGTCATATTGCCGGTGTTGTTATGGAGGATAGGTGGTCTTCCTGTGTATGTGAGGGTTGTGTGTGCCATGCTATGAACCAGATGGCAGTCCGACACACTGTCAGCTGCACATGAGTAGGCCCTGATGGTTTGTGCTGTGCCAACAACCTGGAGGTGTGTGTATCTGTGTTAACTTGGGATACCACCCCCCTATCCATGTGTGTTACATGTGTAGGGGACGACAGGCATGGTATGGGGCATAACCTGTCAGTGATGGGTAACACCTGTAAGCCATGAATCATGCATCCGGTACTGCACAGACACTGCAGTTCACCGTGCTGAGGGCAGTGTCTGGTGCATGCATCCTCCGGTGTACACTGCTGTAGTTGTGTAGCAGCACTGTTAGTGTCCAAACCTGTGTGATACCCACGGAAGTCACTATGTAAACCATGTCCTGCAGCATAAGGCAGTATGTGTGTACCAAGGAGCCTTGCCAGTATACATCGGGCCATGTGTGTCACGTGCAAGATGACCCGTGAACATCAATGTGGCTTCCCTAGCATGTAAGCACACGTTGACAGCCAGTGGATACCCTATGAATGACAGTGGAGACTGAGCATAATGTAGACATACAACAGCCTTCCCACATATAGTGGTAGAATACCTAGGGAGGGTATGTTGGCAACCAACATCAGGCTCATACTGGCCTGTACCACATGCTGAGAGATCCATTCTATGTTCCCTATCATGTAGTCCAGGGAGGTATGTCCCAGGCAGCCACACTGGCATGGTCAATGAGTGAGTCATATCTGTCCATGCCTCTGTCTGACCTGTATGCATGTGTGCTGTGGTGGACCATAGTGCCCCTGAGTCATATCACTGTGACCTTCACCAGATACAGCCTGTTGAGCGGGACCCCAGTGCAGCACACATGACAGGTACCTGACACGTCTGTAGCAGGTGTGTTGTGTAGCCCTACAGGCTGTGGGTGTGTGGCACAGGGGATGTGCGTGCCATGTGTGGTATGTGCTCTGTTCCGACGGAACATATGCCTGTGTGCCAGCTGCGGAGGTGTGTGATGCACAGGCAGGCTGCTAGTCTGAGTCCCCACGTATGCCCCAGTGTGTTCAGCATGCTGTCAGTGTGTGTCAATGTCTGACTGGTATTGTCATCACTGTAATATCATGTATTGATTTATTTATGTATCCTACATATGTTGACTGGGATAGCCCAACTGGATGCATGTCCATTCCCAGGGTAGGCCCGTGGAGACAAGCTACGAGGGTAGCAGATACAGCATTACAGAATACTAGCATTACATAGTACAAACAGATTATTTACAGAGATTACATAAGTAAGCAGGTCCAACATGTTCCACAGGTTAATGTTAGACCTGAGCACAAGCCAGGATGTAATTGTAATTACACAGTACAGTGGTTCACACAGGTTACACAGTCGAGTTAGCCAGGCTTGATACATTGACATAGCCAGTTACGTGACAAATGTTGTTTGAGTCTACTGTTAAATGACCTAAGGTGGACATTAGGGTAATATCAGCTGGAAGTGAGTTCCAGGATCTACTTACAGGATTTGCAAAGAGAGAATCACCAGCTGTGTTAATAAGCTCGCTAGTTTGAAGTAGTACATTGTTAGACGATCGAAGCGGTCTAGGATTGTTATAGGGGGTGATTATAATTTAAGTGCAGGAGTATTGTCTGGATTATAGAGGATTTTATAGGCCATAATCAGTTGGTTATACTGTATTAGGCTGGGTATTGCAAGCCAACCAAGCTGATTTAGATTGATGCAATGATGTGTCCTAACAGGCGGGCCAGTGGCAAACCTGGCAATGTGGTTGTAGCAAATCCAGTGCTTGTTAAGGACAGTCTTGTTCATATGTGAGAGTAGAGGGAATGCATACAGAAGGGCTGAAACAAGGTGTGAGCGAGCTATGGCACCTTTAGCTGGAGGGGCTAGGAAGGCTTTAATTCTGTAAAGTGACCCTAGCTTTCTATTGATGGCTTTGCTAATCTGGTTAACATGTATGTCACATATGAGGTTATTGTCTATGATGACACCTAATAGTTTCGGAGATGGGTCAGGGGAGATTATTGTGCCATCAGTTGGTGTTATGGTAACGGTGAACGTGGTAGACCTACGTGTTGGTGGAATAACAGCAGTTTAGTTTGATTGGGATTTAGAATCAGACGATGTTCAGAAAGCCAGTTTGCTATTGTATTAAAGGTGGTCTGGGTAGCTGACCATAACTCTACTGGAGATGTGGCTGAGCAGATCAGAGTAGAGTATACAGCATATTGGATACAGCTGACTTTTGGGATGACAGTATAACAGTCGTTAATGACGATGGAGGACAGCAAGGGCCCTAGGATAGAGCCTTGTGGTACTCTGAGGGTGTTAGGTAGAAGGTTAGAGGGTTTGTTCTGCCAGAGGCCGGCCTGCTGTTGACCATGCAGGTAGGATTGACACCATTGGAAGGCTCCAGTATCTAGACAGTCTGTGCAGGGTGTGGAGTCCAAGTTGGTGATCAACCATATCGTATGCCTTTGAGTTATCCAAAAAGAGGGCTGTGGATATATAATTAATGTTGCAAGTATGGCTTATGGTGTTAGTAAAGGCTAGGAGGCCTGACGTGGTGCTGTGATGAGGACGTAAGCCATGCTGAGTGTCTGCCATAATGCGAGTTTGGATTAGGTGGTGCATGACTTGTCTATGACGAAAGTCTCCATAATCTCTACAAGTGGAGAGAGTATAGCTATTGGCCTATAAGTGGAGACTTCAGTAGAGCTGCCTCCTGTGTGAAGTGGGATTACATATGACATTTTCCAGATGGTGGGAAAGTTAGATTCTAACATAGTACCTTTGATTACCTTTGAGACGGGGTAAGCAATAGCATCATCTGGTTTTGATAGGTGGCAGGGTGTTGATCAGCACACAGTGTAGTGGGTTTCACTGTTACAACCAAGGTACGGAGAAGTGAAGTGGCGACTGGTTGGCAGCTGGACGCAAGTAGTTTTCTAGGGGTGCTGCTTTCAGGACCAGGGGAGCTAGGAGGTAGATGGCTAGCTAGGGCCTGCAATGTCTCAGTAAAAGACTGGTCAAAGCTATCAGGAACATCTTCAGGGATATTATCAATAGTAGCAGCAGGGATTGGATTTGACGTTTGTCCTGGACGTAGTATATATGACATGCCACCTGACAGGATATGGCATCACTGGGTTCAGAGAGACCAGTCCCCAGATTGGCTGTGTGGTGGCATCCCACACATGTGTTGTACATTCCTGGCCAAGGGTGATGGCTGACTGCATACATGTGGCAGCTGTGACAATGACACATGACCCACATAAACCACGACTGGACCATAGAGGCGATTCACAGGTTACCTTTGTACATGCCACCCTAGTAGTGTGATTGTCATGGTGAGTACCAACACATAGGGCCAATGGGGAACAACATACTGAAGGTGTGTATGTGTGGGTGGACTGCCTCTGTCTCATAGCACTGACATATATGACTGCACACGTGGGTAAATGCCAGGTAAGACGTGTGCAATGTGTCACAGGCAACGACATGCGCAGGACAGACAGTGACGTTCTGTCATGTGTAAGGTTGACATACATATGGTACGCTATGCAGATGTCACTAGCAGTCTACAGAAGCACTGTAACTCTGCATTGCAGGTGTAAGCAGTGTTCCAGGGGACCCCAGGCGAACATGCATGCAAACAAGGCTACAGTACACAGGGCTGGAAGTACTGCATTATACAACAAAGAAGGGGTAACAATAACAGTAAGTAACAATGCAAATATGTAGGCACTATCAACATGTACCCAGGAATACGCAGCACAGATGCCCATGGTAGAACCGATATTATGTCATACTTATTTGTGATCTGGACAACATTGGTACTGCACACATATCTAGATGCGTGAACATACACATGGCATAGTCCTTGTGGGCATCTTGACACCATTACTGTGCATGTCCACCATTGCATATCACTACTTGCTAGCTTTCCCTGTGCTACCCATGTATGCGGCTATCTGTTGACAACCTTACCACCGGCATGCAATTATGTGCAGCTGTTATACTTTGGTATGTACTATGGGTGCAGATAACAATTCAGGACATTCATACAGTTAATACAGCAGGCATGCTGGGGTACACACACAGTCATAGCAGCACACTGTACTGTTACCAACATGATACTACTAATACACGTCTATGTAGTCACCCTGTGCATCAGCAACGTGTTTACCTGTTCCCGCAATGATGTTGGAGATTGCAGGAGGTGGCACAGTGTCATCATATGCACAGGGTGTGGATTAGGTATGCCTGAGTCAGCCACTGATACCACCAATTGACATGTGCGTGCATGTGTGTTGGTGAGGGGCAGCAGTACAGGGTGGGGCAGTGTTGGTGCAGTGTGTGCGTGTATGTGGTTGCCCTAAGTGTTAACATTTCGCATGTGTGTATGCACGCACACAGTTCCACCTCATGGCTGCCATATACAGGGGTTTGTGGACAGCCACAGACTGCACCTGGCAGGCCATACAGATCAGTGTCTGTGTGCACGGACACTGTACCTGTGCCTGGCAGGGGTGCTACAGACCGTATCCAGTACAAAGCCTGACTGGGTACTGTCATCAGAAGCGGGAGTGTGTTGACTGGACACATGTCCCTGTTGGGACTGTCCAGAGCCACGTGCACATGGTCTCCTGGGGTGTTCCGATGACAGCATAGACCCAGCATTGCTGGGGCTGCTGCTGGCACTATGGGGGCGTGCGCGACCCTGTTGCCGTCCACGCCGACTGCCAGCTGCTGCTGCTGGCATACGGCCACGTCGACGCTGCAGACGCCCACCATTGCCCTGGCTCATGGACATCTGGTTGTGGAACTGCTGTAATATGTTCCCACAACGTCTGTCTATGACATCGGTGAAGTTACGGATAGCATCCGCAATGTCACGCATACTGTCTGTCATGGCTGTGCGGCATGCTCTGAGCTCCCTCAGACCCTGTCTGGTGTACCTTTCCATACGTGACTGAGCCTGCATGACAGTCCGAAACATCACTGAGGTTGATAGACCTCTTTGGGCACGTCGGCCAGAGGCAGTACGCCCACGGATGCTCCCACGAGAACCCATGGGCAACTGTCTGTGTGGTACCATAGGAGGACCCTGCCCTTGGCTGCTGTGTGGGGACGCATGTGCCACAGGTACCACATTACCCTGGTCTATGCCCGCTGTATCCTGTCCATCACCTAGGGACAATGGTGACATAGGATGTATAGGCAGGATGACTGTGCGCAATGATGGGGTTGACAGCTGTGTACTGTCAATTGGCTGACCAATGGCAGACCCTGACACACCTTCCTGTACCATTACACATATATCATCATTACCAGTAGCCGTGGCACAGGATTCAGGTTCCCTGCTACAGGTCACCAGAGCAGCCCCAGAACCTGTGGGATGAAGACAGGAAACACAGTTTACATTCTCCAGACATTGTTACCAGTGATGCACTTATACACACATGCACACATGGACACATGCACACAGGCACACATGCACACATGCACACAGGCACACATGCACACATGCACACATGCACACGTGGACACATGCACACGTGGACACATGCACACATGCACACGTGGACACATGCACACATGCACACATGTTCACATGCACACATGCACACATGCACACATGGTCACGTGTACACATGCATGCATGCACACATGCACACGTGGACACAGGCACACATGCACACATGCACACGTGGACACAGGCACACATGCACACATGCACATGTGGACACAGGCACACAGGCACACATGCACACGTGTACACAGGCACACCTGCACACATGCACACGTGGACACAGGCACACCTGCACACGTGCACACATGGGCACTGACACACCTGCACACATGCACATATGCACACCCTGCAGTATACACACAGAGCACTACTGAGTTACACTACTGTTACTAGCATTATCAGGACTATTATAGGTTATGTTAAACACACTCACCAGCATGGATGGCCTGTCTCTCTGTAACCCGGGAGGGACCTGCAGAAATGATGAGATTAATGTCAGTGGGCACAACTGTCCCATTGATATTGCATATGATACAGTGTACAAAACAGTCAGGTGTACATATGGCATATTACCTGCATGCTCCATGTCATGCTGCTGTGTGGAACCAGCCTCCATCATAATGCAGGTGTACTGCTGTTGGTGTTCCAGGGCTGGAGCCACAACACTTAGGAATAGCCCCTCCAGTCTGGTGAAGGGGAGATGTGTGGCCACCCCACCTCCTGTGGCGACCTGTTGCCTGTGGATATCTGATGCACGCTGCCGGACACTTCGGATTAAATCACTGCAGTGATGTCGTACCTGCTCATATGTCCTGTTATGCGTGCCAATTTCATTTACCCTACGGACAAGGTCTTGCCACAGTACGGCCCTCTCCTGCTGGTTCTGACTGGTGCGGGAAAACAGGATGTCATACTCCCGCACCAGGCTCTGGTGGATCTCCTCATCTTCTGCCACAGAGTAGGCGGGGTTACGCTGTCACGCCATCTCCCTGGAAGAGAACACAGACAGGATATCAGCAGGCCATGTCAGCAATGTATGGCACACATACTATACATGATACTCATGTGTAGTGATATACTACTACTCCCATATGTTGCATGTGTGTGCGTCGTGGTGGATACACAGGCACATGGCCAGATATCAGTGCTCAGCCAACACCTGTGCAACAATACCTGCCATATTCCACACAACGTAGTAGCATTTCCCATCGGTCAGCACACACTGACAGGTGCTATGCACAACCTCACTCTGGGGGTTCATCCCAAGGTACTGTATGTGGGACACTGTCCACTACTGTGATGTGGACAGACATTACTCGGCCTGGATATACATATCCCACCACCACCACCACCAGCACAGTAGACTACTTTGATATGTATGTGGTTAGACAGTTATTCACTTGCTGGGACTGGGATGGTATCCATGCAGCACACTGGGCCAGTGGAAGCCACAAGCCACACTGCTGACCCCTTTGCAAATGCTTACCACGGACATGCTGTGGATTGCATGACACTTGCACACATATGTCTAACCCAGACCCTATGCACAAAGGTTAGGCATCCTGTCCAGTGGACCCCAGACAGAGGCAGATTGCATAACAATAGCAGGAGGCTACTGCAGGACAGAGCACATTCACATTAAGGGTAGGCATCTGTGGTCAGCACTGGTACTATGCTACAGTCCGTCATAACAACAGCCACAGCCTACTCTGGGAGGGAAATGGACACAAACACTATGGATGACCACAAGGCCTTCTTCAGTTATGTTACACATATGGACCACATGCCTCAGATATGCTCTGTGTTAGTCCACACCTACTTAACATTCACCAAACACACGCATATTGGCAACATTCCTGCAGACATGTTTGGTGCACATATCCCCCCTCCTTCTCCCTCACCTTTGGGATATTTATCCCAGCTGGATGTAACCTCCCTATCATCGCACATGTCCAGGTGAGGGCCGCCCTCAGCAGAGGGGAACACACAGCATCACTGTGACCTCGTGGTCCCCCTGGATGTGTGCTACTAGCACTCTGAGGGGACATACCACTGCATGTAACACTGATAGTTTATCTTGGCCATGCTACAGGATATGTACCTGGACAGTGGCAAACAGCAACAGTGGTCCCACAACACTAAGGGGGCACCTCGACTGACCCTGGGAATTACCACATCATATGCATAATGGGCCTGGTCTGCTACGCTATGGGATTATGCAGTATGGGATGCATGTGCAGTGACATCAGGTACCTGCAGATGTTCCCAGCCAGTGTGCCTTTGGGATGGGCTGATCCTGACTTTTGGGCCTGGCTGACATTTCAAAGCAGTCACTACAGCCATTGCTAGGTCAACGCACAGACACATGCTACCAGGATCCTGGCCTATGACTGCTTGACATGTGATGTATGGTCATCCCCTTTTGTTGGAACTACGTACACACAACATATCACATGGACATACCTATGGATACAGACCTATGACACATTTGGAGGGTTCACAGTATGCACACTATTAACCTGCTACTTTGCATTACCGCTGTTTGTCGCAGCTGGTTGCGTTACCACAGCTTCTGCTTGCTGCTGCTACTGTCAGTGCTGACAGCTTCAGGGTACAGAGAGTCACAGTGTCTGTTTTTTTTTTTTTTTTTTTTGCTCTCTCTCTCTCTCTCTCTCTTCCACTTCTCGCCCTCCCTCTGTCTGCTTACAGACAATGCAATGAATGTATTGCATGTGGGGAGTGTTAGCACTGGATGCTTTTGTAGGTATCTGCATAGGTCCATGTGATGGCCTCTGCACCAATTGAAGGCCAGCATTTGCTAATTGCATACAGCCAGTTGTGTACTGATTGCAGTTCTCACTGTGATTTCAGGTCAGTGCTATAAAAGGGTATGTGTGATAGGCGTTGCCCTTTCAGATTGTGAGGGCGGGGACCATGCTGGTATGCTGTGGACAGTGTTCTGTGACTGTAAAGGTTAGTATCTCTCTCATGCTTCAGGCTGTGTTGTATATTCACAATTCTCCATTCCTCTTTCATGTTCCCTGTAGCAAGTGTGTATGCACATTGACTCCTACAACTATATATAGATATATTTATATATATATATATATATATATATATATATATATATATATATATATATATATATATATATGTGTGTGTACATATGCATACATATATCTATGTACTTTAACTGACCTTATTATCTACAGGCTGCCAACTAGCATGGCTGTTTCTTTTCACACACTACTATTATGGATATCCAGTAGTTTTGACATTTATTTTAAATGACATGCTTTGTGTACTACACATCCTATATTCCCTTTACATTCATCCCTACTTTTACAGGTTATATTTATTTTAGCACAATGTTTTTGTATAAGAGTCATGGCTTAGTGGTAGGTTGTACAGACTAGTGTTTCCAAGGTCCTTGGTTCGGGACTGACAGTGGGAGTTTATTTTTCTTTTGAACTGAGTACAGGACCTGTCAATCACAGTGACTAAGGCACTTTTAAGCAGTTGTAGCCGGACTAGCGCTGGTTTGCGGAGCTCACGCAAGACTGGCGGTTAGCTCACAAGACACCGCCCTATTTTCTTTGAAAGAAAAGAAAATGGGGAGACAGGAAAGTGGTGAAAAAGGGGTCACAAAGAGGGTAAGACAGTAGGGAAACAAGCTTGGGATGTGCAGGAGGGATGTAGGTAAGGCCCATAGCTGCCCATTTCTTCATCAGCAACAGCTGTGCATATGTATGTAATTTGGTGTGACATTTGAAACCTTCCACCCCTGGGAGAGGTGTCAGGACAACAATAATACTTGTTGTACAGCCAATTGTAATTGATAGGTTCCATGTCCAGCGGACATGTGTGCGGAATGGGCAGCTATGTATGGGGCGTAATTTTGTTGTGGGTACAGAGTGCCCTTTTTTTTTTTTTCAGGTAAGAGTGGTATGTCAGGTGAAGGAAGTCGGTTCAGCTGGGGAGGTAGGTTGGGTAGGTAAACAGACAAGACAAACAAGACGCATACAGGGGCGGTGTATGACACATGTGCGGGGGTTACACAATTGACGGGGACGGAGGTTTGGATATCCAGAGCCCATGAGCCCACAGATGGCAACAGTGGAACTGATATCCCCACCCATAGGTAGTTGCCACTGTTCCTTCACTGCCCAGGACGGGGCTGTGCTGGGGGCTGTGTAGGCGGGGCAACAGGCATGCCCATTAGTTGCGCCACCCGTGCCTCGAGCTGGCATAGGGGCTCAAGGACAGAGTCCCAAATCTCCCTACGCACCACAGTCCGGACGCTACAGAGGGTGAGTGGTGGATCTCCTCCGGCCACACTTGCAGAGGGGGGGTGAGCCCCATCCCCTGCAGCGCTTCCACCCGCAGGTGGCACAGGGCCACCGGAGGAGGGTCCGGACTCGGCACTAGTGCCAGGTGCACTCGCCAGCTGAGGTGGGAGAGGTGGGTCCGCTGGAACCCGCCTTCCCTGTCGTACTATGGTTTGCATTATGTCATGACAGTTTGGGTTAGTGACATATAATACCATTCACAGTTAGTTGTAACAGCATGCATTAGTATTCCCATTAACCAAACACCCAGATATTCACACCATTGAACAGCGTGCATAACACATGCATAATTTGAACAGAAATACACAGTCCAACAACATGCAGGGATAATTGATGGCAACAGGCCATCAGGTGTGGATGTATGAACAGGGCAGATGCATCAATGGACATGCAAATATATATGACCCAACAGGACAAACTTCCAGGGGTGTTAATTGTGATTGCACATACCATTTTCACGTGGAATGGGTTATATGTGGTTATAGGGTGGGGTAAAGAAAGTAATATTAACACCTTCGAATAACAATACATATGCTGTACATTTCTAATAGCTACAGTTATATACACACTACTGTTCTAACTACAGTGTCCTATATGATAACTATTTCACCTTGCTGATAGGACTGTTACTGCAACATCAATATACATTTTAGTGTTCTTCATACACATTCATATCAAGCTTTGTTCAGCTACATCATCTTGCTACTTTTGCTTTATATACCTGTAGACAAGTGTGGATGTTTGGTATATCAGACAATCATCCTATCTGCGTATTTCAGACTGGGAGCAACATATCCAGATTTTGGGATACACATTCCACATGCAGCAACACTTTGAACAGATTTTGCTGTTTGGTTCTGAGTCTCACATGCATTTCATTCTGTCGTGACTGCATTATACTTTATTCAGGAGTTATTACTACTGTATTGCTGGATTCATGACACTTTCTCACACTCTCTCACTTGCTTTCATTTTACTATTCAGGATGGTACTTCTAGGCTTTATTGACATGTTTTAACAGTAGTTATTACAATCCTTTCCAGCAGTCTCACTTCTGTCATGTTTCAGTATTTCCACAGGGATATATTTCACACATGTGATTTCATCATCTTCTGCAGCTATACTTTTCAGCCTGCTGCAGGTTGTGTACTATTTTCTTACAGGCAGGGCATTTTTATTTCAGAATATATGTTGGACAGTTTCATGTTTAGTTTACACTTACAGGCTGGGAACTCTTGTAATCAAGCAATACTTGCATACACTTTCACACTGTTACATGCAGATTTTATTCCTTACTGGCTACACTGCACTCTTTTGCTGACTGTCATACTTTTATATTTATTTACAGTTACTGGTAGTGGATTACTGACCTGCCTGGTGGCGCAACCGCACCAGCCTATCGACATAGGCTCTGCGGTTCGCAGAACGGACACCTGCAGCTGTAATATAAATGAAGTAATATTGGAATGCACATCTCCATAATATCAGCTATTTTAATTTTTTACATACATAATTAAATGTTACTTACTCAGTAGTGGGGCATTGGGTGTTTTCCGGGCCTCCTGGATCCAAAGGTTCAGTTGGTCCTGCTTGCGTCTCTTCAGGTCCGCATGGTGGTGACGGACCTGCTCACCAGTCCTTGGAATCCCTGTGGCACTGGTGAGTTCATGAGCCAACTGGTCCCACGCCTCAGCCCTGTATGCTCCCCAGAGGACCTGGCCCTGCATGAGTTGTGCCTCATGATTGTGGACTAGGAGCCAGGCCATGTACCTGGACTCCTCAACACCCCACCTCTGTGCTTGAAAGCGACTACCCTCACCTACTCCTGACATTCTGCCTGCAGGTCTGTTCTACAATCGTTTATGCTGTGTATTCCCGCCTATGGGTCTTATATAGTCCGTTTTTCCCACACATATCTGTGATTGTCCATTTTGGAATTGTATCAACTTCAGTAGACCTGCATTGTCATGCTGTAGTTTGTATTCATTCCTATATATTAGCTATTATTGCATTTCTAGGTACTGCTGTCATGGCTTAGTGGTTCTGTGCCTTGACTATGGTGTATAGTATCCTGGGTTCGAACCTGGCCATTGCTTTTTATTTTTCATGACTGTCTAGACATGCTGAGGGGTGTGTCTGTGTAAAGGCAGTTTTGATACGGCTTGCTCAACGTTGCCCGTCGGTTAGCTTGTTTGTGCGGTGCGCAGCTCCGCGCAAACGGGGTACACTGCTTTAAGCCTCATTTGGCTATTGGCACGCATATTACGCTCAGCTCAGTTAGGGGCACATAGATATAGCGTGTTAAACCACTGCCCAGCTACGGGCACTCATTTTGCACCAGTTAAACCACTGTTCATCTACGGGCAGATACACTCACCCTGTTAAACTGTAGCTCATCTATGGGCACATCTGGCATTTTTTATTCTTTTGTTAACTCACATTTCTTCAATATGAATGGGATATTTCATTACATTTTACATGAGCTGTGGTTTTATGTCTACATATTTGTCAGGGACTTGTTTCCTGCTTATTTTGCCAAAAAAAAAAATGGTGTTGTGGGGGCTCGAACCATGAATGCCTGCTCTGCAGCCAGCATCTCTACCGCTACGCTATTGCTTCCTGCTTTATTTTTCATATTTAGTTTTTATATGCTTTCCCACTGATTGCTAACTGTAGCTGCGCTACGGGCATGCCCGCGCAAACGAGCGCACTCACGGTTAAACATCTTTACAGTTTAAAAAAAAATTATAACATGTTCATTTATATTTCTTTTATGTTCATAGTCTGTTTTGGCATGTGTTGTGTTCTGTTTATTCACATTTCCGTGGACTCTGTCGTGGGTGTTTCCTTTGGGTACTTTTCCTCTTCTGTGGGCGTGTCCGCTTACAGGGCTCGGCCTACGGACACGCCCCCTACTGTCTTACATGGACCGTGTTGGCTTTCAGTGTGATTCAGCATGCTCTCATTAATATGCAGAGCATGCTGACATCACTCCGTTTAACTGCAGCCTCCGTGTATGAGTTATAACTCTTACACGGAGGCTTCGTGAATCCTGCCCACAGTCTTACACAGAGGATTACTGAATCCCCCCTATGTCTTTAACTCATTTTACTTGTTGTTGTTGTTTTTGTCTTTTGGCTTTTCCCTGTTAGGGTATATAAATAAATAATTTATACAGCATAGCAAATGGAGCACTAGATGGCATTCAGTACATTAATGCAATCAAATGTAAAAGATGTGTTAGCATATAAACTACTAGTTTTATAAGATGTAATATTTATAAAGGGCTTTTTCAGTGCAGTATTGTAAACAAATGCATAACAGGCATAATAAATATGATTGTTACTTTTGTGTAGTGGACTCCAATGTGTAAACCCCTCTAAAACTTGATAGCAATACACTCTCCTGGCAAGTATGCATAAGGACTTCTCATAGCATGTTAACCAAGTGCAGACATGCACTTCACAAATCAGTAATCCTATGTCTGAATAAGCTCTTCTTGTATGTTATTTTACTTCAATAAAGATTTATAAAAAGAAAAATGTTTTAAAGTAAGAAATTAAATGCTGTATAACACGATGTGTGAATCTATTGTGTGCATTTTCTCTTTTGAATCTTTCTCTCCCCCTTTTTCTCTGTTTTTCTTAACTATGCATTCCTTTGTCCTTTATTGTTTTCTTTCACTCCAGTTTATATTAATTTTTTTAAGATCCAAAATCCTCTGGAGCAGCCCAGGCACATATCTCCCAGGTTAGGAAGCACTCACCTTCTGCCCTTTTGGGGCATTCTTGCATGGTCAGGGTGGTGTACTGCAGGCATCCCAGCATGTGGCAGCTTGGCGAGTCTCACTGAATGAGGGCTTCAGGACTTAGTTAAGAATGTACTACAGTAGGTGATGGACAGATGAATCAGTGCGTTCAAAACATGTTGTGTGCTGAGGACAGGGATCTCCTGCTGGGACCTCTCCTCCTCACCTCCTCCTCCCTTAACCTTTCTCCTAACAGTTTTACCTAGCTCCCACCCACTCTTCCTGCTTATATAAAAAACATTTGCAAAAATAGGGGGTATCTATCCCCCAACAGAGTCATAGTGCCCCTCCTCTCCTATCTCCTTCACAACAACCTTCTTGATGTGTTCCTTACATGTCTCCCTCTTTGTTGTGTCCCTCCTTTTTCCAGTCTTTCCTATCTTCCCCATTCCACTCTTTAATGGAAAAATCAAGGAGTCCAAATAGGTATACTCCCATATAAAACATATGAAATCCTTTTTTTTATATTAATAATAAAAGCTGTGCAGTCCACCTCTTGGCTTAGGGATTTCAAGAGTGACTGAGCATAGCCGTGCTTGTCTGTAACACTGGAATGCATGCAAAGTAATATGAAGCCTATGGCTTTCACACAGTACATTGCATGTATTCAATGCTTATCTTTAGATACTTTACAGTTGTGACACAAGTAGGCATGTTTTTCAAAATGCCTTAGCAATTCCTTATTCAGAACAAATAACCTGTGCTTAGCTTATTTGCATGTATATGTAGAGGTGCTCCTCGCAGATAATGCCTATGTAGCTGCTAACTCCCTGACTAAGAATATCATCGTCTTATTTCACTTTTTTATGCTCTATAACATGTTTAACTACTGATAATGATTTGCACTATTTTTTGTCCTTTGGACTAACTTTTATGGTTAGCTTTTTTTTATTTTTTCTGAATTTCTTTTTAATTGTTTTTTTCTAGTTATTATGCATCCTTTCCAGCCATTGTTTTTGTTTCTTGCATGCTTTCTTACAGCTGATTACTTGTATTTATTTGATTTTTGCATTTGTTGATATATTTTTTCCACTGGACTTGTTTTTCTGATTATCTTTTTGTGTATTTTACAACTATTGAATGAGTCAGGTGAGGTAACCATATGGCTGTATCTTCCCTATATTTCTTATTTTGTTGTGCTAATGTTTAACAAGTCTTTTTTACTGTACCAGTTTTCAGGGCAATTTTATGAATATTTTTCTGACTGCTAACTGCATTTCCATCCTCTAGGTTCAGCAACACAATATTTATTCTGTTTCTAAAATAATGATCAGATTATTCTTTAGATTTGAGAAAACTGAGGCCATCATTTCTTTAACTCTAGTGCTATGCTTTGATAATTATTAAAACATTTTCAATAATTGACTTCATTTTTTTGCTCTAACTGGCATTTCATTTGAATCTAGGTTGCAGTTTACTTTTAAAAATAGATATTTCTTAATATAATAATTTTCTTATCTGATATAATACTACAAGGAGTCTGATATTCAGTGCATATCACGGTGTGATGCATTAGTGGTCAGTGAACTAAAATATGTTCAAATTATTTTCATGTTGAAGAAAATGGCGTGTAAGACATTAAGTGATCATTTATTATTTCATTTTTTCTCAATTTCTGTAGTGTTTTAAATAAAACATCTGTTCTCTTTCTCATGCTTAATTTTTCCTTAATCAGACAGTCCTCTAGTCACATCCTCTATTCTGTGTTAGACAAGTATACTTCAATCAGAGCTCATATTTTCTTGTTTTCTGTAAATCTGTGATGTGTTTCCTTGTTTTTTAAATCTTCACCTTTTTTTGTGTTTTTATTTAAACAACTAATTTGCACACCTTTTTTCACAGCTCTGTTCCATTTTTTTCCTAAAACAGTGTTAATACTTCAGTAATTAAAGTGTTCACATTGTTTTTAAATGCAGTCTTCAGTTCACCCCTCACTGATGATGCACTGGGCCACAAGCTGACTGCACTGTGTCCTATCAGCTGTTGCTTCTTTAGCTTTCTCCCAAGTGATATTCAGGCAGCGGAGGTCTCTTGTTACAACTCCTTTCCAGTTTTTCGAGGTCTGCCTGGTCTTCTTTTGTATCCAGCTACTTCCCCGTTGAGAGATTATATAGAAATCCTGCTAGTATCCATGCTGTTACCATGAACAAACCGATGGAGCCTTTTTTCCATAATGATATTTTCAAGTTTCTGTTGTTGCGTTCTTTCTCTGGCACTCTTAATTTTTACTTTGTCCTTCCACGATATTCCCAAAATGAGTCTTGACCATTTATGATGAGGAGGCTAAAGTTTTCTCATGGCTGACACTGTGATTGGCCATAGCTAAGTGCCATATAAGAGTGTAGATAGCACCTTTGTGGACAGTGCAATGTTTTTTGATCTCCAGATATAGGATAGTCTATTGAATGCTGCACTTGCTTTTCCAAGTCTAACCATCACTTCTTTCTTGCAATTATCTGTATGACAAATGAAACTGCCCAGGTAGCCAAAGTTCTCTGGCGCATCTAATATTGATCCTTCAGCCATTATGTCTTTGTTGTTATTCCATGCTTCACTGACCAACACTTTGCATTTTTCAGGATTCATTTTGAGGCCTACTTTTCCACCCTGTTTCTCCACTGATGTGGTTATTGTCAGCATTCCACTCCATGTTGTATCAGTTAGAGCTATGTTGTTGGCAAAGTCCAAGTCAATTAGCTTTTTGTCATCGACCCATTCCAGTCCCACATAGTTTACATGTAATGCTTTCCACATCACCCAATGAATAAATATTAAGAATAACAAGGGAGACAGTATACATCCCTGTCGTGCACCAGTGACCACCACAAACCAGTCACTGTACTCATTATTCACCTGAACTGTGCACTTGCTATCTTGATACAAACTCTTAAAGAGTGTTATGAATTTTGGAGGAATCCATTATTCTGCCAAGATGTACAATAGTGATGGTCTATGTATGCAGTCAAAGGCTTTTTTGAAGTCCATAAAGTTGACAATGACTGGTTTCTTCCAAGCTGTTGCATTTTCTATAATTTGTCTTAATGCAAATATCTGGTCCATGCAGGATCAATCTGATCTAAATCCAGCCTTTTCCTATCTGAGTCAGTCATCAAGTGCTCTTTTCAGTATATTCAGTAATATACTGGTGAAAACTTTGCCTGGGACTGAAAACAATGTGATTCCACACCAATTCATGCAAAGTCTCTAAGATCTCCTTTTTTTGGAAGAGGGATGATGATGATGCCATTTTTCCACTCACTGGGTACATTTTCTTGAGTCCATATGTTGTTCATAGGTTCATAAGTTCATAGGTAGGTATTAGGCTATCGGCCCTAGGGCCTATACAAGCCTAGCCAAATGGGTACCCTGGCTTTCTTCACCCAAGAAAATTATTTTCCTGTGCCCCTGTCAAGCAGAGCAAAAGAGGTGATCCCCGGGGTACATTTCCTATTTCCCATCCAATCATCAAGATTTTTTTTGAAGAGTGCTAATGAGGAGCTTTGTTTGATATAGATAGGTAGTTTGTTCCAGAGTATGGAAAGTCTGTGGGACAGGAATCTATCCCTCCAGCATGTTCTGTTTATTGTGGTGACAAGGTTTAGGTCCCTAGAGCATCTAGCTTGGAGGGATTGGGATTTCTTTAAGTGGAGCATGTCCAACAGCACTGGGTTTGACATAGCTTTGTATGTTAGGTAGAGATTGCCTCTGAGTAGGCAATATGCGACGGAGTAAAGCTGGAGTTTTTTGAGACGGTCTGGGTAGGGCATGTGTTTGAGGCCAGTAATCCTCTTTGTGAGGTATTTCTGCAGCCTTTCCAGTTGTTGTAGATGTCTTGTGAGGTGCATACCAAAAGGGGCATTGTACTCTATAATGGGTGATGAGTAGAGGGGAACAATGAACTCTTTTTTCCTGGATGAGAAACCTTTTGTGATGAGGTGTGCCATGTAGAAGGATTTCACGACTACTGTGGTGATGTGATTATCAAAGGAGAGACTACTGTCCACCTGTGTCCCAAGGTCTGTTATCACACTTTCGGTGTTAAGTAGACTACCACCTATGTGGTAGCTCATGGGTACAGAGTTTTTACCAAAGGGGATAACAATGCACTTTTTAGCATTGAGCTTGAGGCCATGGCTTTGACACCCAGGCATCTGTCTCAGTGAGGCCCTTTTGTAGGATGTCCACATCGTTAGGCGTTTCAATTATGGCTCCTAGTTTGCAGTCATCTGCAAACTTCATTAGCCAAAGACCTTCTGTGTTAGCCTGTACTTCAGAAAAGTAGATACCAAACAGGGGAGGACCCAGGACTGAATCCTGTGGTACGCCACTTGTCACTGGTCTGAAGTCAGATTTGGAGTCTGCTACTTTCATAGGTTCATAGATTAGTACTAGGCTAACTACCCTTGTGGGCCATTTTAAGCCTAGCCAATTGCCCAATGTGAGAATCAAACCCTGCACCTTGAGTCTGTAAGGTAAACACCTTAACCATCATGCCAACCTCCCACCATACTTGTCTCCCCCCTCCCCCCATGTACTCAGGGTGGGTTCTGTCAGTGAGCCAGTTGGCAACCCATCTTGTGACATAGGGATTTATACCTAGATTAGTGAGTTTATCTATAATTCCAGAGTGGGGGATGGTGTCAAAAGCTTTGGAGAGATCTAGATAGGCTGTGTGAACCACCTTACACTCATCTACGGCTTTGGTGACTGCTTCAAACAAGTCAATCAGGTTTAGGAGACATAATCTGCCTTTTACAAACCTGAACTGGGTGGAGTCCAGAGTTTGGAGATTACCAGTGTCTTTGTTTATAAGTTTCATGATGATACATTCCATGACCTTGCAGACCAGGCTCGTCAGGCTAATGGGGCGGTAGTTCCCGGGGTGCGTGGTGGCTCCCCCTTTGTGGAGTGGGATAACCATCACTGTGTGCCATTCAGTGGGCACAAAGCCTGAGGTGAGGCTATGATTGAACATGGTGCTTAGGTGGGGTGCCAGTTCATTCAGTAATTCATGTAGAACGCAGCCTGGGATGTCATCAGGTCCCATGGATGCTGTGTTCTTGGCTTTGGAGAGTGTAGTTTTTACCTGTGCAGCCATGATTACAGGAACATTGCATTCTTCTGGTACAGAGATGGGCCCTTTAGGGGGTGAGGGGGGGTAAAGTTAGCAGTGAGCTTATCTGCCAGGATGTTGGCAATATCAGTTGGTTCTGTATATTTAGTGCCATTGTGCTGTAACTCAGAGCAGATCTGAGTGTTGCCATTGAGATTCTTGACATAGCTATAGAATGCTTTGTGGTTGTCTTTAGAATCAGTGGCGATTTTGTTTTCATAACTAGCTTTGGAGGATTTTATGAGGGATCTCAGCTTCTTACTGAGGCTGATCAGGGAGTTCTTCCAGTCATGGGATTTTACTCTTTTTTGCAACAGTTTCTTTCTTCTGTTGTAGAGTTTGTTTATATCAGGGGACCACCAGATTGCCTTCCTTTTTTTTGGAAGATAACATCTTGGTTCTGTTAGAGATAACACGATCCATGCACTCATGTAAGTGCTTATAAAGTGCATTTGTGTAGGATTCAGCAGTCATACTTCTATTCTCCATCTGTATGGGTGTTGTGAAGTTTGCCACTTCTGTCTTAAGAAACATAAAGTTGGCTTTGGAGACATTTTTTACTGTGGTTTCCCTAAAGGGGTGTGGGGGCGAGAAGTGGATGTCTAGGCTGATTAGCTTGTTGTTGGATCTGACCAACAAGGAACTGACCTCTGGTATGGAACACCGGTCGCCAATGTTGGTAATGACCAGGTCTAGGATATTGCTGCCCCTGGTGGGGGTGTGGAAAGGTTGATCCAAGGCATTGGAATTTATGAGTTTCAGAAAACGTTGAGCACAGAGTTGGTACATGAGTAGTTTTACCAGTTAATGGTGGGGTACTTGAAATCACCCATTATTAGGGTGTTGGATTGTACCCTAATATTTTCCAGTGTATCAAGAAATGAGGAGTGGGAATCCTGGGGCATGGTGGGGGATCTGTAACAGGTTACAATTTGGATTGCAGTCTTGCCCAGAGTTAGTTGCACTTGGATAATCTTGGATGCATTATGCTGAGCAACTTGCCTGGAGGTGTGTATATCCTTAATGAATATGGACATGCCTCCACCTTTAGTGTTTCAGCCCAGGTTAGTTGGCTGAAAGGTGCAGTATGAATTATAGCCGGGTAATGCAGTGGTGCTCTCTGCAGCCTTGAACCAGGTCTCTGTCACTGCAGAGTACAACGGGGAGCTGATGTCAAGAGACATCAAGAATCTTGTGAAGTATTCCACTGAAGATGTAGCATACTTTAGCAATTCTGATTGCATCTGGTTTGTTCCAGGAGCTTTTCCATTCTTTAGTTTGGCTATGGCTTCCTTTACTTCAGTCTTGTTAATGTCTGTCAAGTTCACATCCAGAATCATTGTTGATACTGGGCCATCATTGCCAAAGTCACGCAGATCATCTGGTATGAGGCAGTTTAGCACAGATTCAGAATGTTATTGCCATCTCTTTAATTGTTCCTCTTGAATTTTTGCAGTTTTTCTGTTTGTTAATCTAATAGGTGGTCTCTGTTTATTCTGTCTGTCAGTTCTTTTGCAACACAATATAATGCCATGGAATTTCCAATCACTGCCACAACTTCAGTCTCTGTTGCCAGTTTCTCAACCTATAATCTTTTGTCATTCTTGCATATTTTTTGACCAGTTTATCTCTCTGTTTATATTCTTCAAACACAGTGTTTAAGGACTGGCCAGTTTGGTATGCCTGCTCTTGTCTTCAATTGCAATCACATTGTGCATCAATTACTTTCCAAGTTTCAGCTGTTATTCCACACTTCTTTTCTTTTGACTTTCTTATACCCAATTGTTGCTTCTGTGATCATTGATGATTGTCTTGAATTGTTCTTGTTGCTGTTCAATGTCATCATCTACACTCTGTAGGGCAGAGAACCTGTTTTGGACCTTGATGTTATATCTGGTGTGCACATCAGGTGATGTTAACATGCCAGTGTTAAATCAAGAAGATACTGGCTTTTTCTTTCAGTTCTTGAGTTTTGTTTTCATTGATGTGACCACAAGGTAGTGATCAGATGTGACATCAGCTGCCCGTTGTACTCTGACATCTTGAAGCATACTCACCTATCAATGAGATGAGATATGCAAATGAGCAATCTGATTCACTGTGTCTTCATTGGGTGAATGCCATGTTGCCTTTGTGTTCAAATATGCTGCTCCAACTTTAAGGTGATTGTCACTACAGAACTGCAGTAATCTATAACTTATCTGTTCTGTTTCCTAAAGCAGCGGAGCCAATGACATGTTCAAATCCCTCTGTTGCTTCCAATTTGAGCACTGACATCACCCATTACAATTCTAAAGTCATAGCTGGAAATTGAAGTCATCACACCTTGTAGATGTCCATAAAATTCTTCCTTTTCAGTATCTGTGGCAGCTTCTGTTGCTACATAAACTTGTAACTTTAGTTTGGTGAAACAGCTCTGTATGTGTACTGAAATAATTATGTCACTAATTGGTTCCCAACTGACTAAAGTTTTTGACACCTCCTTGCTAAGCAGTGTGCCAACTCCATTCTCATGCCTGTTGCCACCTGAAAACAGAATGGTGACATATTTTGAAATAATCTTGCCTGGTCCAGTCCATTGCACTTCGCTCGTTCCAACAACCAATAGATTGTAACACTTTATCTCATGTATGACTTGTGCCAAACTACCAGTGCTATAGGCTGTATGAACTTTCCAAGTACCAATAAATGTAACAGATTTAGCAGTCATGATTTCCCTCATCAAGGACTGAACTTCCTTTCAGCTTTCACCAGATCCCTTCATCAAGTTGCAAGTTCTCTGATTCAAAGATGGTCTTTCTCCTGCCATGCTGAGTTGAACTGAGTTTTGTCTTCTTGTGGTTTCTGTTGCAGTATATATTTTTACCTGAGAGAGTTGCAAGCCCCCTGCATAACCTGTTTTCCAGGACTAAATACCACCTATTTTGGCCACCCATCTTTCAGGGTTCCTGCTGAGCCTGTCCACCTCACGTAGTGCCCTAGGTGATCCTTCGGTCATGTGATCTTCACCACAATGACATAGCCTCAGCAGGTAATCCCCTACTTGAGGTATTCACTTCTCCAACTCTATGAGGTACAGGTCGGATGTTAGAGAAGTGCTTTTTGTTTTGTTTTTAAATTATTAGTCATTAATTTTATACTTGAATGAGAGAAGAGCATTTATTTATTCTATGTAGATATTTTCAAGGAAAATTATTTTTTATATTTTCTGTGCAATTGATCTTGTTATATTTTTCATATTTTGAAGTACATATCAGCTCTGTTAATGTTTCCATTTAGTGTTAAATTTTCAAAGCTCTCAAGACAGATGATATAACTAGTTTTTCCTGTTGTCTTCCTTGTGTTCCACAGAAGATCCCTTAATGTTTTTCATTCATAATTCTATTTACTATTTGGAATCATACTCATTTTAAAATCCCACCTCTATAGTGCCTTTTTTAGGTAAAGTTCAAAGGACAAAACCACCACCGTAACAGGTACAAGCATGCAAAATCTGAAGGTAATGCTACTCAATGCTAGAAGTCTAAACCTCAAAATGCACTCTCTTGAGGCACTCCTAAAAATGGAGAACATCGATATCTGTGCAGTAACTGAGACCTGGTTCAAGGCTCCAGAGAGCACCCCTGCAATACCAGGCTACAACTCTTACCACACTTTTCAGCCACCAAACCAGGATCGAAACACTAAAGGTGGAGGAGTGTCCATATTCACCAAGGATATTCACACCACCAGGTTAGTTGCCCAACACAATGCGTCTGAAATTCTCCAGGTGCAACTAACACTAGGTAAGACTGCAATCCAAATTATAGCTTGCTACAGATCCCCCACCATGCCCCAAGATTCTCACTACACCTTTCTAAACATACTGGAAAATATTAATATACAACCAAACACCCTAATATTGGGTGATTTCCACTACCCTGCCATTAACTTGGAAAACTACTCGTGTACCAACACCTTTGCCCAACAGTTCTTGGAATTCATAAATAACAATGCCCTGGATCAACTAATCCATAGTCCCACCAGAGGCTCCATTATCCTAGACCTGGTCATTACCAACATGGGAAATTGATGCTCCACACCTATGGTCACCCCCTCGTTGGTCAGGTCAGACCATAAGCTAATCACCCTTAATATCCACATCCCACCCCCACCCCCCCAGTAAGAAAACCTCCATAAAAAACTTCTCCAAAGCCAACTTCATGCTACTCAAGTCAGAAGTTACAAACTTCATGACACCCATGCAGATGGGAACTGAAAGTTCAACTGCTGAGTCCTACACTAAGGCACTGTATGAGCACATTTACTCATGCATGAATCGTGCCATCCCAAATAGAACCAAGATGCTCTCCTCCAAAAAAAGGAAGCCAATCTGGTGATCCCCTGCCATAAACAAACTTTACAACAAAAGGAAGAAACTGTTGCAGAAAAGAGGAAAATCCCAGGATGAAAAAAACTCCCTTAGCAGCCTCAGTAAGAAGCTGAGATCCCTCATAAAATCCTCCAAAGCTAGTTACAAAAATAAAATGGCCAAAGATTCCAAAGACATTCTATAACTATGTCAAGAATCTAAATGGCAATGCTCAGATCTGCTCTGAGCTACAACAGAATGGCATTAAATATACTGATCCCAAGGATATTGCCAATATCCTGGCAGATCGATTCAGTGCCTTCACCCCCCTCTCACCCCCTAAATGGCCCATCTCAATACCAGAAGATTGCCAAATTCCAATAATAATGGCCACACAGTTAAAAAACGCAGTCTCCAAATCTAGGAATACAGCATCCATGGGACCAGATGACATCCCGGGCTGTGTACTACATGAACTACAAAATGAACTGGCACCTCACCTACGTGTCATGTTTAATCATGCCCTCATCTCAGGCTTCATGCCCACTGAGTGGCGCACAGCTACAGTTATCTCACTCCATAAGGGGGGATCCACCTTGGATCCCAGGAACTACCGCCTCATCAGTCTGACTAGCCTGATCTGCAAGGCCATGGAACATATTATCATGGAACTTATAAACAAAGACATTGGCAACCTTCAAACACTGGACCCCACCCAGCCGTGGACGAGGGTAAGGCAGTCCACACAGCCTATCTAGACCTCGCCAAGGCCTTTGACACCAACCCCCTCTCTGGAATCATAGATAAACTTACTAAGCTGGGCATTAATCCATACGTCACTCGATGGGTTGCCAACTGGCTTACTGACAGAACCCACACTGTAAAAGTAGCTGACTCCAAATCCAGCTCCAGACAAGTGACAAGTGGAGTACCTCAGGGTTCAGTCCTGGGACTTCTCTTGTTTGGCATCTACTTCTCTGAAGTACGGGCCAACAGTAAGGGACTCTGGCTAACAAAGTTCACAGATGACTGCAAATTGGGAGCCATTATTGAATCCCCAAATGATGTGGGTACTCTACAAAAGGGCCTTACAGAAACAGATGCTTGGTGCCAGAGCCATGGGCTCAAGCTCAATGTCAAGAAATGTATAGTTATCCCCTTTTGGAAAAAAACATGTACCCATGAATTACCACATATGTGGCAATACACTAAACACCAAAAGTGTGATGAGACTTAGGGACACAGGTGGGCAGTGGTCTCACCTTCAATAACCACATTGCCACAACAGTCAGGAAATCCTTCTATGTGGCACACCTCATCACTAAGGGCTTTTCATCCAGAAAAAGGAGGTCATTGTCCCAGTGTGCTCATCCCTCATTAGACCCATTATAGAATACAATTCCCCATTTGGTATGTACCTCTCAAGACATCTGCAACAAGTGGAAAGGCCGCAGAAATACCTCACTAAAAGAATCACAGGCCTAAAGCAGATGACCTATGCTGACCACCTTAAAAATCTCCAGCTATACTCTGTCACATATCGTCTACTCCAAGGCTATCTCTGCTTAACATACAAGGCCATGTCAAACCCAGAGCTGTTGGACATGCTACACTTAAAGAAATCCCAATCCCTCAGACCCACATGCTCCAGGTTTCTAAACCTTGTCATCACAATGAACAAAACATGCTGGAGGGATAGGTTACTGACTCAGGGACTCCCCAGATTCTGGAATAGACTGCCCATACATGTCAAGCAGAGCACCTCTTTGGTCCTCTTCAAAAGGGACCTTGATGACTGGATGGGAGAAAGGAAATTCACTCCAGGGATCATGTCAGTCGTCCTGCTCCAGGGAAGTAAATAGTGTGGGAAAAAATAGCCAGGGAATTGTTATGGCTAGGCTTGTATAGGCCCTAGGGTTGATAGCCTAGTACCAGCCTATGAACTTATAAACCATTCATTCATTCATTCATTCATTCATTCATTCATTCATTCATTCATTCAAAGCACTTTTCACAACTGAGGAATTCACATAATTTGTAATGAAAATGGAATTATTCTCATTGCTTCCATTCCCTAGCTTGCTTCATCCAACTGGCTAAATGAATGAGCATAAATATGTTAAAACAACACAAGAACTGACTGATGGGTCCCTTGAAAGAAAAGTAAACAGAGCTTTATTAAAGTTTCCAGATTATACCACATTCTACTATTGGATAGTTACTTGCTGAGATATTAATTGGCAGAAATCTGAAACTGCTTCTAGACTTGTTGCATTCTTATTTTTCAAGTAAAGTTCATGCAAATTCAGTCAGATAAGCTATCATAATAATGAAGTACATTTTTGGCTTCTGAGATAAGTGATTCAGAAAATTAGAGAAGTGTTGAGCCAATAGAGAATATACACTTGGAAAATAGTGGATACGACTGGTTCTGTTATACCTTATTGTGGAAATATGTAATAAGATAATGCAGTCTGATAGAAATTATCATATTTTGGGGTAAAACAGGGATTGGTTACTTCTGTGACTCTGCAGAAGGGAGCCATTCTGAGTTCCATTGTGGACATTGCCATAGAACAAAAAGAGAATGTCCACAATGATGTCCTCAGCACAGCATTCCAACATGGAAACAAGTGAGACGGTCTACAAGAGTTATTGTTATCATAGGTTCATAGGTTCATATGTAGGTACTAGGCTATCAGCCCAAGGGCCTACGTAAGCCTAGCCAGCAAGGTTCCATAGCTTACGCCACCCAAGAAAGTTATTTTCCTGTGCCACTGCCCAGCAGAGACACAGAAGTGATCCCTGGGGTATATTTCCTATTTCCCATCCACTCATCAAGATTTTTCTTGAAGACTGCTAATGAAGAACTTTGCTTGACATAGATGGGTAGCTTCTTCTAGAGTATAGGAAGTCTCTGGGACAGGAATCTATCCCTCCAGCATGTCCTGTTTATTATGGTGACACGGTTTAGGTCCCTAGAGAATGTAGCTCGGAGGGATTGGAATTTCTTTAGGTGTAGCATGTCCAACAGCTCTGAGCTTGACATAGCTTTATATGTTAGGCAGAGATCACCTCAGAGTAGGCGATATGCTACGGAGTAAAGCTGGAGTTAGAAAAATCAGTATTATAAGCTTTGAGTTTGCCCTTGTATGATTGTACAAACCTTTTCTTCCCAACAGCAGAAGTTGAAATGTACACGTCACTGCTGGATGGAATAAAGACTCATCTTTTTTTTTATTTTAATTTAACATGACTTCAGGTCAATTCTAGCTGTAACACCCTACAAATTCTGAGGAATGTTAACACCAGAAGACTGCTCTGTGAACAAATATTTTACATACTGTCAGACATCACTGTTGACTTTGTAAAAAAGTCATTATAAAATATATGGCAGGATTAAAGTAACATGAAAAGGTAACCAAAACAAATAATATTCCTTTCATATTAAAATGTCACACAAATATTACTAAGTATTATGGGTCTAAATTACCATGTCAAAAGACATGTTCATGGAACACATCTTAATCGACACAAAATATCAACTTGTCTAAAATCCAAACGGCAAGTCAGTGAATTTTTTCCCAGAGGAAAAGATTGCACAGCCATCATTGGGGATTTGCCCTTTTCCCCACTGCAGTGTGATCTCGGAGTTGATATATTTAGTTGGGGGGGGGGTCCACATTGTAGAGTTTGAAAGTACGTTTTTTTTTTCCTGCACGGCCGAGCGATTTTTCCCCTGGGAAAAATTTGCTTACTCGGCCCTTCAGGTTTTAGACAACTTGATATTACTGTGTCGATTAAGACATGTTCGACAAATATGTCTTTTGACATGGTAATACAGACCCAGTGTTACAATATATATTTTTACAGTGAATATTTACTGTTATAACAGAACACTGACAGATTGAAGCACTTCCTTGTTATACTTCATGCCTAATTTTTTTTCTATCCTGTTCTATTTGTAGCACAAGTGATATCCATCCCATTATCCTTCAAATGTTTACCTCATATATGGAATAAATCTTTGCAACAAATATTCAAAGAACCATATGATAGCAATACTTATGAAAAGGGATGCTTGTCTTAAAAACAAATATAGTTATTTTGGGAAGAGGTGATTGTGGATAAAATACATTTTGAGATGTTAGAAAACATGATTTATAGAAGCTCAAAGGATTACTTCAACTTACTTCTTGACATATATAACAAAAATATAAATAAAGAAAAACATTATTGAAAGAGGTTTCAAAGATTATTAGTAGGCTAACTGTCCTTGTGGGCCATTCTTAAGGCTAGCTAATTAACTCATGTGCGAATTAAACCCTGCATCTTGTGTCTTTAAGGTAACCACCTTAACCATTATGCCAACATCTCACATATCAAATGACTACCACTGAAATGTAAACACAATTGATAAAATTAAGGCATAATTAGATAAAACTTGGATGAAATGTATTCATCTTCACACATTTGCCTTAGCTGCTGAGAAGAAGAAATCAACAGCTCATTTTATTTAATTCCCCATAGATTCTCTCACCTTGATGACATATAGAACACTGCCAGCTCAGCTATCTGGAATTTTGTGGATAGTCATGTGTCATTTGTGAATATTAATATGATTCATATGCTTGTCTTACAAATGTAAGAGAACTATATGTTATGTGTATATTAAACTACCGGTGGAGAAGTGTGTGTTGAACTGTATGTTATGTACTGAGCTTCAAGAATGTAACCACATTGTTCCCTATGGAAAAGAACAGAAATGTATTATAAACTATATACCTGTGCAAATGTATGTTTTAATAGTAGAAGCTAGAACATACAGAGTTAACTTGCAAAACTTCAAGAAAATAAGTTGAAAAGTAAAGTGTTTTACGATTGTGTTATCTCTAAGTAAGCAGACACAATGTCTAAAGCTAGAGGTTTTCCTAGTGACTTGAAAAAGAAATAATTACTAGGTTTCAAATGTAAAAGTGTTTAATTATTTTATGACTTGCAGTTCTGAGCAAACATCTGACAGATGTATTTTTCACATAGACATGTTAAATTTTGTTAAGTTTCTGTTAGCCTGGGACCTGAAGACAGGTGATAAAGAGTGACATCATCCAGGCTAACCCAGCAGTAATATGTGATATTAATTAAAGAGCTTTCTCAGATAGAGAGACTGGGCATTTTGTATCTTGTATTGGACCTAGAAACATCCATCATCTGCATTTGCCTTCCTCTGGAAGTAAGTTACTTAGGGCATATTATCTTTTAGATATAGATAGGAATATAGTAACAATTAGTTGCTCTGGAAGTAAGTTACTTAGGGCATAGTATGTTTAGATATAGATAGGAATAGAGTGAAGATTAGTTTAAATGTTTCTGTATTTATTTGAGACTGTCTTGCGATGTTGTTCTAAAATATTTCCTGTGATTCTGAACACTGCAGTTACTGTGTTGATTGAGTATTGTCTTGCTCTTTTATTATTTATTATTAAATATATTTTAACCTATCTTTGTGGCTGATATTTGTGAGACATATTTAAGCTCTTAGAGCACTTGCATATATATTTGGTGACACTGTACAGGCCACTCCTAAATAGCCTTGGTCTTGGTCACACTTACCATTTGGATAATAGTAGCATTACACATTAGGATTGGTCACCCTTTGTAAGGGCCTTTATAGTAGCTGATAAGTAGTGGTTGGTGGCAGTGATAACTACCTTATAGTGTGGGCAGAAGGGGGCATAGCTAGTTTACCTGTGCCACCATTCCCTAGGACTGTCTGTGTGTTTGTAAATAAATCAAATCTCAAAGTGTGTTTTGTGTGTGTGTGTATGTGTGTGTGTGTGTGTGTGTGTGTGTGTGTGTGTGTGTGTGTGTGTGTGTGTGTGTGTGTGTGTGTGTGTGTGTGTGTGTCAGCTACTTGGGCAGGGACACAAAGCACTGGTTGGACAGAGAGGGTGCTGGAGGTTTTGGCTTGACCACTCAGCTGAGATATTTACCCTATAGCTGTGCCAGTGGGGAGTCTTATTGGGGATCTGGAGAAAGAGGTGGAAACCAGCCCCAGACTGACTGTGATCTTTGTGTGCTCTTAAGGGAAATTGCACTTTACTGTGTGTGTACTTGTCATCCTCCCGGTGTGTACACCCCTCACTGGTGCTAGTGGTAAGGATCGAGGTTTCTTCATTACTGGGCCAGTGCAGGGCATCACATATTGATTGGTGGCAGTGGTGGGATATCCACAACATCACATATTAATTGGTTGACAGTGGTGAGTTAGCCACATCACATATTAATTGGCCTGTAGTGGTGTGGATATTGAATTCCTTTAGCCTATGTACAGTGGTCACAGAAGGTGTTTGTACTCTCAATCAGCCATGCAGTGAACATTCAGAGTTCATATCACAATTGTTTTATTTTTTTTATTAGCTTAGTTAGTCAGGGAGAGCAGGCAAGCATGTCAGCAGAGGAGTATGGCAAGCTGACAAGGATCCATTTGGCTGAGATGTGACAGGCTAAGGGACTGGTGCATGTCAACCTGACTAAAGCAGACATGATTGCAGCTTCAGTCACAGATGCATCATAGAATAACAACCAGGAGGACAATCAGACTGGCCATGGATATGTACACAGATGACTTAAAAATCCATCTGGAGCTAAAGAGACTTGAGTTGGAGGTCAAGCATTTGGAAATAGAAGCAGCAGAGAGAATGAGACCTCTGGAGGCTGAGGAAAATGAGAAACTGCAATGTCTGCAGGTTTAGGAGAATGAGAGGCAGAGGCAACATGTAAAGGAGATGCTGACTCTTCACCAAAGTCATGGAGGTAATGAGGAAGAAAGTAAATGAACCCCAGAAACAACAAAGATCAGCACATTTCTTCCACAATTTACAGAGGGAGATAATTTTGATAGTTTAATTCATATATTTGAGAGGGTATGTAAACAGTATAATGTTGACCAAGGGCTCTGGGTTCCTGACCCCCTTACTCCATGGTAAAGCTGTAACTGCAATTTCTAAACTGTCTGATGCTGATTGTTTAAATTATAATGTTGTAAAGAACTGTTTGCTTGAATATTTTAAGTTAACACCTGAAGTTTATGGGAAAAGTTTCATGAGCATAGACGCAAGGCAGATGAAAGCGTGTGTGAATATGTTGCATAACTAAGCACTTATTTTCATAGGTGGGTGGATGGATGTCAAGTCACCACTTTTGAAGGGCTGGCAGACCTTTTGGTGAGGGAATAAGACCTTAGTACTTTGCCTGAGGACATGAGAATCTGGTTAGCTGATAGACAATGCACTACTGTAGATGAGTTGGAGAAGAAGGGAAACCTATACCTAGCAAGCAGGGCATCATTTCACAGGAAAGGGACATCCAGTGCTGCTCATGGGTGTAAAGGAACTCATGGTAGGCAGCCCAGACTGCCCCAACAAAGTATGCTAATAGCAGGGGTAGCCACTAGTGGAGGTACACGTCCAGGACCAAGGGTTAAATGTTTTAAATGCAACCAGTGGGGCCATGTAGCATATAGATGTCCACAGAGGCAAGGTGGGGAACAAAAGGTGGGAGAGCCAGTAAGTGGGAATGACAAAATACCAGTAGTAAGTTGTCTCGAGACAACAAGGGTACCAAACTACCACAAGATGTTATATCCTATCTTAGTGGGTGGGAAAGAGAACATGGCTAAGACAGACACAGCCTCTGACCTAACCATTATGAAGCCTGCAATAGTTACAGAGGAGCACTACTTGCTTGGGCAGTCTACTCCAGTCAGAGCTTTAAAAGGGACCCAATTCCAAATACCTTTTGCTAGGGTTCACCTTGAATGGGAGGGTGGAAAAGGAAGCCAGCAAGTAGCTGTGTTTGAGAATATCCCTGCAGATGTCTTGATAGGGAATGATTCTGATAATTCAATACCATATATGCATGCTGTTACATGCAGTCAGGCTTGGAGACAAGCATGTGGGTCTGGATGAGACCCAGGCAGACTGCACACTTGCAGCCAGGACAGGTGAGATGGTTACTTCAGGTAGGGAGATACCCTGTAGCAGTGAGATTGAAGGTAAGCCACAGCTGCTTGTGGGTACTGATGTTCCCTTGGACAGAGTGACTGCAAAGGCAGAAGTGAGTAGTAGTACCCAGGCTGACAGTGAGGCACTACTATCAGAGGATGCCAGACTTTCTGTGGAAGGAGAGCTGGGAAGGGTTACAAAGAGGGAGTTGACATAGGCTCAGCTCTCTGAACTTACATTACAAGGCTTGAGGGAGGTAGATAGTGAGGCACCTGATTCTCAAGGGAAGGGGGAATCTGTATACTGGGACAAAGGGTTACTGTATAGAGAGTGGACCCCTGAGGGAGGGCTAGGGGGTGAGAGAATGCAACAGTTGATAGGGCCCAGAGCCTATTGTCTGGCACTTCTAGCCATAGCCCATGATATTCCCTTTGCAGGTCATATGGGCATAAAGCATACAAAGAGAAGTATTATGCAAAACTTCTATTGACCTTGAATTTCCAGAGATGTAACAGGGTACTGCAGAACTTGTGAGCAGTGCCAAAAGGTAGGCAAGGCAGGAGAAAAGGTGAAAGCTTTTTGATGCCTTTGCCTGTGATTGAGGAGCCATTCCAGAGGGTAGCTATGGATCTTGTGGGGCCTCTGAATACCCCAAGTTCTACAGGGAAAAAGTATATCCTAGTGGTAGTAGAGTATGCTACCAGATACCCTGAAGCAGTGGTTCTGCCCTACATTGAGGCAGAGGAGGTGGAGAATGCTTTGTTAGAGATTTTCAGCAGGGTAGATTTTCCAAAATAAATACTGACTGACAGAGGTGCCAGATTCATGTCAGACCTGCTGACTTGTCTGTGGAAGTACATTGGGGTGAAGCACTTAAAGGCCATCCCTACAATCCCCAGACTAATGGTCTTCTTGAGAGGTTAGACTCTACACTTAAGATGATGATATGGGCATTTGCAGACCAGTTTAAGAATGACTAGGACAAATATCTGTCCCATCTGTTGTTTGATTACAGAGAGGTGTCCCAGGAATCCACAGGTTTTTCACCCTTTGAGTTGCTGTATGGGCATAGGGTGAGGGGACCTATAGATTTCATTTGAGATGAGTGGGAAGATGAGTATGAATCCCACAAGGAGTCTGTTGTGGCATATGTCCTAAACCTCAGGACAAGGCTTGTTGAACTCATGGGCTTGGCCCAGGAGAATCTGCCAGAAGCCCAACAGCAGAAAAAGGTATGGCATGATAGGAATGCCCGAGCTAGAGAGTATGCAGTAGGGCAGCAGGTAATGGATCTCATTCCAGTCAGACACAATAAGCTGCAGGCAGCTTGGGAGGGAGTCTACAAGATGGTAAGGAAGGACAGTGATGTTAGCTACATGGTAGAACTGCTAGGCAAAAGGCAGGGGCACAAATTGTACCATGTTAACATGATGTAACCTTACCATGATAGGGAGGCCCTTGGGCTGAGTATTTACAGTGGATGGCAAGAGGAGTCTGAGGGGGATCTTGTGACTGATCTCCTCAGTGAGGCTCAGACTGACACCTCAGTGGAAGGGGTAGCAATTTCCCAGCAATTATCCCCTAGCCAGGTTTGAGAAATCTGAGCAGTGTTACAGGGGTCTGGGGCCATGTTCACTGGGAAACCAGTGTGCACCCACCTGGTGCAGCACCATGTAGATACAGGACCCCAAAGGCCTATTAAGCAGGCTCTTTACAAGGGGTCTGCTTAATAGGTCCCTTTTAAGGTGCCTGAGAGAGTCAAACAGACTCTGAGGGAGGAGATTCAGGAAATGTTGGAACTAGGGGTAATTCAGGAGTCCAGCGGTCCCTAGGCTTCCCCAGTGGTGCTGGTACCAAAGAAGGATGTCAGCACCAGGTTCTGTGTAGACTACAAGAAATTAAATAGTCCCAAAGCGTCATATGCTCAACCCATGCCTAGGGCAAATGAAGCCATAGAGCAGCTGGGTCGTGCAAAGTATCTTACCGCTATTGATCTTACCAAGGGTTACTGGCCAGTGCCCTTGACTCCCAGTACTAAAGAGAGGTCAGCCTTTGTGACTCATTTTGGCTTGTATAAGTGCACAAAGATGCCCTTTGGGATGAAAATGTCCCAGTGACTTTCCAGAGGCTGGTAGATCATATCCTAGCATGAGATGTTGCCCTTGCTTACCTGGATGATATTGCCATCTACAGCCACTCCTGGCAAGAGCACCTTTAGCATGTCAGGGAGGTGCTGGGCAGACTACAGAGGGCAGGGTTGACAATTAAGCCCAGCAAATGTCAGATGGGTATGGCAGAGGTCTCCTACCTGGGACATAGGGTGGGAGTGGTAAGATCAGGCCACAACCTACCAAAGTGGAAGCCATTCAGGCATAACATGCCCCTGTAACCAAAAATCAGGTGAGGGCTTTCTTATGGACAGCAGGGTACTACAGAAAGTTCATCCCCAGTTATAGTACCCTAGCTGCTCCCCTCACAGACCTGACAAAGAAAAACAGGCCAGATACAGTAGTGTGGACCCCAGCATGTGAGAAGACATTCCCAAAGCTTAAAGGAGTTTTGGGAGGATCCCCTGTGTTAGCCAGTCCAGATTACAGCAAATAATTTGTTGTGCAGGTGGATTCTTCAAACCATTGGGTGGGGGCTGTACTTAGCCAGGTTTTCTCAGAGGGAGAAGAGCACCCCATGGTATATCTCAGTCGTAGACTCCAACCCAGGGAGAAATGTTGTACAACTGTAGAAAATGAATGCTTAGCCATAGTGTGGGCACTGCAACAACTTCAGCCGTATCTGTATGGAAGGAAATTCACTGTAGGTACAGACCACAATCCCTTAACATGGCTACGTTGAGCCAGCCAGCAAAATGCCAAGTTACTAAGGTGGAGCCTAGCATTGCAAGCATATGATGTAACAGTGCAGCACCACAATGGGGTTAGGAATGCCATTGCAGATGGGCAATCAATACAGGGAATGGGGTAAGGTATTCCCAGATAGGTTCACCCTCTCAAGCATCGTTTCTCATTGTCACTTGAAAAACTAGCTTGCGTTTTCGGAGAGGGGGGAAATGTGACACTGCCAGCCCAACTATCTGGACTTTTGTGGATAGTTGTGTGTCATTTGTGCATATTAATATGATTCATATGCTTGTCTTACAAATGTAAGAGAACTATATGTTATGTGTATATTAAACTACCGGTGGAGAAGTGTGTGTTGAACTGTATGATATGTACTGAGCTTCAAGAATTTAACCACAGTGTTTTACAATTGTGTCATCTCTCAGTAAGCAGACACAATGTCTAGAGCTTGAGGTTTTCCTATTGTCTTATAACAGAAATAATTACTAGGTTTCAAATGTAAAAATATTTAATTGTTTTACGACTTCCAGTTCTGAGCAAACATCTGAGAGATATGTATTTTTTACATAGACATGTTCAGTTTTGTTAAGTTTCTGTTAGCCTGGGAACTGAAGGCAGGTGACAAAGAGTGATGTCACCCAGACTAACCCAGCAGTAATAAGTGATATTAGTTTAAGAACTCTCTCAGATAGAGAGACTGGGCATTTTGTATCTTGTCTTGGACCTAGAAACATCCATCATCTGCATTTGCCTTACTGTGTAAGTAAGTTATTTAGGGCATAGTATATTTTAGATATAAATAGGAATATAGTAACAATTAATTTAGATGTTTTCTGCATTTATTTGAGACTTTCCTGCAATGTTGTTTTAAAATATTTCCTGTGATTCTGAACTCTACAGGTACTGTGTTGATTATTGTCTTGTTCTTTTATTATTTATTATTAAATATATTTAAGCCTATCTTTGTGGCTGATATTTGTGAGACATATTTAAGGTCTTAGGGTACTTGCATATGTATTTGGTGACACTGTACAGGTTACTCCTAAATAACCTTGGTCTTGGTCACACTTACCATTTGGATAATAGTAACATTATACGATAGGATTGGTCACCCCTTTGTAAGGGCCTTTCTAGCAGATGATAAGTAGTGGTTGGTGGCCGTGATAACTACCTTATAGTCTTGGCAGAAGGGGGAATAGCTAATAAACCTGTGCCAGTCTTCCCCAGGAGTGTCTGTGTGTTTGTAAATAAATCAAATCTCAAAGTGTGTGCGTGTGTGTGTGTGTGTGTGTGTGTGTGTGTGTGTGTGTGTGTGTGTGTGTGTGTGTGTGTGTGTGTGTGTATGTGTGTGTGTGTGTATGTGTGTGTGTTGTGTGTATGTTGTGTGTGTGTGCGTGTGTGTGTGTGTGTCACCTACTTGGGCAGGGACACAAAGCACTGGTTGGACAGAGAGGGTGCTGGAGGTTTTGGCTTGACCACTCGGCTGAGATCTTAACCCTATAGCTGTGTCAGTGGGGAGTCTTATTGGGTATCTGGAGAAAGAGGCGGAAACCAGCCCCAGACTGACTGTGATCTCTGTGTGCTCTTAAGGGAAATTGCACTTTACTGTGTGTGTACTTGTCCCACATTATTTCACATTATTTCCAATGTGCACATCCCTTACCGGTGCTAGTGGCAAGGATTGAGGATCCTTGATTACTGGGCCAGTGCAGGGGCGTCACAACATACTTGTCATTTTACCCTGTTGTCATGCCAAAATTTTAATATCTCATATAGCAAATGATGCAAAAGGAGACTTTATCTCAAATATTTTTTATTTTTCCTATACTTAGAAAATGCAAGAGAAAAAATGTTAGCTAAGTTGCACACAATATATTTTGAAGCACCATGACATAACACATTCCCCACTATCACACATATTAAGAAGAGAGAGAGAGAGAGAGAGTGATAAGTTGAGAGAAAGAGAGAGAGAGAGAGAGAGAGATAGATAGAGCATGCACAATAGTGAGAGAGTACAGAAGAAGATAAAGACATCAAAGAACTAATAATTTGTAAAACCATTTTGTGAGTAACACAGCTCTTCTCTCCACTTCATGAAGAGCTCCCAGTGATTATGACAGAATGAGTGCAAACACTATGCATAAATTTGTACATGGAGATACATTTACATTTATATATCTGGTTTCGGATGCAAAGCCAAGTATTCTTCCCTTCTAGTTAATGGTTCTTCTAGGATACAGTCTGCTTTTTTCCTAACATAATCTTAGGTATAAGATATACTGTGTGTTAAGTGGGAATTGACATTAACAAAATACCAGACTTTCTTCAGAAGAAATTTGAAAACAATAAAGTTTACCAAGCATAATATAATACACATATTGCTCAACATACTTTACTTCAGTAAAGCAATGGTTAGTGCTTTAGTTTTAGATTTCTAGTGTGTTACATTTTCATTTGAAACTTTGGGCAGGATTCACGATGGCTTGCATGGAGTCTAAGAGTTGTGTAAGACTCCATGCAGCCATCACGATCCAGGAACAGCCCGAAATCCCGTGTAAGAGATAGCTAAAACGACTCTTACATGGGCAGGGCGTGGATATGCTAATCACCCCACTTGCAGCCGAAAGGCATGCAAATGAGGTAGATTAACGATCCACGAAGCTGAAACCAGCCCGTGTAAGAGTCGTGTTAGGTGCAGAAATGTACTCAGTTGACAACTGAGTAAGTTACTGCAAATAACACAATGGAGCCATGACAGCTCCAAATAAAGTGTGCAAATGTTGCAGTCAGCATGCCAATGGCCAAATATGTGGCCATTGGCATGTCAACCCAATGCAAACATGAAATAAAATAATATTTTTTTTTCCGGAGATCGGCGATGTTTAAACTCAGCGCAGCCCCACTCAAACGGGCTGCGCTATATAAAACAGAAAAATAAAGGTTTGAAACCCACAAATGTGGATTTTATGTAATGCATGGATTTGCAATGCAGGGACTAGCAGACCAAAAACAACATGGCCACCGTCTAGTGGTTGCTAAGGGGGGAAGCTGAGTGTAAGACATGTAACTAAGCATTAGTAGGCAATCCTATGTAAATGACTGGTAGGATAGTGAATCACACTGTCACATAGCAAATGAGCACATCCGGTGTAGTGTAAGAGTTAGATAAGGGGGAGAAACAGAGTAGGAGATAGGTGACATCACAGGGGGGAATGTCAGGAAGAAACCAAGCTCATTGGAGCAAAGTGGTATGTGAAAGATGTCAATCACACAGCATAAAAAGAGGAGTGTCAACAGATAAGCATGGGAAAGTCAAGAAATGGAAGGTGTACACTGTGGCCAACACCAAAGTTTCTTGCTGTGTGTGCATGCGCGCGTGTGCACGCTGGGAGCCGCGAGTAAGACAGAGTGCGCCCGTGTAAGGCGGAGTAAGCATGTAGGAGTCTGTTTAAAGATCTGTAAACCTGTTTGCGCTGGTGTGCACGTGTTTTAACCCGAATAAGCAAATTCTAGTCTGTGTAAGCATGTGTGCGCTCGTGGTAGCCACTGTGAGCGTGTTTTCGCTGGTATGCGCGCTGCTCCGCCCTGAGGAAACAGAGAGGAAAAGAAAGCAGAAGAAATAGTAGGAAACTAGCAGGGAATACTTGTAGAGATAGCAGGTGTAAACAATTAGAAGCAGGCAATTACACAGGCAGAATACAAGCCCAGCCCAGCACTTAAAATACTGCAAACAGCATTGCAGTATGTTTCTCTCAAGAGACACAGCAAGACAGGAGTAAGCTAGTAGAAGTGAAAACTGAAAAAGCTGCACTCAGACCAAACATGCTAGGGGCTGCCATAGCTGTCATAAGGAGACATAGGAGACTTGCTGAGGGTGGTGACAATGGAAATGCTGCCAGACAACCCACAGTGAGGAGACGGAGAAGAGTGTACAGGCCCAGGGTCACCTACCAGGGGTTACATGAGCTGGAGATAGTGGAGCACTATAGAGTGGACAGAGACCTCCTGCAGCAAATTGTTGAGCTGTGCAGGCCACACCTCACACACAGAACCAACAGAGGGGAACCCATCCCAGTGGAAACCAAGGTATGTGTTGGCCTAAGAATACTAGCAACAGGTACCTTCCAGAGACCAACTGGTGATATGATGGGGATATCACAGGCATCAGCCTCCAGGATACTGCACCAGTTCCTGGATGCCATGTCAGCACATGTCGGTGAGCATGTATATTTCCCCAATGCCCGTGTGGTATTGGCCAGCAAAATGCGTCTCTTCCAGCAAATAGCGGAATAGCCTGAGGTAGTGGGTGCAATAGACTGCACGCACATATGCATCAAAGCACCAGCCGGTGAGCGGGGTAGGGCCTACATTAACCGCTAGGGCTTCCCCTCCATCAACTGCCAGGTCGTGTGTGATGCCCAGGGCATAATAATGAATGTGTGTGCTGGCTGCCCTAGGAGCTACCATGATTCCCATATCTGGCATTTGACGCATCTGTACCAGACATTTGCCAATGGGGACATCCCACATGGTCACCTAGTGGGGGATGCAGGTTATGCACTGGAGCCGTGGCTGATGACACCCATCAGAAATGCACACACACCTGAACAGGAACGCCATAATGAGGCACACGCACAAACACATAATGTAATAGAGCATGTGTTTGGGCTGCTCAAGTCACGGTTCCGGTGCCTGGACACATCTGGTGGAGCCTTGCAGTACTCACCAACTACATGTACCCAAATTGTCATGGTATGTGCTATGCTACATAATATGATCCTGCGAAAACAGCTGCAGCAGGACCAGCATAGGGCCGGGACAAACAGCCCCCCACCATTGCCAAGGCCATCACAGGCAGAGTGTGACTCAGAGGAGGAACAACCTGAGCCTGACCCAGTAGGCAGAAGGAGGCGTGCCCAGTATGCCCTGGCCTTGGCAAAGAGGCAACGCATAGCACATACACTGGCTCAGTAGGAACCCTGGGAATGATACCCCTCTCTGACTCACTCATATAGTAACAGGGATGCCTAACATGACACAACCTGCTCTCAAACATGTACAGGGAGTGTAGTATGTGCATCCGACAGAGGCAGCCCTGAAGCACCACCTGAGGCATGATTGCCATGTGTTAAGCAATGTAACACCATCTAGTATATGCAAACATGAAGACCCAACCTAACATCTCACCCTCACCAAGCATGATGCCACACTATGAAGACAACAAGATCAAGTACAATAATTGGCTGAGGTATTGCTGTTAGCAAGGGGGAACACATGGCTGACAGCCTGGGCTGATATGCCGAGCAAGACATGATGCCCCACCTGCTAGGGATGGCACGCACCCAGCACACCTGGCTGTGTAGATACTGGCAAAGGCTGTTGTCACCCCCACTGTGCCTGGAATAGGTAAGTCTGGAAACACAAACCCACCACCATAGGTAGCACAAGGGATAATAACCTGCACGTAATGCTACCCAACGCCAGAAATCTAACCTGCAAGGTGCATGCAGACCAAACACACCACAGCATGGAGAATGGTAATCTGTTTTCTGTAACAGAAACCTGGGCAAGGCCAAGAAGAGCACCCTAATACTACCAGGTTATGCCTCATACCATGCTCTACAGCTCCAAAACATGGAACACACGACAATAGGAGTGTGGCTACCGGTAATTATCAAGAATAACCACACCCCCAGGAAGGTACCACAGCAAGAAGCAGCATGGACTATCCATGGGCAAGTAACACTGTCTCAAACTGTGTACCTGTGTGAAGCCTGCTACAGACCACACACACAAACCCAGGTACCCCAGCCAGCCTTCCTGAAGACACTTCAGAGTATGAATGTTTCAACAAATACCAAACAAAGCACACACAAAGTATGACATAGGTGGCAATCCATTATGTATTGAAGAAGTAATCATGGACCTAGGGACACAAGTGGACGGTAACCTGTCATGTGACACTCACATTGCCAAGGTGGCCAGGAAGACCTGCTATATTTCCCACCTTAATATGAAAGGATGCACATGTAGAGCTACAGAGGTCACTGTGCCCCCATACTCTTCCCTTAGCAGGCCCATACGTGACAACAATGCCCCAGTTCGGATGTACCTTACCTTACACATGCAGCAGTCAGAGAGACCCCAAATGTACCTCACCAACAGGATAACGGGTCTAAACATTGGACATCTGCAGCCTGGCTGAAGAAACCACAGCCCAATTCAGAAGCATACTGCACAGTCAGAGGTGATGTATGCCTGATGTACAAGGCCATGTCCAGTCCAGAATGAATGGACATGCTCCACTGCAGAAACCTCAAATCCAGCAGACACACCACAGTGAGATATCTGAACCTCCACACATAGATTAATAGGATGTGCTGGAGGGACAGATCCATAACCCAGAGGCTATTGACACTCTGGAACAGAATCCAAGTCCATGATATGCTGAGCTCCACACACAAACTCAACAAGAGAAATCCGGTGAAGTGCATGGGAGATAGTAGGTGTACACTGGGGGCCATCCCTGTGTCACATCTAGGAAAGTAAACCCTATGTGGGCATAATATGCACATTGCAAGGGGTGTTGAGACCCACACACAGTCTGTCCGTGCTCAAACAAGGCCAGGGCAGATAGCCTAGTATGAACCTATGAACCTATGATGATACAAATTGTGCAGGACACAAAGGATTATCACACAGCTGTCCTACCTGATGGTAGGAACCATGGTGATAATCCACATATATGCTCTACAGCACTCTAATATCACAAACAATACACCAAACCCACACACATTGCTAACAGCCTACCGAAAAGATTCCTTCCAACCTCCCCACCAGCACCTAACAGCCAAATATCTTTCCCAGGAGAGTGCTGGCCCCCTGACATTGCAGATGCTGAGGTAACAGACAGCATCCACAAAGCACAGCACACAGCATCAATGGTACCAGATGGTGTCCTGGGTTGTGTCCAACAAGTACTGTAAGAAGAATGGCACAGCAAATAGTATTAGTGCGCACTATCAGTCCTACCACAGGATATGTACCCAAAGAGCAGTGTACAGCAACAGTGGTCCCACACCACAAAGGGGGTGCCTGAATGGATACTGCAAACTACCACCCCTCAACCCCGACTATCTAGGTTGGCAAAGTAATGGAGAGGATGATCATGGATCCCATGAATAACGCTACTGGGTACCTACAGACATTGGACCCTACCCAGTGTGGCTGTCATAGGGCAGATCCTGCCCCTTACAAATGTCTGACTCATGCGAAACGTGCACCAAGCCCATTGATGTGGGGAATGTTGATCACACAGCCTATCTGGACCTTGCTAAACCCTTCCATACAATACCCTAGTTGGCGGTACAGATAAGCTCACCAGCCTAACTATAAACCCATATGCAAGTAGATGGGTTGCAAACCAGCTCAAGGACAGAACTGACCTGGCAGACATGCTGTAGCCATGGCAGACTGCAAACCAGGTACAACTGGCATCCCACAAGGCATGGTCCTGGGACCTCTCTTGTATGCTATATATATCACATAGGTACAGGCCAACATGGACGGACTCTGTCTGAACAGGTTTGCAGAGGACTACAAACTGGCCACCATATCGGACCCTCCAGCTGACACAAGCAACCTACAAAAGGCACACATAGAAACACAGAAGTAGTGCCACAGCCATGTCAACAAGCTAAATGCAGAATAGTGTATAGTCAACCCCTGTGGAAACACAGTACATGGCCAGAAATTACCACATAGGTGTTAACCCAGTAAGTACATCAGGAGCAATAAGAGACCTGGGGACACAAGGTGATAGATATCCTGCATGTGACAACCATGTGTCTGTAGTGGTTACAGAAACATACCATATACCCACCTAATCATGAAGGTAAGCACAGCTTGGTTAGGATAGGTTAATGTGCCTCTCCAGTCATCCATCAGCAGCCTCACAATTGTGTACAATGGCCCTTCAGGGATGTACCATAGCAGACACCTGCAGCAACTGGAAAGACCACACAAATACCCCACCAGGAGGATCGCAGAGCTGTAACAGATGCTATGTGTCACCTGAGTAAAGAAACTGCAGCTCCACACAGTGCCATACTGCCTGGCTGGAGGTGAACTGTGCCTGATGTATAGAGCCATGACCAACCTGGTATCAATGGATATTTGCACCATGTAAACACTGAATGCTGGTGACCTATGCAGCTGACAGGCCTGAACCCCAGCACAGACATAAACAGGACATGCTGTAACGATTGGTCCATGACCCAGAAGCTCACTCCACCCACGACTAAATTCCCACTACAGGATATCCAGAGAGTCCCTCAGTGACTGTCATCCAGAGGAATCATGATGACTGGATGGGAGATGGTAGGTGTACCCTGGATAACACCTGTATGTCACGGGTAGACAGAGGCACAGCACAATAACCGTGACATATGTCATGGCAAACACCAGTAAATGTGTGTTGAAGGACAAACACTCTCTGACTAGCATTACAAATTGACTAGGGCACATGGCCATTGTTTGTCACTGTCCACACAAGTTGTGGAATACATTAACAATGTCGGACAATCATGTAGTATGCTGTCCATATCTGAACAAAATGCAACATGGTCATATCTGCACAACTGGCCCTCAACCAGTCTGGTGTGCTCACTATAAATATTACAAGCAGTGATAGGACTGAAACCGAGTATACTGTACACCACAGTGAAAGTTCTGCACCAGTACACGATACGACAATACAACTGTTTGGTCAGCAGGAAAGGATGATGACAACTGTATGCAAACTATCCCATGGCGACCCTGCAGGCACAGCATAATGTCTGTTAGGTTCAGACACAAAGCAGTTGGGCAGTAAGAACACAACCTGATGTCCAACACTCAACTGTACATGTGATATATAGATGGCGTCCACACACAAACAGAAATGTGGTGGTCCACAGATCCCAACATAAGGAAAGGTCACACTGGGCATGCTCGCACACTTAGATAAATGAGACATGGCAGTCAAGAAGCCATACAAACTGTGAACTGGGCATGCTCACACACTTAGGCCATGTCACAGTTCAGCAGTTGCACACACATATCTGGCATGTCTATGTGTTAACACAGGAACCTCCCACAATACAGACATCTGCCCAGTGCACACAGTGAAGTTACAACAGAGACATAAGTAAAGTACTGGATCCCACTCATATGCAAACATCTCCCACAGTACACACGTTGTTTATAGAGATAGGGAAGGCTATGGCAATAAAGACCCACAAACAGTATATGAGCAACAGATTCTTGCATCTGACAGGTAAACATATGGCCGCAGAGTGCAATACTTGACTGTTGTCCCTAGGGAATATAGAAGGCTATCCACAGTGTATTTGGTGTCTGCCTCCACAGTACAGTAGGTCACTGTGCCTGTGCAAAGTTAATGCATAGATATGCTCTCCCCTGTACTGATGGATAGTCACAGATGTACATACCTCTTCATCCATAATGATGTCAGCAAACTATACATATGTCAGGAGCAGATATTATACCCAGTAATGTGAATAGTACGCTCTGCTACTGCGTCTCTAACAAGTGTCATAACATAGTTAGGTAGGGGTTTAAATCCTGCAAGTGCTCAGTGAATGTGTGTGGGGGACTTATGTGTGCAATTCCATGTGCATTAGAAATTTCCCTTTTGGCAACTATTACTACACAACACATGCTGCATATTCCACTGTCTAAACACTGATGATGTCAGCACCCTATAAGTACAGCAGGAGAAAGCAATCCCCCCAGTAATGCAAATGGCACGCTCTGCTAATGTGTCTCTCACAAGTGTCATAACATAGTTAGGTAGGGGTTTGAATCCTGCAAATGCCCGGTGAGTGGGTGAAAGTGTGTGCAATTACATGTGTATGACAAATGTGACTTTTGGCAACTATTACTACACAACACATGCTGCATATCCCACTGTCTAAACACTGATGATGTCAGCACCCTATAAGTACAGCAGGAGAAAACAATCCCCCCAGTAATGCAAATAACGCGCTTTGCTAATGCATCTCTCACAAGTGTCAAAACATAGTTAGGTAGAGATTTGAATCCTGCAAGTGCCCAGTGAATGTGTGTGGGGGAGTAGTGTGTGCAGTTACATGTGTATGACAAATGTCACTTTTGGCAACTATTACTACACAACACATGCTGCATATCCCACTGTCTAAACACTGATGATGTCAGCACCCGTACAGCAGGAGAAAGCAATCCCCTTAGTAATACAAATAGCGCGCTCTGCTAAGGCATCTCTCACAAGTGTCATAACATAGTTAGGTAGGGGTTTGAATCCTGCAAGTGCCCAGTGTGTGTGTGAACGTGTGTGGGGGAGTAGTGTGTGCAATTACATGTGTATGACAAATGTCACTTTTGGCAACTATTACTACACAACACATGCTGCATATCCCACTGTCTAAACACTGATGATGTCAGCACCCTATAAGTACAGCAGGAGAAAGCAATCCTCCCAGTAATGCAAATAGCACACTCTGCTACTACGACCCTCATAAGTGATCTAACATAGTTAGGAAGGGGTTTGTATCCTACAAATGCCATGTGTATTTTTGTCACACAGTTTGTCCATGTGTGTGGGGTGTTGTTCCCAATATTGCACGACATACATTATATCAGTAATGTCAATGCACACATGATGTATCTGTGTGCCACCTACACATATGTACCTGTGAACTGCAAGAGATCCCATGTCCGAAGCCTGCCTCATGTGAATACATGGAATATGCATCAGACAACTGTATGTGGTGTTCTGTGCAGGGGCTGCATGTGGTATGTGACTATACAGTGTGGGTTGTAGATGGTGTCATCCCACCAGCGAGGGATACATGATTGTTCTGGAGCATATAGTCCACATGTTGGTGATGTACAGGTGCAGCATGTTGTCACCACTTGTGGGAGTGGTAACAAGTTGTTCCATAGCAATGCAGGGAATGAATGATAAGAACCCTTCAGATAGGGTCTTGCAGCTAGAATAATGCTCACACTGTATGTTTGGGTAGTCGCAGTACAACCATATAATGGTGTGTGTAGAGACCGTCATATTCCCAGTGTTGTCAGGAAGGCCAAGTGGGTTTCCTGGGTATGGGAGTGTGGTGTGTGCCAGGCTATGAACCTGAAGGCAGTCTAACCCACTGTGTGTTGCACATGGAGAGGCTCTGATGCTTTATGCAGTGCCACCAACCTGGGGGTGGGTGTATCTCAGGTGTCTTTGGATACATCCCCCCTGTTCTGGTTTGGTGCATGTGTAGGGGATGACAAGCATGGTATCAGGAATGACCTGGCGCTGATGGTGTGCACCTGGGAGCCTTGTACCAGGAGTCTGTTACTGCACGGATATTGCTGTACCCCATGCTAAGGACAGTTTCCACTGCATGCATCTTGAGGTTTACACTGCTGCTGTTGAGTAGCATTGCTATTAGTGTCCTATCCCGTGTAATACCTGTGTAGGTGGCTATGTAATGTCTGCCTTGCATACAAAGGCATTATGTGTGTAGCAACAGCCTCTGCCAATATACAATGGCCCATGGGTGACAGGTGCAAGCTGTCCCAAGCAAAGCAATGTGGCTTGTCCAGCATGTAATCCCACACTGACAGGCATTGGATCCTCTTTGAATGTCACTGAAAGATACGTTAATTGCAGAAACGGATGATCCTGTCTACATATTGTGGCAGCATTCTTGGGGAGGGTGAGATGCTACTCAAGGCCAGGGTCATACCAGCCTGTGCCACAAGCTCAGAGAGCCCCTCTATGTCCCCTAACATGTAGTCCAGGGAGGTGCGTCAGAGGTCATACACACTGGCACAGACAATGACTGAGTCATACTTCTACATGCCTTGGAGTGACTGGTATGCTTGTGTTATGTGGTGGATCATAGTGCCCGATGGGCAGCTCAGCATGACCGTCACCTTGTTCAGCCTGTGAGCAGGACCTCAGTGTACGTGACGATAGAGGTACCTCATATAACTGTAGCAGGTGTGTTGTCAAGCCGTATGGCCTGTGACTGTTTGGCACACAGGCTTTGTGAGCTATGTGTTGCATGTGCTTCGCTCTGGCTTAATGTTTGCTTGTGTGTCTGCTTTGCAGGTGTCAGCTGCTCAGGCAGGATGCTATTCTGAGAGCCCAATAATGTACCTGTGTGTGTCTGTGTTTGGATTGCGGTCGTGGCAGGTCTATGGGAGACTGGTACTGTATTCACTGTAGTATCCCACTCCACCTGACAGGGAATGCCAGTGCTGTGTTAACAGAGCTTAGCCCCCAGTTTGGCTATGTGGTTGCATCTCTCACATGTGTTGTACATGTATGGGAAGGGGAGAGGGTTGGCTGTGTACATGAGGCCGCTGTAACATTGCCACATGACTCACAGATTCACCAACTGCACCTGAGAGTACATTGACAGGTGACCTTTGCACATGCTACCATAGCATTGTGACTCCCATACTAAGTAACGACACATAGGGCCAATGGGGAACAAGGTACTCAAGGTGACTATGTGAGGGTGTAGTGCTCCTGATTTGTTAGTGCTGGCATATATGAATGCTGTCTTGAGCAAATGTGAGGTAAGTCATATGCAATGTGTTACAGGCAAACTACATGCAAACAGGACAAACAGTGATGTTCTGTCAAGTGACACATGGACATCAGTACAGTAAGCAATACAGATGTCACTAGGGATCCACAGAGGCACTGTATATCTGCACTGCAGGTGGAATCAGTGTTTCAGGAACATAACAGGGAAACATGCATACAAACAAAGCTACAGTCAGCAGGCCTGTATGTAGACTATGCTACAACAGACAAGATGTACGACTTCCAGTAGGTAACAGTGCATATATGCAGGCACTATAAGCCAGTACCAAGACATTCACAGATCAGATGGGCTGGGTCCAGCCGCACCCCACACAAGTGTATAGACCACGTACCTTCGTAATGTTGAATATCTGGCCTGATACCCAAGTGCTCATACCTGTAATAATACACATGTCAAATAACAGACACTGAGCCCACACTCAGCAGTTCCAGACCTAGTATGATGTATGCTACCTGTCCTGGCACCACAGTATCCTTGACATGTATGGACACTCTCCCTCCTGTCATAGTTAGTTCTGTGTTTTGGTGCTGTCATGCATGGTATGAGGTGTGACCTTGTAGTGCTAGTGTGCTCTTGTGAGCCTTGAACCTGTTGTGTAGTACTGCACAGATATCAACATCCTGAAGCATCTGCATTGCGGAGTCGTGTGTGGACAGCATGCAACTCGCAGTTGACATGGCCATCATTGAGTATCAATATGTACATTGTTGTATCCCCTGTGCTACCTATGTAGGTGGCCATCCCTTCACAGCCTCACCACCAGTATGCAAAGATGTGCAGACAGAACACTGTGGTAATTACTATGGGTGTACAAAACAATACATTGACATTCATACTGTAACTGCATCAGGCATGCTGGTATATACCCACAATGCTATCATTACACTGTACTGTTGTCAACATCATACTATTACAATATGTCTATGTACTCACCCTGTGCATCAGCACCATGTTAACCTGTTCCTGCACCGATTTTACAGATTGCAGGAGGTGGCACAGTTTCATCATATGCACAGGGTGTGTACCTGGTATGCCTGAGTCTGCCACTGATACAACCAATTGACATGTCTGTGTGTGTGTGTTGGTGAGGGACAGCAGTACAAGATGGGGCAATGTTGATGCAGTGTGTGCGTGTATGCGGTAGCCCTAGGTGTTATCACTTTGCATGTGTGTATGAATGCACACAGTCCCACCTTATGGCTGCCATATACAGGTGTTTGTGGACAGCCACAGACTGTACCTGCCAGGTCATACAGATCACTGTCTGTGGCCACGGACACAGTACCTGTGCCTGGCAGGGGTGCTATGGACCGTATCAGGTACTAAGCCAGACTGGGTACTGTCATCAGAAGCAGGTGGTTGGTGACTGGAGACAGGTCCCTGTTGGGACTGTCCAGCGCCACGTGCACGTGGTCTCCTGGGGCGGTCTGATGACAGCACAGACCCAGCATTGCTGGGGCTACTGCTGGCACTATGTGAGCGGACACAGGCCTGTCATCCATGACAGCTGCCAGCTGCTGCTGTTGCTGGCATACGGCCACGTTGACACCTCAACCGTCCACCATTGCCCTGGCTCATGGACATGTAGTTGTGGAACAGATCTAATGTGTCCCCCCAACGTCTGTCAATGACCTCGGTGAAGTTGCGGATGGCAGCCGCAACATCACGCATACTGTCACTCATGGCTGTGCGACATGCTCTCAGCTCCCTCAGACCTTGTCTGGTGTACCGTTCCATATGTGACTGTGCCTGCATTACAGCCCAAAACATAGCTGAGGTTGAAAGACCTCTGTGGGCACATCTGACAGGGGCGGTACGCCCACAGATGCTCCCACGAGAACCCATGGACATCTGCCTGTGTGGTACCGTGTCAGGACCCTGGCCATGGCTGCTGTGTGGGGATGCATGTGCCACTGGTATCACATTACCCTGGTCAATGCCCACTGTATCCTGTCCATCACCTAGGGACATTGGTGACAAAGGATGTATTGGCAGGATGACTGTGCGCATTGATGGGGTCGACAGCTGTGTAGTGTCAATTGGCTGACCAATGACGGACCCTGGCACACCTACCTGTGCCATTACACAGGTATCATCATTATCACTATCCACAGCAGCTGATTCAGGTTCCCTGCTGCACGATACCAGAGCAGCACCAGAACCTGTGGGAGTAAGACAGGAAACACAGTTTACAATGTGTACACAATTTCACCACTGATGCACACATGCACACATGCACACATGCACACATGCACACATGGGCACATGCACACATGGGCACATGCACACATGGGCACATGCACACATGCACACATGGGCACATGCACACATGCACACATGCACACATGGGCACATGCACACATGCACACACCTCAGTATATGAGATATCAACCCACAGACACAAACACACCTGCAATCAAACACATAGCACTACTGCTTCAGCCTATTATTACTATTAGTATACAGAGTATTGAAGGTAATGGTATTACACACTCACCAGCATGGATAGGCTGCCTTGCTGTTACACCAGAGGGACCTGCAGAAAAGGGACATTTATCGTCAGTGGACACAACTGTGCCATTGATACTGTGGGCATGATACAGTTCAGTAGTGCAACAGTTAGCTTCCACAGGTGTACTGCAGATATTGAGGATATCACTAATGCACAATAATTACCAAGATTACAGCTACAAAATGAGGACACACCTCACACATGCATAACCTAACAGTGTACAGAATGGTCAACTATACACATGGCATGTTACCTGCACGCTCTGTGTCCTGCTGCTGTGTGGCTCCAGCCTCCATCATTACACATGTATGAATCTGCTGCTGTTGCTGCTGTGCTGGAGCTACAACACTTAGGAGTAATCCCTCCAGTCTGGTGAGGGGGGGGTGTCTAGCCACCCCACCACCTGTGGCAAGCTGCTGCCTGTGGATATCCGACGCACGCTGACGGACATTTCTAATTAAATCACTGCAGTGATGGCGTACCTGCTCATATGTCCGGTTATGTGTGCCTATGTCATTTACCCGACAGACCAGGTCTTGCCACAGTGCAGCCCTCTCCTGCTGGTTCTGGCTGGTGCGGGAAAAGAGTACAGCGAAATCCCGCACCAGGCTCTGGTGTATCTCCTCCTCCTCTGCAGCAGAGTAGACAGGGTTCACTGGTGAACCATGGCCCTGAAAAGGAGAAGGAAAATATGTCAGCAATATCTGTCAGAAAACTATGGCACACATAATACACATAATACTCGACTGCAGTGATATAACTTAAGCACCATATATAGCATCTGTCTGTCTATTGGGGGATACACATGTAAATGACCAGATATCAGTGCTCATCCGACAACTGTGCAACAGTACCTGGCACACTCCATACGACAGACTAGTATACTGCAGTAGTCAACACACTGTTTCAGGTACAATACACAACCTCACACTGGGGGTTTGTATCAAGGTACTGTATGGGGAACATTATCAGCCCATGCACTGCACACAATGCACGTTACATATTTCACTGGTAATGCACACTACTCTTACTTGCCATAACCCTACCTACACCACAGTGACATACAGGGTAACACAGCACAACATATGGCAATGTAGTATGTGTTGATCGCAATACCTCACACACCTGTCTCTGGCCTCACACCAAGGACACATACTACCATGACAGACAGACAGTCATGGTGAGCAATCACACCAGTACACAACATGCACCCAATCACTAGCACACTCATTCCACCTCACATATTCCGTTTGCAATGTGTTCATGGGTGTGCATTGTGTCTTAGGTAGGTAGTGTGCTTTTGGCCCTGGACCTACAGCAGCATACTGTTATGCTACCCTGCCCCTTGTGGCACGTGTTATGATCGTACCTGCTCCTTACAAACAGTTACACAGGGTGACTCATATGGCATATTACCTATCTGCATAACATTCAGCAGGGGTATGTCTGACATCTACTCATAATGAGCCTTGCTTCTTAATTCTGTGTGGTCTACTACAGGGTATGTCATATTTGTGGGTAGGGTCCTGTACCTCCACCATGTGCTCTATACTGCAGTGACAAGGACGACAGACATAGGTAAATTGTGTTGTGGATGTTGGAGGTGTTACCATGGTTGTTAGACAACTGTCATGGGTGTGACCGAACTATGTATATCCAGCAGTGGTAACCTCTATGTAGGTAGTCTGTGTGCGCTCTGTGGTGTTTGAGTGCATTGACACAGTTACTTGCATATGTCTGTGTCCTTCTCCATATCTGTAGCTGTCATGGGAGGTACATACCGTGTAGGTCATTGTGGGGTGTGGAGGGGTACAGTGACCTACATGTCCATAGCTGACACACCATGTCCGCTGACACATTCCATGTACAGGTATTACAGGACTAGTGTGCCACTGTGTATATCAATGTGGAGCCTATTGTACACTTGTTGCCCCTGTTCCCTCCTGACACATGCAGTGATGGGCAGGCATGTACATATGTGGTGGTTACTGGTGTCAGTGTTTGAGAATAGGGTATGGTACTCCAGTATCCACACTGGTGTTCACTCCATGCCTTTGACACCAAGCACCTGTTGCAAGACATCTGCACACATGTGCCTCACACAGTCTATATATATATATATATATATATATATATATATATATATATATATATATATATATATATATATATATATATATATATATATATATATATATATATATATGTATATATATATATATATATATATATATTGATATATTTATATCTGTATATAAATATATATATATGTTTGTATATATGTATATAAAATATGTATATATAGATGTAGATATATACATATAGATGTGGGGAGAGAGGGGGAGAGAGTGAGAGAGAGACACATGGAGAGTGAGAGTGTGCGGGGGTGGGACAGAGAGAGAGATAGTCATATACATACATATCTGTTGTCAGTCAGATCTATCTGTATATGTATATCTCTCTACAGATATCTATATATGTATGTGTGTATTACATATATCTGTATGTACATATTCTACCAATCTCGATGTCTGTGCAGTAAGTGAGAACCTGGTTCAAGGCTCCTGAGAGCACACCAGCAGTACCAGGCTATACCCCGTATCATGCTTTTTGGCCCCAGGACTCAGGACAAAACAAAAACGGATGGCGTGTGTCCATATTCATGAAGGACACACACACCTCCAGGTTAGTGGCAACACATGAAGCATCACAGACCATCCAGGTGCTGATAACCATAGGCAAACCTGCTATACAACTGGTAGCATGTTACAGACCACCCTCCCAATCTCAGGGACCACAGTCAGCCTTCCTGTAGACATTGGGGGATATGAATGTCCCACCACACACCATCATATTGGGATACTGCAACTACCCTAACATACACTGGGTGCAATATTCTACCCCAAACACCCTAGCCCAAGGGTTCCCGGAATTCACTTAGTCAAATGCAATGGAACAGCTAGTCACCTCTCCCACAACAGGAGATAATATACTAGACCTGATCATCACAAACATGGGGACAATATGCTACACACTGGAAGTATACCCCTCACTAGTCACATCTGACCACAGACTAATGCCCCTGGATATACATATCCCACCTCCCCCACAACACAAAAGACTACAGTGGGAAACCTCTCACATGCCAACTTTACACGTCTTATAACTGAGTTGGTATCCTTAATGCCCACTGGGCCAGTGTAAACCACTTCCCACAATGCAGACACCTTCACATATGCTTTCTACAGACATGTCCAAGAATGCATGGATCATGCAATCACAAATGAAACCATGACCCTCTCCACCAAGGGCAGGCGTCCTGTCTGGTGGACCCCAGCACTGAACAAATTGTATAACAACAGAAGGTAGCTACTGCATGGCAGAGCATACTTCCATAGAGCTACGGCATCTCTGATCAGCAGTAGTAGAAAGATACGTTTTGTCGTACAAACATGCAAGGCCAACAATGAGAGGGACATCGCTATGGTCACTACAGATAACCACAAGGCCTTCTTCTGTAATGTTACACACCTGGGTGGAAAACCTCAGTTGTGTTCACAGTTAGTTCACAGTGACAAACGCTACACTGAACACACAGATAATGCCAACATTCTGGCAGACAGGTTCAGTGCAGGATTCTCCCCTCCCTCACCCACACATGTGGAATTACTTATCCCAGCTGACTGTAACATCCCTGTCATCTCAGATGTCCAGCTGGGAACCACCCTCAGCAGAGCTGCAAACACAGCATCAATGGGACCCAACGGTATTGCAGGTTGCATGCTACGTGAACTGCAAGAGGAGCTACACATGCACATTAAATGCTATTCAGCCATAGCATTACTACAGCATATGTACCTGGACACTGGCATACAGCAACAGTAGTCCCACTCCACACAGGAGGCACCTCTACAGACCCTGATAACTACCGCCCCATAAGCTTACCCAGCCTGGTTTGCAACGCTATGGAAAGGATCATTATGGTACCCATAGACAGAGACATTGGGGACTTAGACACTTGATCCCACCTGGTTTGGCTTTGTAGAGGGCAGGTCCTGCCTTATGAACCTGGTTGACCTTTTCAAATCAGTCACTAGAGCCATTGACGAGGGCACAGCGGTCCATACAGCCTACCTGGACTTGCCTACGGCTTTCGACACAATACACATGTTTGCTGTGAAGGAAAGGTTAGTTTGCTTTTATTTTTTGTATTACTGTATTGCCTTTCTATATTTTGAATACTGTAGTTTGTTTTCTTTACCTTGTGTTTTGATTGCATTCTGTTTTAACAGCATATTAAAACTTCAAAAGAGACCACAGCTCTCTCTGTTCTGAGTCAGGCAGAATTTTTTCTCGCTCTCCCACCCATTTAAGTTGTCTTGTTAAATACCACTGTCTTTCTAGTTGCCTACCTCTTATGTTAATCTGACCATATATCTCATTTCTCTCTACTTTCACTGGCTTATGTGAGTAATCACAAAATCATCATTTTTGAAATCCCACCCCTTAAATTATTTAAATTTATTGGCCATCCTACAGTATTTCATAGTACCAACATACAAAAGTGACCACCCCTTTCAATCCATCTTGCTTTTTTAAAAATAGTAACTCTCCACCAAACCTTAACTTTTTAAACAGGTAAAACTCAAGTTATCTACTTTCACATCTAACTTCTCTAGTGCACACTGCAGAGTGCATTCTTTTCAATCTTACCTTTAAGCATCCCTGTGACTAGCACTTTCTCTAATACCTGCTGGAAAGCACTAGGAAGCCTTAAACTCATACAAAAACTGAACTCTCCTTGTTAACAAGGAGAAATTAATAGTAGGCACTAAACAGCCTATAATTGCAAAGTACCTTGCTAAGGAAACAGCTACTATACTTTACAAAGAAAAAAAAAAAGCCCCAAACCAGGCATGTCCAAGGGTCAGCTTCCGGTGATTTCTCCTGTCCACCTGGTGAATCTGGGCATACTGGGGCAATGCAGCAATTGCCTCATGTACACAGACAACCCTCTCCTCCTCCTACCACCCAACACTACAACCTGTGAGAGATGCACTTACATAGCCAAAATGGAAGCAAAGCTCTCTCCACCCAAGATTGTGCTAAACAGTCAAGAGGAGAAGGTTAACACCCACACTACACCTCAAGCAACACATAGCCCTTCTAAACCCGCACCACCAACACCCACATATAGCAACACTAAATCCACATATGCAGGGGCCCTTAACTGTAACCTGCCCAAGCAACAAAGACCTCTGAAGCTGAAACGCAAACAAACACCAATCACAACCAATGTGTCACATAGTTCACAACACCAGTGTGCCACCCAGCAACAGCCCCTAAGGCAAGACAATGTACCTAACACTTTAGTCATATGTGACTCTATAGTCTGGCACACTGATGTCCCTCTCACCAGGTTGAATAAGGAGAAAATTACAGTCAGCTGCCTGTCGGGTGCCAGGATCCGCCACATAATGCATGCACTCAAGTCACTCCACAACAAGTACAAATATGACTCTGTCATTGTCCATGTTGGAGTGAATGACTTGAGACGTACCTCCCTGGACTACATGAAAAGAGACATGGAAGAGCTCTCGGATCATGTGGCCCAGGCAGGTATGACCCTAGCCCTGAGTAGCATCCTGCCTTCACCCAGAATGATACCACAATATAAGGATAAAATGATTGACTTCAACAATTGGCTAAGCTTATGGTGTCATTCAAAGGGGATCCAGTATCTGTCTGCCTGGGATGACATGACTGACAGACCACGATGCTTTGCCAGAGATGGTCTGCACCTGTCGCCACTGGGATTCAGGTTACTGGCTAAGGCTCTTGCCACCCCTATAGTGCCTTTTGTAGGCAAACTTCAAAGGACAAAACCACCACCGTAACAGGTACAAGCATGCAAAATCTGAAGGTAATGCTACTCAATGCTAGAAGTCTAAACCTCAAAATGCACTCTCTCAAGGCACTCCTAAAAATGGAGAACATCGATATCTGTGCAGTAACTGAGACCTGGTTCAAGGCTCCAGAGAGCACCCTGCAATACCAGGCTACAACTCTTACCACACTTTTCGCCACCAAACCAGGACCGAAACACTAAAGGTGGAGGAGTGTCAATATTCACCAAGGATATTCACACCACCAGGCTAGTTGGCCAACACAATGTGTCTGAAATTCTCCAAGTGCAACTAACACTAGGTAAGACTGCAATCCAAATTGTAGCTTGCTACAGATCCCCCAACATACCCCAAGATTCTCACTACACCTTTCTAAACATACTGGAAAATATTAAGATAGAACCAAACACCCTAATACTGGGTGATTTTAACTACCCTGCCATTAACTGGGAAAACTACTCATGTCCCACCACCTTTGCGCAACGGTTCTTGGAATTCATAAATTCCAATGCCCTGGATCAACTAATCCATAGTCCCACCAGGGGTTCCAATATCCTAGACCTGGTCATTACCAACATGGGAAATCAATGCTCCATACCTATGGTCACCCCCTCGTTAGTCAGGTCTGACCATAAGCTAATCACCCTTAACATCCACTTCCCACCCCCACCCCCCAGTAAAGAAACCACCATAAAAAACTTCTCCAAAGCCAGCTTCATGCTACTCAAGTCAGAAGTGACAAACTTCATGACACCCATGCAGACGGGAACTGAAAGTTCAACTGCTGAATCCTACACTAAGGCACTGTATGAGCACATCCACTCATGCATGAATCGTGCCATCCCAAATAGAACCAAAATGCTCTCATCCAAAAAAGGAAGCCAATCTGGTGGTCCCCTGCCATAAACAAACTTTACAACAAAAGGAAGAAACTTTTGCAGAAAAGAGGAAAATCCCAGGATGCAAAAACTCCCTTACTAGCCTCAGTAAGAAACTGAGATGCCTCATAAAATCCTCCAAAGCTAGCTATGAAAATAAAATTGCCAAAGATTCCAAAGACAACCACAAAGCATTCTATAACGATGTCAAGAATCTAAATGGCAATGCCCAGATCTGCTCTGAGCTAAAACAGAATGGCATTAAATATACTGATCCGAAGGATATTGCCAATATCCTGGCAGATCGATTCAGTGCCAACTTCACCCCCCTCTCACCCCTAAATGGCCCATCTCAATACCGGAAGATTGCCAAATTCCAGTAATAATGGCCACACAGGTACAAAACGCACTCTCTAAAGCCAAGAATACAGCATCCATGGGACCAGATGACATCCCGGGCTGTGTACTACATGAACTACAATATGAACTGGCACCTCACCTAAGTGTCATGTTTAATCATAGCCTCACCTCAGGTTTCGTGCCCACTGAGTGGCGCAGAGCTACAGTTATCCGAATCCACAAGGGGGGATCCACCTTGGATCCCGGAAACTACCGTCCCATCAGTCTGACAAGCCTTATCTGCAAGGCCATGGAGCGTATGATCATGGAACTTATAAACAAAGACATTGGCAACCTTCAAACACTGGACCCCACCCAGTTTGGGTTTGTGAAGGGCCGATCTTGTCTCCTGAACCTGATTGACTTCTTTGAATCAGTCTCCAGAGCCATGGACAAGGGTAAGGTGGTCCACACAGCCTATCTAGACCTTGCCAAGGCCTTTGACACCATCCCCCACTCTGGAATCATAGATAAACTTACTAAGTTGGGCATTAATCCCTATGTCACCCAATGGGTTGCTAAATGGCTTACTGATAGAACCCACACTGTAAATGTAGCTGACTCCAAATCCAGCTCCAGACAAGTGACAAGTGGAGTACCTCAGGGTTCAGTCCTGGGGCCGCTCTTGTTTGGCATCTACTTCTCTGAAGGTCAACAGGTCAACACTAAGGGACTCTGGCTAACAAAGTTTGCAGATGACTGCAAACTGGGAGCCATTATTGAATCCCCAAATGATGTGGATACTCTACAAAAGGGCCTTACAGAAACAGATACTTGATGCCAGAGCCATGGGCTCAAGCTCAATGCCAAGAAATGTATTGTTATCCCCTTTGGGAAAAAACATGTATCCATGAATTACCATATAGGTGGCAGTACACTAAACACAGAAAGTGTGATAAGAGACTTAGGGACACAGGTGGACAGTGGTCTCATCTTCGATAGCCACATCGCCACAACAGTCAGGAAATCCTTCTATGTGGCACACCTCATCTCGAAGGGCTTTTCATCCAGGAAAAAGGAGGTCATTGTCCCACTGTACTCATCCCTCATTAGACCCATTATAGAATACAACGCCCCATTGGGTATATACCTCTCAAGACATCTGCAACAACTGGAAAGGCCTGAGAAATACCTCACTAAAAGAATCACAGGCCTAAAGCAGATGCCCTACGCTGACCGCCTTAAAAAACTCCAGCTATACTCTGTCGCATATCGTATACTCAGAGGCGATCTCTGCTTAACATACAAGGCCATGTCAAACCCAGAGCTGTTGGACATGCTACACTTAAAGAAATCCCAATCCCTCAGAGCTACATGCTCCAGGGATCTAAACCTTGTCATCACAATAAACAAAACATGCTGGAGGGATAGGTTCCTGACCCAGAGACTCCCCAGACTCTGGAATAGATTGCCCATACATGTCAAGCAGAGTGCCTCTTTGGACCTCTTCAAGAGGAACCTTGACGATTGGATGGGAGAAAGGAAATTCACCCCAGGGATCACATCAGTCGCCCTGCTAGACAGGGGTCCAGGAAAGTAAATAATGTGGGAAGAAATAGCCAGGGAATTGTTATGGCTAGGCTTGTATAGGCCCTAGGGCTGATAGCCTAGTACCAACCTATGAACCTATGAACCGCACTCTGGCATCATAGACATGATCAACAGCTGAAATGTAAATCCATATGTCACATGATTGGTTGCAAACCGGCTAACAGATAGAAACCCTACAGTCAAACTCACTGGTGCCATGTCAAACTCAGAGCCAGTCACATGTGGTGTCCCACAGGGCTCTGTCCTGGGACCGCTCATGTTTGGCATATAATTCTCAGATGTGGAAGCAGACATGGGAGGGTAGTGGCTGACAATGTTCAAAGATGACTGCATACTAGGCGCCATAGGCGATACACCAGCTGACATATACATCCTACTGACAGGCCTCACGGACTCCAACAACTGGTGCCGGAGTCATGGCCTTACACTGCATGCCACGTAATGTATACTCATACCCTTTTGGATGGACAAGGTACCCACATATTATCACATAGACAGTAACCCACTGAGTACAGACAAAGTAATCGGAGACCTGGTGACACTGATCAATGCTGACCTCTCATCTGACACCCACGTTGCCAAAGTGGTTGGATAAACTTCCTACCTTGCCCACCTTATCATGAAGGGATTCACATCCAGATCAAAAGGGGTCATTGTACCCCTATACTCCTCCTTTATCAGGCCCATGACTGTGTACTATGCCCCATTTGGTATGTAGCTCACCTGGCACTTGCAACAGCTAGGGGGACCCCATAAGTACATCACCAGGAGGATCAAGGGTCTGCAACAACTGTCATATGCTGCCAGACTAACGTAACTCATGCTCTTTTCCATAGCATACTGCCTACGTAGGGGTGATCTATGCCTGATGTAGTAGGCCATGTCCAATCAGGTATGGATGGACATGTGCCACCTCATACAATCCAAATCCATCTGAACCACAACAGCTATGGATTTAAACCTCAGCACAAATATGAATAGGACATACTGTAGGGACAGAGCCATCACTAAGAGGCTTCCCATACTGTGGAACAGGATCCCAGTTCATGTTAGGCAGAGACCCTGACTGACACTCTTCATGTGCATTCTTGACAAGTGAATGGGAGATCATAGGTTTACAGCAGGGGTCATCTCTGTGTCACTACTAGACAGAGGCACAGTAAACTAATGCTATTATGTAGGGGGGGGTCTTCACTGTGTCACTACTATACAGAGGCACAAGTTTCTAAATCTCTTCTAAACACTGTCTGCAGATAGCCTAGTACTAAACTATGACACTGTGAAACTATATATGTCTATGTATTTCTACATCCCTCTCCATCTATGTATACACATATCCATATTATATATATATATATATATATATATATATATATATATATATATATATATATATATATATATATATATATATATATATATATATGTATATATATATATATATATATATATATATATATATACATCATATCTCAATATACATACGTATACACATGATATATATATATATATATATATATATATATATATATATACTCCATTTTAGTTCCACATATGTATATACACAGTAACGTACTGCTGAACATCCATTACTGTACAACCTACTTGTACATTGCACTACAACCTACATTGCTATGTGCACATAGCTACCGTCACATACATATGTATGTGGAGCCTTCAGTGACAGTTGCAGTATGTCCCCGGCCCTATGCACATCTTCATATACGTAGATACAGACCAATAACACATCTGGAGGGTTCACAGTATGTAGAGTATTATAGTAGTACTTTATATTACCTGTGTTTGTTGCAGCTGTTTGCGTAGGCTTGCAGTTGCTTGGCCTGCTGTCAGCCTCTTTGTTTTGTTGTTACAGGTTTTTTTTTTCTTCCTCTTTCTTTCTTTCTTTCTTTCTTTCTTTCTTTCTTTCTTTCTTTCTTTCTTTCTTTCTTTTTTTTTTTCTTTCTTTCTTTCTTTCTTTCTTTCTTTTTTTTTCTCTTTCTCTCTCTCTCTCTCTACTTCCAGCGGGTGCAATGAAAGTATTGCATGTGTGGACTGGGAGTACAGGATGCTTTTGTAGGTATCTGCACATGTCCATGTGATGGCCTCTGCACCAATTGTTAGCCAGCATTTACTAATTGCATGCAGCCTGTTGTGTAGTGATTGCAGTTCTCACTGTGATTACAGGACTGTGCTATAAAAAGGTCTGTTAGGTAGGCGTAGCCCTTTCAGATTATCAGGGTGGGGACCATGCTGGTTTGCTGTGGACACTGTTCTGTGAGTGTAAGGGTTGGTATGTCTCTCATATTTCAGGCTGTGTTGTAGACACTGCAATGCATGTTGTTCTGTAAGCTGAGTATTCCTTCCTCCAGTGTCCTCTTCTCCGTGTGTATGTAAACTGACACCTACAACTAGTAATACTGTGTATATGGGTGTGTGTGCTTTCCTGTGGGGATTGTGGTGTAACTGGTATATAGCAGTGGATCTTGCAATCTGTTGCTATAGCTTCAATATTTGGCCTTTACATTCACTCCTTGTATGCCTGCTAGGTGTCTTTCCTGTAATGTGTTGCTATGGCTTTCCTATTTTCCATTTACATTCACAGCTTGTAATGCTTGCTAAATCTGTTTGGGCAGCAATTCCCTATGTGTTTGTTGTGGTAGGGTGTTACTGCATGCAGTGTGGTCTGGCCATGGTGTGGGCCTTGACACTTACAGGGGTATTTGATCATGCTGCTGAGCAGGCCCCAGATACTCTCCGGTGCATCTTTTATCAGCCTCATGGAATGGTACATAGCAGTGGGTTACTCCAATGACATATTCTGATATTCTGCAGTTGTGACTGTGGGTTATTTCAAGCATATGTATTAGTACACCATTTGTGACGTGCAGGTGGTGCATACCTTCAGTCAGTCATAGTTACCATTGCATGTGTAGTTACGCCTTTCTGCCTACTGTTAGTACATTTGACAGGGTGTCAGTGGGGCACAGTTGACATTTGTTTTCACATCAGGGACATCCCTGTAACTCAGTCACAGTTGCTATGTCTGATCTCTTAACTATTCAACTATGGCAGTGTTTATCCTGCTCTGAGTATGTGTGTGGCTTGCCAAATGCTACTGTGACATTATTACCTAGTAGCTACCAACTAGCATGACTGTTTCTCAGCACACAGTACTATTTTACAAATCCACTAGATTTGACAGTAAATATACATGACATGCTTTGTGTACTAGACTTGCTATATTCCCTTTACATTAATTCCTACTATTTTATGATATATTTCTTTCAGCACAATGTTCTTGTATAGCAGTCATGGCTTAGTGGTAAGTCATGCAGACTAGTGTTTCCAAGGTCCTGTGGCTCGAGACTGAGGGAGGTATTTTATTTTGCTGCTGAGAAAACTACAGGCCTTGTCATTCAGAGTGACTAAGGCACTTTTAAGCAGTTGTAAGCGGGTTAGCGCTGGTTTGCGCGGAGCCCACGCATGCGCACTGCAGCTTAGCTTCACGCACACACGCTTAGCTAAGCGCACAGAAGCGCACACCCGCTTACTACTGCTTATAAGTGCTTACTCTCGTGCACACCCGCGCTATTTTCTTTTAAAGAAAAGAAAATGGGGAGATAGGAAAGTGGTGAAAAAGGGGGCACAAAGATGGTAGGACAGTAGGAAAACAAGCTCGGGGTTTTGCAGGAAGGATGTAGGAAAGGCCCATAGCTGCCCATTTCTTCGTCAGCAACAGCTGTGCATATGTTTGTAATTTGGTGTGAAATTTGTAACCTTCCACCCCTGAGAGAGGTGTGAGAACAACAATAATATTTGTTGTACAGACAATTGTAATTGCCAGTTTACATGTCCAGCAGACATGTGTTCAAAATGGGCAGCTATGTATGGGGCGCAATTTTTTTGTGGGTACAGAGTGCCCTTTTTTTTTTTTTTTCAGGTGAGAGAGGTATGTCAGGTACAGGACGTCGGTATAGCTGGGGAGGTAGGTAGGGGAGGTTAACAGACAAGACAAACAAGACGCATACAGGGGAGGTGTATGACACATGTGGGGGGGGTTACACAATTGACAGGGACGGATGTTTGGATAGCTCGAGCCCATGAGCCCACAGATGGCAACAGTAGAATTGAGATCCCCACCCATGGGCAGTTGCCACTGTGCCTTCACTGCCCAGGATAGGGCTGTGCTGGGGGCTGTGTAGGCCGGGCAGCAGGCACGCCCGTGAGTTGTGCCACCCGTGCTTCAAGCTGGCGTAGGGGCCCAAGCACAGCGTGCCGGATCTCCCTACGCACCACAGTCCGGACACTACGGAGGGTGAGTGGATGTTCTCCTCTGGCCACGCTTGCAGAGGGGGGACAAGCCCCATCCCCTGCAGCGCTTCCACCCACAGGTGGCACAGGGCCACCGGAGGAGGGTCCGGCCTGGGCACTACTGCCAGGTGCACTCGCCAGCTGAGGTGGGAGAGGTGGATCCGCTGGAACCCGCCTTCCCTCTCGTCCTATGTTTTGCATTATGTTATGACAGTTTGGGTTAGTAACGTACAATACCATTCACAATTAGTTGTAACAGCATGCATTAGTATTCCCATTAACCAAACACCCATAAATTCAAGCCATTGAACAGCAAGCATAACACATGCATAATTTGAACAGCAATACACAATCCAACAACATGCAGGGTTGATTGATGGCAACAGGCCATCAGGTTTGGATGTATGAACAGGGCACATGCATCAACGTACATGCAAATATTTATGAACCAACAGGACAGATGTCCAGGGGTGTTAATTGTAAATGCACATACCCATTTCAGGTGGAATGGATTATTTGTGGTTATAGGGTAGGGTGAAGAAATATTTCATTAACAACTTCAAATACCTATACATATGCTGTACATTTCTACTAGCTGCAGATATATACACACTACAGGTCTGACTACAGTTTCCTATGTGATAACTAATTCAGGTTGGTGATAGGAATGTTACTGCTACATCAATATACATTTCATATTTATTCATACACATTCATATCTGGCTCTGTTCAGCTACATCATCCTGCTACATTTGCTTTATATGGCTCTAGACAGCTGTGGATGTTTGGTATTTCATACAACCATACTATCTGCATATTGCAAACTGAGAGCAACATATCCAGATTTTGGGGCACACATTCCAGCTTCAGTACCTTTTTTCAACACATGTTGCTGTTTGGTTCTGCCTGTCACATTCATTTCATTCTGTACTGACTTCAGTATACTTTATTCAGGAGTTATTACTACTTTATTGGTGGATTCATACCTCTTTCTCACACTCTCTCACTTGTTTTAGTTTTACAATTCAGGATGGTACTTAATTCTAGGCTTTATTGACATGTTTTACTTTTAGTTATAACAATCCTTTCCAACAGTCTCACTTGTGTCATGTTTCAGAATTTAAACAGGGATATATTTCACACGTGTTTTACTCAGCTTCTGTAGCTGTACTTTTCAGCCTGCTGCAGGTTATGTACTATTATATTACAGGTGGGACATCTTTATTTCAGACTTGTTTCATTTTTATTTTTGGATTACAGGCTGCATCACACTTTTGTAATCAAGCAATACTTGCAAACTCTCTTACACTGTTACTTGCACATTTTATTAATAAGTGACTACACTGCACTCTATTGCAAACTGTCATACTTATATATTTTTTTACAGTTACAGGGAGTGGATTACTGACCTGCCTGGTGGCGCAACTGCACCAGCCTATCGGCATAGGCTCGACGGTTCATGGAACGGACACCTGCAGCTGTAATATAAATGAAGTAATATTGGAATACACATCTCCATAATATCAGCTAGGTTAATTTCTTACATAAATAATTACATGTAACTTACTCAGCAGTGGGGCGTTGGGCATTTGCCGGGCCTCCTGGATCCAACGGTTCAGT